>NC_041394.2:305147742-305470242 GCF_900747795.2 Erpetoichthys calabaricus | reverse complement strand
AAAGAGATTGAATATATTGTTCGGATTTAAGCACTTTAAGTTGGAGACTTGTAGATCGTCTAATTCATGTTGCCACCAGGGAAAAGAAGTGTTTCTTTCCAATGAAGAGGCGTATCCACGAGAAATAAAAGATGTGTTATTTGGTGAAAATGAAATCTACAAACACTACAGGCAAAATACACAAATCTACAATAATCTGTTTGCGTTCACATCATTCAATGCACAAAATGTAGATTTACACGATTCAGTACCATATGCTATGAAAATCTGTGGTCCTGCAACAATTAAAGCTACGTGAAGTTTAATTTCAAACAAGCCACAATTCGGTCATGTTTATATTTATGATCATGGAGAAGCGACGTATTAAAAATTCTACAGCCAATAATGGATACAAATCCATATGTCCAAAAGTATCGCACTTTACACTAAATTTTTCTGAAAAACACAGACAAAGAAGTTTTCTTGGATTTCTATATGAATCCGAAAGATCACATTTGCATATATAATAAACCAACATGTGACAAATTGTCACATAGTAGTAGTTTCGAAAGATGGAGATATCAAAGACAGAGTTTATATTCGTGTTTATCGTGTGAGTTCTTGTGACTTTGCTCTGCTACAACGTGCTTGTGAAGTTGCTACAGTCATCTCTAAATACAGTATATGTGTAATCTTGAAACATGGCTTAAAAATGTAGAAAAAAGTGTAAGCAATTGAAAAAACATTGTAATTTAAATATTTAAATACATTTCTTAACTATATGTTGCTGTGAGAGAGTTTCTGTCTTGTATCCCAGATGGAGACTAGCTTGCAGAAATATTCCTATCAGTGACCTTATTAATAGCTTCTTAAAATTGAATTGATGAGTGAAATATTTTATATCATGGATGAAGGACTGGTGATTATATAGTTGTTCAAGTGTGTGTCAGTAATATTTAGGGAATATGGTTGGGGATCTTTTGATGTGCTGGAAAGCATTATAATTTTTTCCTAATTAATTAATGGAGAATAGTTTTTTGATAGCTTATTTTTTACTTTCCACCCTGTTTTCAGGAATGGAACAGAATCAGACAAGATGGGCTGACTGCAAGTCTTTTTATATCAGAGAATGTCTGACAATACACATCTTAAAAACTACAAAAAGGAACCAGACACCGAAGTGATGAACTGACAAGTGCGATAAGAAAAAAAGAACACATATGTAGGAAAAAGTATTTTCATATACTGTACTTCCTGATAGTTAAGAGATCAGTACTAATTACAACTGTTTAATTTTTTTTTACAATTAAGCACAGACAAGTGACTTGCTAAGGGCCACACAGTGAGTCAATTACAGGAACTGAACTGACATCCTTGTGGTTTGAAGTCCTTAGTTAATTCACCTCAATGTCTGGATAGAGCACAGATTTACAGTATCAGCTGGTCCATTGTAATCCACATTCAGTGTTATGTGGACACAGGACTACAGCAGAGCATCTTTAACAGAATATTGGACACATTGTGCAGTGCCAAGATGAGTAGGCAACCATGCTAAGGATGAATTAAGTTGCATTTAAAGAAAAACAGAGAAGTAGGAAGTGGTCATAGACTGCGGTGGTTTTCCATTAGTTCTGTGCACTGATATGCAATGTGGTCCACACTGTGTTGTTTTTCTTTATTCTTTTTATAAATTTTCTATTACGTATCCAGAAATAAATCATACCTTTTTGCACTCAACATTTTAATGTGTTTATTCTTGATAATACCATTTACCTCTTTGTAACCTCTTTTAAAGCACGTAATTTATAAATAGCACTCAAGGGAACCAACCCATTCTCTTATCAGCTATTAAAACTGGATGTTACAGACAGATGTAGGAATAAACATTTAGACACAAGTATGGGAAGATTTAAACAATAGAAATTCATGCTGATACATTCTTATTGTGAATAAAAGAATGGTTTTAATATAGCAGACTATTTCTCTGTCTGTCATACATGGAAAAAAATGTTTGGCAAGTCTTCAAGAACAAAAGGACAAAATAAATGTTTCACAAGACGGAGCCTAAACAAAATTTCTTTGGAACACAAAGACCAGTGGCTTCTCCATATTTCTGACTAATACAGTAGATAGAAACTGTAATCCCGGTTGTTCACACTCTCTTTTAATATCCCTGGAATGAGATGTGGAAGGTCAAATAAATGTAATGTTTTAAACTAAAAATAAAATAAAATATGATTACACAATGGAAGTCGAAAACTTTTACCCCTAATATGAAGGATGTAGGAGTTGTAGTCGGCTTGTCATTGTCCACATTCAGACAATGTACAGAAGAAATGAAGAAATCTAACTGGATGCTGAGTTTCACAGCATTTGTTGTTGCGTACAGGTCTTGGGAGGTTATGCTTAAATTGTGGAATTCACTTACAAGGTTTTATCTGAAGTTTTGGATTCCGTTTTATTCTCTGTGTTACAGAAAGAAAAGGGTCAAAATACTAGTTTGATACCAGGGCTCTGAATTGTGAGCTCTGAGGA
Organism: Erpetoichthys calabaricus; assembly: GCF_900747795.2. Lineage (NCBI taxonomy): Eukaryota > Metazoa > Chordata > Cladistia > Polypteriformes > Polypteridae > Erpetoichthys > Erpetoichthys calabaricus. The sequence continues at coordinate 305,467,728 of NC_041394.2, read as the reverse complement.
AATGCTAATGATTTTACCACCTTCTCATCATGTCTACTGCCTCCTTTTAGCTGTCTTAAATATGAGCAGGAACTGACCTGCCTACTTGCTAACATTATCTGCATAATGTTAAATTTTATAATCTAGTTCGTTTACAGTACTGATGTATTTATGCAAATCCAAGAGAGTGGCTGTGGAGAGCAGGGGGGTGCGGCCTTCTTCATTCCATTGCCAGCCTCTGTTCGAGTTGGTCTATGTCTCGCCACGTGTTGGAGCGTACCTTGCTTCCGCTTAGCTAGAGATACCTGTTTGTTCAACAGACATTATCATCTACAGATTGTTAAGGAGTAACGTTTGACATTTTTGAGAAAGAGATCAGAGCTCCATATGTTTTAGAAAGGAGCTGCTGATTGCTACAGATATCACGGCCGTGTGCTTTTCTCCCCACGCAGGGAATGCTCTTCCGTCAGAGCTGAACACGATCAGATATAGTGCCAACGTCTATTGAGTTTTAAAGTTTGTCCTGTTTCATTACTATGTGGGTGCAGCCATGGGATACAGCTAGTTTTTATATAAATTTAAGGGTACTGATAAAAATTTTTATGCATAAGTATTCCAAAAGTAGCAATTCTGGATACACAGTATACAAAACATAAACTGTGATGATTGTACTGAAATTTCAACTTGAGATACAAGGTTAGTGTAGCAGTTGCATTAGTCTCTTTTCAGACTTACAATGACATAAAATAAAGTAAAACAGTGATTACAAGTAACGATCTCCTATGATGATAAATTAGACTGGACTGCCAATACTGATTCTCTGTGCAAGAAAGGACAGAGCCGCCTGTACTTCCTTAGAAGACTGGCATCCTTCAACATCTGCAGTAAGATGCTGCAGATGTTCTATCAGATGGTTGTGGCGAGTGCCCTCTTCTACGCGGTGGTGTGCTGGGGAGGCAGCATTAAGAAGAAGGATGCCTCACGCCTGGACAAACTGGTGAGGAAGGCAGGCTCTATTGTTGGCATAGAGCTGGACGGTCTGACATCCGTAGCAGAGCAACGGGCACTCAGCAGGCTCCTATCAATTATGGAGAATCCACTACATCCATTAAACAGTGTCATCTCCAGACAGAGGAGCAGTTTCAGTGACAGACTGCTATCACTGTCCTGCTCCACTGACAGACTGAGAAGATCATTCCTCCCCCAAACTATGCGACTCTTCAATTCCACCAGAGGGGGTAAACATTGAACATTATGCAAGTTATTGTCTGTTTTTTTATCTGCATTTTTTATTACTCTTTAATTTAATATTTTTGCTGCTGGAATATGTGAATTTCCCCCTGGGATTAATAAAGTATCTATCTATCTATCTATCTATCTATCTATCTATCTATCTATCTATCTATCTATCTATCTATCTATCTATCTATCTATCTATCTATCTATCTATCTATCTATCTATCTATCTATCTATCTATTCATCCTGCCACCACTAACAAATATTTCATGCATGCTTAACCACAGAGTACACTTTATTTCTTTTTATTGTCCCTAAGAGAACAATATTACCCAGTCATTTTAATTTGAACTTCATGTTTAGTTAGACCTTTCAGACAAAGTGGAATTATTATTAGAGAAATTCAGATTCAGGTTGTTGTGGTTTAGGGGAGGCACTATATGCCTAAGAACTTGTTTTAATGTAAGGCTGCCTCAAATGGAAGATATGTCCCACATATATGATGGTTAAAACTGACAGCTGTAAAAACAGAGGAATGATAATAGGATGATGTTATAGAACCCCAAGACAGATATTAGTGGCAATAAACAACTCTGTAATAAAAATATGAGAAAACAAGTTTAGATGAACATTCCATAGCAATGGTTTACCTTAATTAACCAAAAATAAAATCTGAAAATTCAACAACATATGAATCTCTACAGCAAGAATTCAAAGAAATAACCAATGATTTTTCCTGAACTGATTGTGTCAAAGGGATACCAAAGAGAGTAGTCTGATATGATACTTTAATATGCTCAAAACAGAATTCAGAAAGTTTGTTTTGTATTTAACATAAAAATTAACAAATCGATTTTAATATACAACTTGATATAAGGACAGTCCAGTAGCAATGTGATGGAATTAAATGAAAACATCTGATACTTCCTTTCATTTGCAAAAAAAATATTACTTAAAATTATTTTGAGAGCTTGAAATGATTGGAAGGTATTTGGACCCAACTGCACATAGGATACCTCGAACATTCAAATCAAATCAAGAGGAAGAATTAAATCCTGGTCCCTGCCAACACTATTCACTTTCTCAATGTCTGTTAATATTTTGACTGAATCTTTAAATAATGTGCATAATGAACAGATGTTTCCAAATCTTTAAATCTCAAAGGTTTCGTCGTTTGCTTAAGTATTTCTCACGTACTTAAAATGGCATTCTTTGATCAGCTAAGATCTGACTCATGAAATCATACATCATAATTCTCATGAGATTGCTTTTGCATTTGCTAACAGGTCCAACGGTGGAAAGGAAAGACACAAGACTCATTCATATCTTTGGATATGTGTTGTCATGAGATGCAGATGAGTTTTCCTTCCCCTGGTAACCATACAGGTGCTGGTCATAAAATTAGAATATCATGACAAAGTTGATTTATTTCAGTAATTCCATTCAAAAGGTGAAACTTGTATATTAGATTCATTCATTACACACAGACTGATGTATTTCAAATGTTTTTTCTTTTAATTTTGATGATTATAACTGACAACTAATGAAACGTTTAGTTTTTTGTTTTCTTTTAAGTGCTGCAAAGGATGTAATACATCTTCTGTCAAAAAGTTCAGATCCATTATGTCTTTTATAGAAGTGGGTTCTAAACTTCTGTTTCACTTATGTCCTTGACAACAATTACATTTATTTGCTTAGTATGTGCTTTTATCCAAAGTGACTTACAAAAGTAATGTTACTTGAAGATGAATAATATGATTTTTTTAAATTCTAACACATTTCTGAAATTTTGGAAAGTAAATTCAATACAATGTAACAAAAAGAATCAAGAGTTTAGACCCAAACCCATCCTCCACCTCAAAACCCAGCCTAACTTTGCACCACCCTGATGCCTAAACAATTAAAAATTTTAGAAACCTGGGTCTCCACCTTATCGTGATGGAGGGGTTTGCATGTCCCAATGATCCTAGGAGCTCTGTTATTGGGAGCTTTATGCCCCTGGTAGGGCCACCCAAGGCAAACTGGTCCTAGGTGAGCGACGAGACAAAGAGCGGTTCAGAAAACCTCCTATGATGAAGGGTCACCGGGGCCCCCCTCTGGAGTCAGGCCTGGAGGTGGGGCTCGGTGGCGAGCGCCTGGTGACCAGGCATTCACCCATGGGGCTCAGCAGGGCACAGCCGAAGAGGCAACGTGGCTCCCCCTTCCCACTCCTACCACCTGTAGGAGAGGCCAAGGAGGTTGAGTGCAGTGTGAGTTGGGTAGTGACCAAAAGTGGGGACCTTGGCAGTCCGATCCTCGGCTACAGAGGCTGGCTCTTGGGATGTGGAATGTCACCTCTCTGAAGGGGAAGGAGCCTGAGCTAGTGCATGAAGTTGAGAGGTTCCGGCTGGAACCAATCTCCTTGAGAGGGGCTGGACTCTCTACCACTCTGGAGTTGCCTGCGGTGAGAGGTGCCGAGCAGGTGTGGACATACTTATTGCCCCCCGACTTGAAGCCTGTTCATTGGGGTTCACCGCAGTAGACGAGAGGGCAGCCTCCCTCCGCCTTCGGGTGGGGGGATGGGTTCTAACTGTTGTTTGCGCGTATGTGCCGAACAGCAGTCTGGAGTACCCACCCTTTTGGGAGTCCCTGGAGGGGGTGCTAGAGGACACACCTGCTGGGGACTTTGCTGGGAGATTTCAATGCTCACATGGGCAATGACAGTGAGATCTGGAAAGGCGTAATTGGAAGTAATGGCCCCCCCAATCTGAACCTCAGTGGTGTTTTGTTATTGGACTTCTATGCTCGTCATGGATTGTCCATAACGAACACCATGTTCAGGCATAGGGATGTCCATATGTGCAAATGGCACCAGGACACACTAGGCCTCAGTTCGATGATCGACTTCATGGTTGTGTCATCGGACCTGCGGCCACATGTCTTGGACACTCAAGCGAAGAGAGGGGCGCAGCTGTCAACTGATCACCACCTGGTGGTGAATTGGCTTTGATGGTGGGGGAGGATACTGGTCAGGCCTGGTAGGCCCAAATGTATAGTGAGGGTCTGTTGGGAACATCTGGCAGAGTCCCCTGTCAGAAGTAGCTTTAACTTCCACCTTCGGCAGAACTTTGACTACGTCCCGAGGGAGGTGGGGGACATTGAGTCCGAATGGGCCATGTTCCGTGTCTCTATTGTTGAGGCGGCTGACCGGAACTGTGGCTGTAAGGTGGTTGGTGCCTGTCATGGCGGCAATCCCCGAACCTGCTGGTGGACACCGGCGGTCAGGCATGCCGTTAAGCTGAAGAAGGAGTCCTACAGGTGCGCTGCTGACCTCAACTCGGGACATTGTGGGTCGGTAGGAAGAGTACTTCGAAGACCTCCTCAATCCCACTAACATTCCTTCCAATGAGGAAGCAGAGCCTGGGGACTCGGAGGTGGGCTCTCCCATCTCTGGGACTGAGGTCACTGAGGTGGTCAAAAAACTCCTTGGTGGCAGGGCCCCGAAGGTGGATGAGATACACCTGGAGTTCCTCAAGACTCTGGATGTTGTAGGATTGTCTTGGTTGACACGCCTCTGCAACACCGCATGGACATTGGGGACAGTGTCTCTGGATTGGCAGACCAGGGTGGTGGTCCCCCTCTTTAAGAAGGGGGACCGGAGGGTGTGTTCCAACTACAGAGGGATCACACTCCTCAGCCTCCCTGGAAAAGTCTATTCGGGGGTCCTGAGAGGAGGGTCCGTCAGATAGTTGAACCTTGGATTCAGGAGGAACAGTGTGGTTTTCGTCCTAGTTGCGGAGCTTTGTCCGCATTGCTGGCAGTAAGTCGAACCCGTTTCTGGTGAGAGTTGGACTCCACCAGGGCTGCCCTTTGTCTCCGATTCTGTTCATAACTTTTATGGACAGAATTTCTAGGATCAGCCAGGGCGTTGAGGGGGTCTGGTTTGATGGGCTCAGGATTGGGTCACTGCTTTTTGCAGATGAAGTTGTCCTGTTTGCTTCATCAGACCATGATCTTCAGCTCTCACTGGATCAGTTCACAGCCAAATGTGAAGCGATTGGGACGGGAATCAACACCTCCAAATCCAAGATCCATGGTCCTCAGCCGGAAAAGGGTGGAGTGCCCTCTCAGGGTTGGGAGCGAGATCCTGCCGCAAGTGGAGTAGTTCAAGTATCTCAGGGTCTTGTTCATGAATGAGGGAAGAATGGAGCCGGAGATCGACAGGCGGATCGGTGTGGCGTCCGCAGTGATGTGGGCTCTGCATCGGTTTGTCATGGTGAAAAAGGAGCTGAGCTGAAAGGCAAAGCTCTCAATTTACCAGTCGATCTACAGTCCTACCCTCACCTATGGTCGCGAATACAAGTGGCTGAACTTGTATTAGTGTCTGGGCTTTCCCTTAAAGATAGGGTAAGAAGGAGCTCAGAGTAGAGCCGCTGCTCCTCCGCATCGAGAGGAGTCAGATGAGGTGCCTCCTGGATGAGTCATGCCTCCTGGATACCTGCCTGATGAGGTGTTCCGGGCACGTCTAACCAGGAGGCGACCCCGGGGAAGACCCAGGACACGCTGGAGGGACTATGTCTCTTGGCTGGCCTAGGAACACCTCGGGATTCCCCCAGAAGAGCTAGTAGAAGTGGCCGGGGAGAGGGAAGTCTGGGCATCTCTGCTCAAGCTGCAGCCCCTGCGACCCAATCTCAGATAACTGGAAGAGGATGGATGGATGGAAGAAACCTGGGTTAATTTATTCTGGATCAGTGTCAATATCTTTGCCCTTGAACTTTTGATTAAGGTAGTTGAGTTATTAATTCTTACAGCTGGAATTTAAGTAAGGTCAGATTTAAAAAGGAAGAACTTCAATACTGAAATGATAAGTGGTTAGGAAATTTCCACCTAGAGGTATTTAGGAGTTTGGTTGTGATTTTCCTTTTTGATTTTTTTTCTAAAGAGAGATAATGAAAGATTAGACAAAGGCAAGAAAAGTTGAGGTGTTAATGAACAGAAAAAGTTAAGGAGGAAAGACAGCACCTGATGTTGGACCAAAGGACAGTGCCTAAGCAGATGGATGAATGCCCAAACCTATAATTATTGATAATAAACATTGTCACACACGTGCACATGGGAAGTAGCTAGAAGGACCAAAATAAGGTAATTCCATGCCAGGCCACGGGGTTTATGGGGTGCAGTAAACCTTTCTCTTTTATCCCTGCAGACCAGGATGTCACTTACATATTCTGGCCCCCCATTGATCTCACTTCCACCTTAAAAGCAAGACAACTTCTCACTTGAATTCAGTTCTGTTTTGGACTCAACCTGTACACTTCTGTGCTACCAAACCTCAATTTGCAGCCTTATTCAAGTATACGGATCGCTGCCCCAAATTTCTTTTTGTGTCAAGGTCTTTCATTTTACACTTACAATAAAAATGATTTGGATAGTTTCCAAAAATATAAGTTACACACCTAAATTGTGCTTTGATTTTATATGTCATTTAACACAGCTTAAAATTGTTTGTCAACAGCTGAACAATTTTATTTCTAACTGCTTGGGCAACTTTTCAATGAACAATTACTCTTAATCGGCAGCATGGTGGCTCAGTGTTAGTGCTGCTTCCTCGTAGTAGGAAGAGAAGGTTTTGAGAGAGAGAGAAAGAGTTTGTGTGTGTGTGTGTGCATGCACCATGCAATGGACTGGCATCCCATCAAGGTGTTATTCCTGCTTTGCACTTAATGATTGCTGGGATAGGCTCCACATGCGGTTGCACATAGTGTACTACAAAAAACCTGCCAGATGCAAAAATTAAAGCCTCCCATAAGTAGCTCATCTGCATTCAGAGATTTCAGGTTGGCTTGACTCACTAGTTCATGAATAACAATAGTGGTCACCTGAAACAATATAGCAGAAACAAATGTCCTCACGTTTCAATTACATTTGTTCAGTGTTGTAGTGAAGGTCACCAACACCTCTACTATTCTTGGAGCTCTGCTACCATCTTTTGTCTCTTTATATTTCTAGTTATTTAATTTCACATGATGTTTTTAAGATTTAAACAAAGAGTAAAATACATGAATTAATTCACTTATCATCTTATCTCACTGGCCTCACTACTTCATATACTTGCTGTTTATTTAGCATTTACAAGTTTAGTGCTGCACTTTTGACATGAAAAATCTGCAAAAAATTAATTCTAAGGGACAAAAAATATATAAAAAGTCCTAAAACACTGCATAGTAGCAAAAAAATTAAACAAAATAGGTTTTAGGAAAACAAACCTGTACACATATGTCTTAAGCCATTTTTGAGAGGCTCTGCCACCATCAGAATGTTTGATGCCAGCATCACAATCACAAACTATGCATGTCAGACTAACATAATCTGTCTGTCACTCAATAAGTGTTTTGTTTCACCTGTTAATTTCCAGAAAACTATGGAAAGGCTTACGTATAAATTTTATCACAGATTTCTGATTCTTGTATGAAAATGCTACAGCTATTGCAAACATCTAATGGTTAAGTAAATATAAGAATGGATTTTGTAAGGCATTTAGTTTACAACAAATTCCTAAATCTATAGATTCTAACTGTGGTCTTATTTTGTTTCACAATTTTGGAAAGCATTTTTAATCATAATGGTATATTTTTGAATTCATACTCTTGCCAATGTCTTGGGGCTAATCAGTATCAAAACAGAATTAATAATGATTTTTAGTCTAAGTTTTACTGTCATGTTTATCTGGTACGACTAGAAGAAGTTGATACTCGGAGTTAATTCTTCAAAAATGCCTTCAATAATTTCATCCATGGAAAATCTCAGCTTTTAAATGTGTTTAATAGTGTAAATCTCCAGCTCATTTTTAACGTTTTTTTTAAATGTCACAAATTAATGAAATAAACAGAGATTGAAAAGAGAAAATGACTAATCTGTTCAACACCCTGGTAAAAGCCTCTGTAATGGGTAAAAAGTAGAAAGAAAGGGTTGGATTTGACAAACTGAAACATATAGTAGCATACAGTAACATATAGTATTTCTCCCAATATACGTATTAATAATTTAACAGGTCCAAAAGTGAGAAGATATGAAGCAATTGCCTGTTTGAAGGTCCAAACTAAATAATGGACAGCATTAGTGCCATCTTGGACATGAACCTAGGCATCTCTCAATTTGTCACTATGTTTCAATGGCATAAGGAATAGGAGGATCAAAGAGAAGAATTGTGACCTCACTTTCAAAGAAATGAATATGAGACAGATATATGCTGTACATATTTATGCAGCAGAAAACATACAAGATAAAATAAAGCAAAAATAAGAAATATAAAAGATAAAACCCAACACACAATAACACCATGTACTGAAATACTTAACTGTCATTACAGTATATGTGGAAAAGGCATAGTACATCAAGTTAAGGCTAACCTAAGGCCAGTTAGCATTTAAACAGATGAAAACAAAGTATGCTGTGCACTGTCTCAAATATTTAAAAGCTATATGAACATTTATACATGCCCCACAGTTATATCAACAGTTTGTTTTTGGTCCTGGCATTTCAGTAAGTATGAATAATATAAAATACTGTCTTCTAAGCTGAAAAGCCACTCCACTAAATGCCAGAATTGTCCACAGGTCACATAGACTTTTTCTTTTCAATTCAACAGAACATTTTTAGTAAACATAAAATAAATACAAACATTCAAAAAATGTTGAAACAAATCCATTTTTATTCTAATTTTTCTGACACTTGCTGCTGACTTTTAAGGCCTTGATGGGCCCCATGAAAATTGAGATGGCTTGGGCACGTGCAGAGGCAAAATGAGGGGTACATCAGAAAATTAATGGTGAGGATGGAATCACCAGGCAGGAAGAGGTAAAGAGGAAGGCCAACGAGGAGGTTTATAATATGCGATGAGGGAGGACATGAAGACAGTTGGAGTGGCAGAAAGTGATGTAAAAGACAGGGATAGATGGAGATGGATAATATGCTGTGGCGACCCCTAAGTGGGAGCAGCCAAAAGAAAAATAAGGAGGAGGAGGTGGGCCCAGTATCTATCATGTGGTCTTCTTTCCTACCTGGCAACCTCTTGTCCATTGGGTAGCCCATGTATATTAGTTAAATATATTCAGGATAAAAGAGGAATGCAGATACTGTTCGAGAAGAATACAGGAGGTTGAAGTTTCTGTCAGGCTTAAGTCTTTCACAAGTGTAAGAATTGATTCTGGTAAATTCTCCATTTCATGTATTCTTGACAAAGCATCCACTTTCCTCTTTTTATTCTCAGGTTAATGCAACATCACACTAAAAATTAAGCCCAACAATTAATAAACTGAAAAGATAACACCATAGACTGAAAAAAGGAATGCTAGAAAAGTAAAAAATTTAAAAAAGCTCTGCTCTGTGATATTTTATATTTTTGGTTAATTTGTTGTTCGATTAAGTTTAACTACTTCATCGATTGTTAATCTATTTCTGTTAGTGTTGTTTATAATCAGCTTATAATTTGCTGCTATATTAAATGTGCCCCCATTTCATGTTTTACATGGTGTCACAAAAATGAGACATAAACAGATAAAGGTTTGGGGCAGCCACCCGTATAATATTGTATCCCGGCTGCAAAGTCGTTTTTTTTTTTTTCAATAAACAGCACTGATGTGCATACCACTGAGTCCAGAACAAGATTGACAAATAGGGAAAAGGTGTAGACTTTTAAAGGGGAAGACAGGAAGTGAGGTCATAGGGATCTGGCTCATGTTCTTCAGCCATTGGTTCGAGCCCGGAGGTGACATCACAGGGGCCAGAGCCGGTAAGGTCTTCTTTCATTGGCTCGGTCCCGGAAGTGACCTCAAGAGAGCCAGGTGAAATCTCCCGGGAATGGTCTACAGGTAAGGGAGAAAAAGAGTCAGTGCACTCTGCCACATCCCAGCATGCCTCAGAACTGCCTTCACCCAAGCCCTTTAGCTGCCTCCCATGCGCACGTGTGTGACAATGGGTTTCCCAAGAGGCGCAGCCAACCTAAGATTACCATTCCTGTTTTTTGAAGTCTGTTTGCATGATTTAAGGTAATGTTCTTCTATTGGATTTTGCTGTTATTTCTTTATTATTGCTTCTGTCTTTGAGAAATGAATCTGAATTTTTATATCAGAGCCTGATTACCTTAGAATTGGCTTTAGGCAATTCCCTTCTACTCTACATTTTTTATTTTTTTTATTTTTTTTTGTTGTTTATATAAATAGTCTTCATTAATAAAGATTCGTGTTGCCTTTTGCATAAAAATGTGAGTTTTCTATGGTTTCTCCCTCTTATGTGGTATTTTCAGGCTGTTCATTTTTATATTGAACTTTAAAACCACTTTTCCCATTTGGGCCCAGTCTGTATGGGCAATGTTTAGCTCTTTAAACCTAGGTGGCCATTTCCTAGGATAGTGGTATATATCTGAAAGGCTGGCATAATGGCCCACCCATCTACTGTCATAATCCTGCTGGCCTGAATAATGGCCTAAGTATACCTGTTACACTGAGCTACTGTTTCGCTATTCTACTCTCTAAATCTTGCAGTTTGCTGCCTTAGAGGCATATTCTTGAAAGGCTGCTACACCTCTCTGCCATCATAACCTGGCTGGCCAGAATACCGACCTTCACAATATTCAATTATGTGCATAAGGTATCGCTGTCTAGTTACACTGTTACGCTACATAAGTTACCCTCCTGCTTTTTTAGCTTTTGTCTTCTTCAATTGGTTTCAAGAAGAAAACAGAAAGGAATTTAGTTCCACTTTAGCATGGGAGCAACTCAAAACAATAGATGCTTCGTGTGCACAGAGACGTACAAGTAGGCAAAGAGAGCTTTTGCCCTTTGACTTCAAGGGAGGTTTCTGTAGGACATCTGTGTTACAGTATGACAGGTGTACTGCCCCATTCAGGCTCCCCACTGGCCACTGTCCCCACAGTGGGTCTGTGGCTTCAAAAGAATGGCTGGATTTTAAAAAATCAATTTTGCCATTTCAGTCTCCGTGGGAGCGATCGGGCAGCTGCAGGGAGTTGATGAGGTAGTTGGGGTGAGTCGCATCTGCACTTGAGGGTGCGATCGTTCTCAATTGCTTAATCAGCTTCCTGAGGTGTGTGATATAAGTGCTGCACCCACAGAGCCGTATAAGAACGGGCCGGCACAGAGAAACAGGAGAGACATGTAAAAGAAATGATGTGAAAGAAAGGCTTGGAGAATGAGAGTGTGGCTCGATCAAGGTGGACTTCGTTCTAGGGATTCAAGGAACAACTGCATGTGTGACAAGGAAGACAGGAGGACAACCGACCCCGAGCAGTCTGGCAGATGCCGGTGGAGCCAGCCAAGACGGGGGTCAGTAGTGTGAGGACCACGGTGGCTGAAATCTCTCCACCTGAGCAAGCCTTGAGTGAGCTGGAGAGACTGGGAAGGAACTGTGCTTGGCTGGTGGGACCCCAATGTCGGCTACAGGATTTTTATCTCGTTTTAGCCTTGTTTTAACCGTTTGGGATTTTTTACCGTTTTTAATGGATTATTTATTGGAACACTTTGAACACTGCACTGTCGACACTGGTTTTGATTCTGTTTCTCTGTTTTTGTAATAAAAGCACTGTTTGCACTTTGCATCTTCCTCTTGCATCGTTTAGTGTCCCCATTGTCCAGCTCATCCAGTTACATTACCGACGGTATCGGTTCAAGAGGCTCCCAAAAAAGAGATGGGAGCACGGGTCACACCACACATATGTGTGTTCATGTACTTAGCTCCAGAAGTGAGATTCCCCGCGGTGTCTGGATTCATTGCTTCTGGCACTAAAAACTGATTTGAAGCATATCACACAAAGATGCAGTTTTGACATTAGGTTCTTGTAATGGACAGAAGAAAATGATGAAAGCTGCAAGACTGAAAATGATACAGCTTGTTCTATAGTATCAATCTGTTGTTATAACTGCCTTATGATCATATCGTCTTCTTCTTTTGGCTGCTCCCATTAGGGATCATCTTCTTCCATATCTTTCTGTCCTCTGCATCTTGTTCTGTTACACCCATCACCTACATGTCCTCTCTCACTACATCCATAAACCTTACACCTTCCTCTTTTTCTCTTGCCTGGCAGCTCCTGCTCCCTACTATCGCTACAGATCACAATGTCATCAGCAAACATCATACTCCACAGGGACTCCTGTCTAATCTCGTCTGTCAACCTGTCCATCACCATTGCAAATAAGAAAGGGCTCAGAGCCAATCCCTGATGTAATCCCACCTCCACCTTGAATGCATCCGTCACTCCTACCGCAGACCTCACCATGGTCACACTTCCCTCGCACATATCCTGTACAACTCTTATGTACTTCACTGCCTCTCCCAACAATCACACAATACCACAACTCCTCTCGAGGCACCCTGTCATGTGCTTTCTTCATGTCCACAAAGACATAATGCAACTCCTTCTGGCTTTCGCTATAGTTCTGAATCAACACTCTCAGAGCAATCATCACATCTCTGGTGCTGTTTTTTGGCATGAAACCATACTGCTGCTCACTAATCATCACCTCACTTCTTAGCCTAGCTTCTACTACTCTTTCCCATAACTTCATGCTGTGGGTCATCAATTTTATCCCCCTGTAGTTACTACAGTCCTGCACATCCCCCTTATTCTTAAATATCGGCACAAGTACACTACTTCTCCACTTCTCAGGCATCCTCTCACTTTCCAAGATTCCATTAAATAATCTAGTTAACAGCTCCACTGCCACTTCTTCTAAACATCTGGATGCTTCCACAGGTATGTCATCTGGACCAACAGCTTTTCTGTTCTTCATCCTCTTCATAGCTGTCCTTACTTCCTCCTTGCTAATCCGTTACACTTCCTGATTCACTATCTCCACATCATCCAACCTCTTCTCTCTCTTGTTCTCTTCATTCATCAGCCTTTCAAAGTACTCTTTCCATCTGTTCAACACACTCTCCTCGCTTGTGAGTACGTTTCCACCTTTATCCTTTATTACCCTAACTTGCTGTACGTCTTTCCCAGCTCGGTCCCTCTGTCTAGCCAATCGGTACAGGCCCTTTTCTCCCTCCTTAGTGTCCAACCTCTCATACAACTCATTATACGACTTTTCTTTAGCCTTCGCCACCTCTCTCTTCACCTTAAGCCTTATCTCCTTGTACTCTTGTCTTACTTTCTGCATCTCTCTGACTATCCCACTTCTTCTTTGCCATCCTCTTCCTTTGTATTCTCTCCTGTACTTCCCCATTCCAGCACCAGGTTTCTTTTTCTTCCTTCCTCTGTCCAGATGTCACACCAAGCACCCTTCTTGCTGTCACCCTTACTACATCTGCAGTAGTTTCCCAACTATCTGGTGATTCTTCACTACCACCCAGTGCCTATCTCACCTTCTCCCTAAACTCAACCTTGCAGTATTCCTTTTTCAACTTCCACCATTTGATCCTTGGCTCTACCCTCACTCTCTTCCTTTTCTTTATCTCAAATGTCATCCTACAGACCACCATCCTATGCTGCTTAACTACACTTTCCCCTGCCACCACTTTGCAGTCTTCAATCTTCTTCAGATTGACTCTTCTGCATAGGATGTAATCTACCTGTGTGCATCTTCCTCCATTCTTGTACATCACCCTATGTTCCTCCCTCTTCTTAAAATACATATTCACCACAGCCATGTCCATCCTTTTGGCAAAATCCACTATCCTCTGACCTTCTAAATTCCTCTCCTTGACACCATACCTACCCATCACCTACTCATCTCCTCTGTTCCCTTCACCAACATGTTCATTGATATACGCTCTAATCACCACTTTCTGTCCCTTGGGTACACTGTTCATCACTTCATCCAACTCAGTCCAAAAATCTTCTTTCTCATCCATTGCACATCTAACTTGCAGGGCATATGCACTAACAATATTCATCAACACACCTCCAATTTCCAGCTTCATAATCATTACTCTGTCTGACACTCTTTTCACCTCCAAAACACTCTTGACATACTGTTCCTTCAGAATAACTCCTACTCCATTTCTCCTTCTATCCACACCATGATAGAACAATTTGAATCCACCTCTGATCCACCTGGTCTTACTCCCCTTCCATTTAGTCTCTTGCACGCACAATATATTAACATTCCTTCTCTCCATCATATCTGCTAACTCTCTCCCCTAACTAGTCATACTGCCAACATTCAAAGTTCCTACCCTCAGTTCCACTTTCTTTACCTTCCTCATCTCCTCCTGCCTCCGGACGCATCTCCCCCTTCTTCTCCTTCTTCTTCTTCTATGGCCAACCTTAGCCCAATTTCCACCCACACTCTGTTGGCTAACAGTACTGGTGATGGTCGTTGTTAACCCGGGGCTCAACCGATCCAGTATGGAAATTTGTATTGTTGTTCACATATTGATTTGGCAAAATTTTACATCGGATGACCTTCCTGATGTAACCCTCCCCATTTATCCAGGCTTGAGACCGACGCGAAGAAACACACTGGTTTGTGCATCCCCTGTGGCTGGATTGGGCTTATCATCATATAATACAATACAATACAATACAATACAATTTATTTTTGTATAGCCCAAAATGACACAAGAAGTGCCGCAATGGGTAAGCCAAAAATAATACCATTTTATTTTTATAAAACTAAATTTTTGGTTTTCAAAATTGTTGAAAATTGCTAGGGAAGTTATCGTGCCAAAACTCTTGGGAGGACAGGGTTCAAGGGTTTAAGTTTCTTGCACACAACACTCTCCTATTCAAGAAACAACTGCCCAGCTCTTCGGTGTTCATGTTATCCTTTCAACTTGTTCTCTATAGATTTGGAGATTTATAACCAAATTCCTCGTGGTATCTTGTGAAAGATGCTAAAAGTGAGGCTGTTGTGTGTCATGGCCGTTTTGTCTACAACAGAGAAACAGCTGTTATGTAGAGTGAACTAACAATGGTAATTCAAAAATAAAAAAGAACAGCAACATAACCAGGTCTTGAGACAAAATCAAAGCATTTTGACAAAAGGATTACAAAATCAAAGTCAAAAAATGAAGCAAGAGGTGAGAACCAAAAAGTAATACATAAGCTAGTACTTTAGCAAAAGATTTGAAAATGGTTTTGAAACCACAGACTGGATAGCCATCCTTTAAACCTGTCACGCTAATTACCAACATGTCACAACCTCTGTGGCCACTCTCCTGACATTGTGGGACACAGACATAATTATGGGTCAGGAAAACAGCAGTAATCATGAAGAATTCAAAATGGTAAACAAAGCAATCCAAAAAATTGTACACTTCTAAAAATTATTAGAAGAATCAATAAACAAATGCCAGATTTGAAATCTCTGACTTAGAACACCTCCAAAAGGAATTCAAGATCAAACTGTTCAAAAAAATTTTAAAAAATGAACCAAATAATAACACCACTAAGAAGGAGTTACAATATTGGTGTTTTGAGACAAGCATATCTTACTTTCACTTCAGACAAATTTTTTCATTATAAAAACATTTCATCATTATGTTTAAGACATTTACGTGCCACCATTTTTTATGTTGTTTTGGATTGTAGTCCCCACTATTTTGTGTTCTGTTTTAAGGAGGCTCACTGTTATGTTCAAGCGGTCTATATTGCCATAGCCATATTATTTACAAGTTGCAATGCCCTTTCTCAGTTTTATGACTATGACTATGACTATGGCATGCTAATCCTGATGCCCATGTTTCTGGGTGTTTCAAAACAAATTTTTTGTGGTAGCCATTTCAAATCTCTTTGGTGAGTGAGTACTTTTTGCACTTTATTGTTTATTCAATTTTTGTGTCCTAATAATGGGTATTTTTACTTTTCTGGCTTAAGACCCACAAATCGTTTTTTGACAAAGTTATATCATATCCCCAACTCCAACAAAATTTTGCCTAATATCTGGCCTTCTGCTTCCACCTGGCAATACAGGGTGTGTCTTGTCAATGGCAGAATATTTAGATGTAGGTTAAATATGGAGAATGTCCAGTTCAGGACTGATCATTGAAACGTTTCTGTTTGAAGATAATTCTGTTATTTTTGCTTTATCAGTTTCTGTTCCCTGATGTACAGTGAAGTGGTTCATAATGAGGAACAACAATGTCAGGATGAGAATCAGCACAACAAAATAAGTTGTGTACATACTGTATGCTGAAAAAAAAACAAATCTTTAAATATGTTAATAATGTGTTTAAAACATATTCAGATATGTTTCCAATATGTCATAGTAAATGCTTAAATACCTCAGTGTAGTGTAGTGACAGTAAAGGGAATCATGATACTGAGCAATGGATGAGTACATGGGCAGCAGTATCACAGAGGGACTGCCTGACATTGTTTATGAAACAGGACCTTGGATAAAGCTTTCAATGTACCGGTCAAACTATATCAATCCTCCAAATCCGCATTAATAGTCACAAACCTTGGTTAGTGACCAAAGAAATAAAACTGCAGGTATACCGTCGAACCACTGTATCCCCAGGATCAGGATCATGGATTAAAAAAAAAGGTGTGTGCTGAGTACTATGCTGAATTCACGCAAGTAAAGTGTTCCGTAGGCATATTCTATCTACCCTTGCTCTGCTCTGTAGATTAACTGACCCTGTACTCTGACAATCGCCTCCTTTATTAAATGAAAGCTCTTTCTCTCTCTCTTTCTGAGTGCTACCAATTGCCAATTTGGGAAACAGTTCCCATTTTTACACTTACTGCTGTACTGAAGCCCTTAAACAAAACACAAAAGACATACGCATATTCTAGAACATGAAGACGCACAAACAAAGAAGACTAAATAATCACTAACCGAAAAGTTAAAGTGAAATCAGATTTCCTTAAATTGTTGCTCCGACCCCAAGCCAATCAAAGTGAGTTTGTCCTTCAGCCTGCAGACACCTAGCCAGCACATCTGCTTTAAACTTGGGTATGGTTATCTAAATACATGCACACACACGTGGAAAAAGCTGTGCAGGCTAGAAATGGTTTGAACACACACTGACTGCCTGTAGGTAATTAGTGCACTGTAAATTAAATAAAATTGAAACTGTCAGAAACCATTATTGTTGACAGCAACATACACACACTTTGTTGGCAAGCACTGCCTCACATTTCTTTAAACAAAAGCTGCTCAGTTGGCAATTCCAACTATATTGTGGATATTGAAAATTTCAAAATTTAAATTCTTCTACTGCATACCCATCTGAACACAAACTTGCTTTTCATTTTGATGAAAAAACAACTTTTTCTTGAATGCAGTCAATGCAGTGTGACACACAGAGTATGTGTTGCTTAGATCCAGACACACTCTGATTTTATCAAATGTCACAGCCTTTCATGTTTTCTTGAAGGGCTTCTATTCATTGAAGCTCTTCGATCACATCAAAGTTTTTATTCCTAGAAAGGAGAAGTAAAGCTACTTAATATCACAGCAAAAAATTCAGACAAAGTCAACCCTACTTCTGATTAGTTCTGTCAAAGTTATAACATTTACTTTCACTTTCACAGTTAACAAGTTTATAGTTTGTGTTGCTATGAAAAAAGTTAAAAAGTGGTTCAGCAGATAACACTTTAGCCTCATTGGGCTTAGAATCTAGGTCTGAGGATACTGAGTGTCTTTTATGTAGTGTTTAGATATTCTGTCCTTTTGAATTACACCAAAGGCTTTAATTCCACTTCCCAAGGGAGAGTATCTACTGCAGACTTACACTTCCCCTCAGAAAAACATCTGATGGTCTCTGGCTTTGTCATTCCCAGACAAATGCCACTATCAGAAAACCTTCTGCCCACCACTGACTATGCTGACCCTGGGTAGATGTCTTCCCCAGAAAGCCTCTTGCTTGGCTCTGATTATATGTCCTAGTTGGCAAATCTCTTGTTTACAACAGTGAGACAAGGACCAACTGTGGACGGACAGCCAACTCTATATATGTTCCAAATGCCAAGCAGAAAAAACAAATTTCACCCTGGTGACAAAATAAAGTTATATCTATCTATCTATCTATCTATCTATCTATCTATCTATCTATCTATCTATCTATCTATCTATCTATCTATCTATCTATCTATCTATCTATCTATCTATCTATCTATCTATCTATCTATCTATCTATCTATCTATCTATCTATCTATCTATCTATCTATCTATCTAAGATGACAGCTTTAACCTAAAACATACTTCCACTCCCAAGAAATCTATATGTTCTCTGATGTTATGATAACTAATCCTTTACTATGTATTCAATCCACTTTTAGTCAGAGTTTATTGTCAAGTGCACTTAGACTTAAAATGGAAATTAATTCAATTATTTCAGATTTGTCTGATTTGAAACTCCAAGAACTGTGATCAGACATGGATAGAACATAATATAGATGATTTTAAAGATAGGGTGAGAAGCTCAGTCATCCGGGAGGGGCTCAGAGTAGAGCCGCTGCTCCTCCGCATCGAGAGGAGCCAGATGAGGTGGCTTGGGCATCTGATCAGGATGCCTCCTGGACGCTTCCCTGGTGAGGTGTTCCGGGCACGTCCAACCGGGAGGAGGCCCCGGGGAAGACCCAGGACACGCTGGAGGGACTATGTCTCCCGGCTGGCCTGGGAACGCCTCGGGATTCTCCTGGAAGAGCTAGAAGAAGTGGCTGGGGAGAGGGAAGTCTGGGCATCTCTGCTGAAGCTGCTGCCCCCGCGACCCGACCTCGGATAAGCGGAAGAGGATGGATGGATGGATGGATAGATGATTTTGCAATCAGTGAAACAAGATGAATGGAGATGAAATCGATCTAAAGTTTAATTCCAGCTTTTCTGTAAGATATTTGTGATCAGGACCTGAGAAATATATACAAGGGCTGCTTGATATACCACCCTAGCCTTACAAAACAAAGATTGACTTGATATTATTTTGGAGAATCTAAGTGAATAAACTTGGCAAGCTTTTTTGGCTGGATGGCCTATTCTTCACAAAACTCAATCGATTCCTTTAAAGTTCAGAATTCAGTGAAACTCCTACTTGTATTAGCTAATCAATAAAACGTCATCACACTTCACGAGCCATGATTAGTTGAGTACCTCAAATTATCTGTCATCTGTCAGAAATCTCAGAATATATTTGTCATTAACAGACACCATTTATTCTAACCTGTGCTTCTTTGGGTTGTGGAAGAAAAATTTTCAAATACGCTGGAGTTGGGAGTCAAATGCAAATAACTGAGACTGTGAGGCAACTAAATTCGTCAATGTGCCTTAATGCTAAAGTCACACATATATATATAATATATAAATATATGTTAACTACCTGATATTATTGTCTAGCATTAAATGATTTTTTCACCTTTTTAAATGAGTTTTTCATAATATCCACATATTCTGATGTAGTGTTTTAATCTGGATGCCACATAAGCACCTTTGTTAATAACCAAAGATGTGATATCTTTCCTGCTGATGAAGTAAATAAAAAAATAATAAAAATACTCCAGTTTTCAAAACAGATAACTAAGCTCCCCAAAACACCTGAATTTTAAAGTACATCACCAGCAGAGGAGACTGCAACATGGATTTGTGGCATCCTCAAAAACTATCAAACAAACTCAATACTCTAGATAAATCTGACATCTCAAGCTAATAATAAGCAGCCTTGCTCCCAAATTTTTAAGTAGAATAATATAGTCTGCATTTACAGTGATATGTTCTGCCTTCATATAAATACAATAAATTACAGATCAGATTAATCCTCAAATACTGTAATCCACATGTTCATTTGTTAATTATACTCATCACCTCCTCACATTTCTCATTCTGCATCAGAACTTGTGTTAGTTACCTGATATTTATTTTCTGCATTATAAGCATGTTCATTCCTCCATCCACATCCACATTCATTCACCATTCACGGCTCAATTATTTATTTATTCTTCTCCACCCCAACATGGACTGGACATATATATTAATTAACAGACTGGCCATCCGCACCATTCACCTGACCAAACAGTCATTCCTATATAAAATAGGATGTAACATTTACAATATTACAAATTAGTACTAGTCTAAGGCGCAATGGTTGTTCGTTCCTGTAGAGAAATCATCTTGTGTTTTGAGTATGAATCCGTAACAAACAGATTCCAATATCACATCTAAAGAATAATTAAGTTTAAAATTTGAAATGTCCTGGAAGAAACTAAAATAACTTTAATATAACCAATAATTAAGAATGAAGCATCAATAAAACCACAGCTTGAGTTATATTACTTTGGGGTTATATTTAAAAACAAGTCTGAATAATAATTGGCCAACAAAGGCAATAGCAATACTATAATTGCTATCTAGAGCACTCAGTATAATTTACTAACCTCAGAGATTAAAAGAAATCAGATTAAATGGCACGATAGAAAGTTTTTTCTAACTTGTGAAAAAAATGATAAAACACACAAAAATGTACCTTGTAAAGTATCAAATTATATAAATATTGTTGTACCCTAAAGCTTATCATTTCAAGCTATAAGAATTGTTTTTCACAAAATAATTTTATCTTTTGTACTGAAGGCATAGTTAAATTAAATGCATTCAAAGTGTAATAATAAAAGTAATATATTTGGATATTTTGCATCTACCAGCACTTAAAATGCCAATGTGTTGCATTCTGTTGCCTTGTGTTTGTTTGTTTTATTCTACTTTTATTTTGATGTAACCCATTCTATCATACTCAGATCCACATGGGACACAAAAATATATTTTTCTGATTGCAATATTAATAACTGAACAGTGGTCATTTGCGGAATCATGAAGCAAATAAATAAACATACATGAACTTGGGCTCTTGGTGAGAGACAAATACAAAAAACTCCACCATTAGCTGTTTTTAGAGCACATCCCTAAAGGGCAACAAACGGGCTTACAGGAATGGTCAACTTACTAATGTTCATGTGCAAAACAGTCAGAGGTGTCAGTATTTAATATTACATTAGCATAGACAACTACGCCATGATAGTGTGTTCAGAAAGCATTCAGACCTCTTTATTTTTTTCTTAATTTGTTATGTTACAGGCTTATGCTAAAATTGTTTACTTTTTTTCTGACAGTAAACACCAGAATGGGAAAGTGAAAACGGAGTTTTTGGATTTTTTGTAAATTTATTAAAAATAAGGAAAGACACAAACCTGCCTATATAAGTTTCCACGGTTCACAATGTGTATCCGGGCAAAAACCAAGTCATGAGGTCAAAGGAATTGTCTGTAGAGTTTAGTGAGAGGATTACATTGAAGCACAGATCTGGGGAAGGCTACAAAAATTTCTGAAGCATTGAAAGTTCCCAAGAGCACAGTGGCCTCCATAATTCTTAAATGGAAAAGAATAGGAACAACCATAACATTTCCTAGAGCTGGCTGCTCAGCCAAACTGAGCAATGGGGAGAGAAGGGCCTAGTCAGCGGCAATAATCCTAAGCACAAAGCAAAGACTAGCCTAGGGTCAATTCTGTGAATGTTTTTGAGTGGTCCAGCCAGAGCCTGGACTTGAACCCAATCAAATGTCACCTGAGAGACCTGAAAATAGTTGTCAATTGCCGGTCTCCATCCAGCCTGACAGAGCTTGAGAGGATTTGTGGAGAACAATGGTAGTAAATCCCTAAATGCAGGTGTGCAAAGCTTGTTGTATCATGCCCAAGAAGAGTCTTGGCTGTAATTGCTGCGGAAAGTGCTTTAACTAAGTACTGAGTAAGGGGTTTGAATACTTGTGCTGCGGCAATATTTCCATTTTTTATTTTTAATAAATTTGCAAAAATATACAAAATCTTGTTTTGACTTTGTCATTCTAGGGTACTGAGTGTTGGGGGTGAGAAAACAAATTATTTTAAAATACTTTAGCACTGGGCAACAACAAACAATATGTACAAAGAGTCGGGGTCTGATTACTTTCTGAAGGCATTGTAACTTAACAACATCAAAAGAATGGGGAGAAAGTTAAAAACAGTTTTTCGCAATTTGGTTTAAAATCCTCAAAATGTAACAAGTTCAATTGCAGAAAGTTTCAGAAGATTATACCATTAAGCATACATACAAACTACTCTTCTTAGCCAAAAAATATGCCACAGCTTCACACCATGCAAACAGAAAACATTATGTTATGATTTAACAAGAACAAACATTTACTAACAGTGCAAGATTGTCCACCAAAAATTTCAATGCATTTAACTGGTATATTAAAATAACACCCTGATTTTACATTGGCATCAAGTAAACATTTGCCTATTGTCACTGTTAAAGTCAAAGTGTTAATGGCAATGCTATAACACTGAGGATTACCAGTAAACTTAGGAGAAACTTTCTCCCATACGAGGTTCCCAGCAGTACATTGCCCACAGTGCCACACTATCTACGTCAGATAAACTCATGACGTTTAATCCACTTTTTCTATTTTTAATTTTATAAAAAGATGTGACTACAAACAAACAAAGAATAAAAAATTACAAGAGGGATTACAGAAAAGTAAATAAATATAGATAACAGGGACGTAGAAACAAACGGATTTCACAAAAAGTTGTGAAAAAAATGACATTTTTCAAGGTGTTTTTATATCTAAGAAAAAACAAAAATTGCTACTTTTAAAGTTCATAAAACTACATTTTGTAATCTGATTGGCTGATACAATCAGGCCAATAGTATTGCAGGAAGAAGGCGGAAGTGAACGCCATATCGCTTCCAGATTCGGACAAGTATGGACGGTTACAGAGAAAAGCAAATAAAACAATTTCTGTTTAGTAATTTACTTTCATATGCAACTTGAAACTAATAAGAAAACTAAGGAAAGATATACTCCAGGCTCTGTGTTAAACACAGGGTGGAGAGTGTATGCACGCTTAGATTAAATTAGATTAGATTAAACTGGCAAACCACTACTATACAAATCTTAAATGAACAGTATCAGACTAAAATAACAGAAAAAGAAATAGAAGGAATTCTAACTAAGGATATGCCATGGAAAAACTGTTGGGAAACAGACATGATTTGGCTACAGAACAGATATAATGGCAGAGACCAACATATCATCATCACAGAATTGACAGAAAAACTACAAGTAGAACTGGCCAAAAATGATTGAGAAAAACAGATTCAAATACAAACAGAAAAAAATATTTCAAGAATTAGAGGCAAATCTAGCCAGGGATTCTGCTGGTGTATCATATTTACCTTTAAAAGTGCAAAGAGTGGAACTACAGCTACAATCAGCCACAGCTAAACCCATTAAAGCATGAGCCCAAGTAGTGGTATGTAGTCCTCCCAACAAGCACCACCACCTTGAATAAAGATAAAGAAATCTTGGATTGGATCCAAGTTGAAACAAGACAAATAATAAATCCAAACACTTTTACATATAAACCTTTACCTCAAAGATCTCACAGAACTAAACTAAAAAAAATTAAATAATATATCTCCAAAACAACAATCTCATACATCGGATTTTTATTTTTCGGGAGAATTGGAGATTAGCATTCTACTCCACTCAAAATTAAATTAGATAAACAAAAACAAACAGAAGATAAATTACACAAGAGAAAGATTATATCATTTCAATATTATCTTCAGTAGAAGATAAGAGTAAAATTCACAGCTGCAGTGAAACAAACAAAAAAAAAACCTCTGAATTTTATAAAATGTTCACAGGTTAACAGAAAACACAAACAGAAAAAACTAAACAAGAGGATTCAAATATTCCACAAAAACAAGTAATAGCTCCAAGTATGATCCAAATAGAGGACAAACAGATACAATCACAACAACAAATAGGGGACATAATTATACATGTGCAACAAGAGGTGACAGAAGAATTAAATTTCACAATTAATTCAGAACCACAGGACATATTCCTAGATACAGAAACTGAAAATTTGATACAGACAGAAATGGATGAATCATTGGAAATTGCTCTTATCCCAAACAAATCACAACAACAAGTACAAGTAACAGAAGTACATGAACAATCTGAACAATTATTAATAGATGGGGAAGACACAATAACAACATTACAACTTCAAGATTCATTACAACCAATAAGAAAAGATACAGAAGACCCAAAGTATACTCCCAATGTCACATACTATCCTAATAATTATGGTATTTCAAGGAGTAAAAATGTCAAATGGACTATATAGATTAAAAAGCCAATGATCATAATGGGAGACTCAAACCTTATATACTGTATATTGCGGGTCATCACTTTAAAAAAATTCAAGTAGACTATTATCCAGGTGCCAGAATAGCCAATTTCATAGCAATTCTGAAAAAAGTGAAACCATCCAACACTATGGCTACTAACATAATATACTAAGTGGGAGTAAACAATAAGGATCTTACATATACAGAAATTATTATGAAACAAATACAAGCCCTGATTAGGAAGACAAGCTAGGTTTTCCTTAAAGAAATTATAATGTTCCAAGAATGAAACTTCTTAAAAAGATTATCACCGTCACACATGAGTGAATGGAAGACAGCAAATGGGCCTGAAAAGTAATAATTTCATGCCAGACCAGGGGGTGGAGTGGTGCACTGACTTTCTCTCTCAATCCTCAGCAGACCATCCATAGGAAATTCCATTGGGATGACGATGTCACTTGCAGCGCCCATGATGATGTCACTTCCAGTTCTGGCACCCATGATGATGTCACTTCCGATTCCAACCTTTAAAATCGCCATCTTTACCCCTATGAGACTATTCTGTTTTGGACTTTGAGCTGAAAACAAATCAAAACAAATTTACCCATTTGCAACCAGGGCATATTATATGCTTGGCTGCCCCAAACCTTTGATGTCTGTTCATTCTTAAGATGACACAAAAACACCAACATATATTGGAAGCTTTTAACAAATGCATAACAGCAAACACAACATATATATCCAAATTAAATGATGAAGAATTCTTGGTTCATAAAGACTTGATTCACTGGACCAAATCCACAGCTCACAAGATTGTCAAAGGCTGGCTAAGAGCTTTAAACCTAATCTAACTAGGGCAAAAGCGCAACTACTGTAAATATTATAAAGATCCAAGGTAATATTCTGAATCTAACAAAAAGTACATGTTTAACAGAATCACAAAGATTCGTTTTAGCAAAAGAACTTTCCTTTGTACTTGTTTCCCCTAGAGTTTCTAGGTTGGAGGACAGGACTTTAAGTGATATCAACCAATTTCACAGAAGAATTAAATTAATAGACTTTTATGCATAATGACCAATCAGAAGAAGATTACCATTTTATGGCAAATCTGAATACAAAAAAATTTTACAAAATGAAAAAAACAAACATAAATAAAATTAAACAAATCCCACAACACTTCAAACTTGACAAAAGTAACAAGCTCTACAAGAACTGAAAGAAATGTCTGACATAGATAAAAATCAACAGAGTTTTAAGTTTTTAAAAGAACCCCCATATCATAGAGGAGGTTCTACATTCTACCTAAGGTCTATGAGGATCCTCACAGTTGGACTCAACCTTTTCACATACCTCCAGGCAGACCCATAGCATCTGATTGTAATAGTGAGACCTATAATTTTGCACAATTCATTGATTTTTATCTAAACCCATTATCACAAAAACATAAAAGTTTGATTAAAGATACAAAAGATTTCATAGGCAAAACAAAATACTATGGGTGTGAAAAATCTATACACCAATATTGATATAAATCATGGGATTAAAATTAGAAAAGAAATTTTAATCTCACAACCTGATCATAATAGGCAATACAAATATATATTAAGTTTATTGAGTTTATCTTTAACAAGAAATGACTTTCAATTTAATGGTCAATATTATTTACAAATCAAAGGAATGGCTATGGGAAAGAAATTTTCACCTGTTTATGCCAACCTACTGTATATATGGCCAGGTGGGAAAATGATACACAAAAGATTTACATTATCAACTGAAATTATATTTGAGATACCTGAATGACATTTTTGGTATATAGGAGCATGCTTTGGAAGAATTGAATAAATATCTGTTGAAAATAAGTACATTTTGGCCCAATATACAGTTAACAGCAAATGTAAGTAAAGAAAAATTAATTATTTAGATACAACAGGTATACAAATTACAAGACAGTCTAGTCATGAAAGTTTACTTCAAAGATACAGACACTCATGCACTTCACCATATTCAAAGCTTTCACCCTAAACACACCCATAAAGGCATTATTAAATCCCAATTGTTAATATTCAGAAGAATATGCACTACTCAATGTAGAATGAAAAAAAACTAATACAACATATGTATTTTGATACACCAAACTGTCTTTATTATATTAGATACATGCAATGCTCTCACATGTATGTAGGAGAAACTAAAAACAAACTTAAATTAAGAATTACACAACAATTATCTAATATTAAGTGCAGTTGTAAAGAGACTCCTCCAATTATACATTTCAATGATATACAGTACTGTGCAAAAGTTTCAGGCAGGTGTGAAAAAATGCTGTAAACAAAGAATGCTTTCAGAAATATAAATAATGATTGTTTATTGTTATCAATTTACAAAATGCAAAATGAGCGAACAAAAGGAAAATCTAAATCAAATCAATATTTGGTGTTACTACCTTTTGCCTTCAAACTAGCATCAATTCTTATAGGTACACTTGCACAAAGTCAGGGATTTTGTAGGATTATAGTCAGGTGTATGATCAACCAGTTATACCAAACAGGTGCTAATGATCATCAATGTCACACATAGGTTGAAACACAGTCATTAACTGAAACAGAAACAGCTGTGTAGGAGGCTAAAACTGGGTGAGGAACAGCCAAACTCTGCTACCAAGGTGAGGTTGTGGAAGACAGTTTCATGTCATGGCAAGATTGAGCACAGCAACAAGACACAAGGTAGTTATACTGCATCAGCAAGGTCTCTCCCAGACAAAGATTTCAAAGCAGACTGGGGTTTCAAGATGTGCTGTTCAAGCTCTTTTGAAGAAGCACAAAGAAACGGGCAACGTTGAGGATCGTAGAAGCAGTGGTCGGCAAAGGAAACTTAGTGCAGCAGATGAAAGACACATCAAGCTTATTACCCTTCAAAATCGGAAGATGTACAGCAGTGCTATCAGCTCAGAACTGGCAGAAACCAGTGGGACACAGGTACACCCATCTACTGTCCGGAGAAGTCTGGCCAGAAGTGGTCTTCATGGAAGAGTTGCAGCCAAAAAGCCATACCTCCGACGTGGAAACAAGGCCAAGCGACTCAAGTATGCACGAAAACATAGGAACTGGGGTGCAGAAAAATGGCAGCAGGTGCTCTGGACTGATGAGTCAAAATTTGAAATATTTGGCTGTAGCAGAAGGCAGTTTGTTCGTCGAAGGGCTGGAGAGTGGTACAATAATGAGTGTCTGCAGGCAACAGTGAAGCATGGTGGAGGTTCCTTGAACATTTGGGGTTGCATTTCTGCAAATGGAGTTGGAGATTTGGTCAGGATTAATGGTGTTCTCAATGCTGAGAAATACAGGCAGATACTTCTCCATCATGCAATGCCATCAGGGAGATGTATGATTGGCACCAAATTTATTTTGCAGCAGGACAACAACCCCAAACATACAGCCAAAGTCATGAAGAACTATCTTCAGCGTAAAGAAGAACAAGAAGTCCTGGAAGTGATGGTAGTGCCCCCACAGAACCCTGATCTCAACATCATAGAGTGTCTGGGATTACATGAAGAGACAGAAGGATGTGAGGAAGCCTACATCCACAGAAGATCTGTGGTTAGTTCTCCAAGATGTTTGGAACAACCTACCAGCCGAGTTCCTTCAGAAACTGTGTGCAAGTGTACCGAGAAGAATTGATGCTGTTTTGAAGGCAAAAGGTCACACCAAATATTGATTTGATTTAGATTTCTCTTTTGTTCATTCACTGCATTTTGTTGATTGATGAAAATAAATGATTAACACTTCCATTTTTGAAAGCATTCTTTGTTTACAGCATTTTTTCACACCTGCCTAAAACTTTTGCACAGTACTGTATGTATTAAATATTTTAAAGATGGTATTTTAGAATGGTATCCTAAATGGACAACAAAAATTAGGAAGAGCAGAGAAAGATCCTGCTGCTATCTCTTCCTGAGGTAATCGACACACCTGGCCATCCACGTGATCTAAAAGAAAATCTGATTCATCAGACAAGGCCACTTTCTTCCATTGCTCCATGGTCCAGATCTGATGCTCACATGCCCACTGTGTGTACTTTTGGCAGTGGGCACACCTTTCTGTCATGGCCAGCATTACGCTCTTCAGCAATTTGTGCTACATTAGCTCTTATTTGGATATGGACCGGTCAAGTTAGCCTTTAATCCCCACATGCATCAATGAGCTTTGGGCCCTTTTGACCTTGTCGCCGGTTCACTAGTTGTCCTTCCTTGGCCCACTGCATGCAGAGAGCACCAGACAAGACCTGCCGTTTTAGAAATATCCTGACCCAGTCATCTAGCTATTTCTTTGATATGTTGTATTACATGTTTTTATAATTGGATTGGGTTTTTTTTCATACAAAATTGTATGTTTGATTGTTTTGTTATAATAAAATAAAAAGGTTCATGCGCCTCTGTAGTCTCAAGTGAACCAAGCTATGACCAACATGAATTTGATTATGACATAAACTGTCTTACAAGGTTTACTTTTCTTGAGGAGTCAAGGCATTGGTTTTCCAGGAGTTATCTGATAGAACTTGTGCAGCTCAAACTCTTTAGTTAAAAATTAGAAATGATGAAGAGTGAAATCAAAGAAGGGTTAAGTGATCTCAACCCCAGTCCAAATCTTACTTCTTTGCAATGACAAACTGTGATAGGAGTAAGGAACTCTTTATGGCTGTTGAAATATTAGTGGAGATGGTTAGTCTATTTCTGCATTTCTTGGGTTAGAGTTTTCTGTCTGCTTAGCATGGATACAAAACCTTAAAATGGATACAGAAGAACATTTTCATAACATGACTTCTGTATGAAGGTGCACTTTTAGAAACATTAGGAAAAGTGCAATGAGGACAGGCCATTCAGCCCATTATCTTCACCTAGATTGTACAAAATATTAAGTTGAGATTTGAAGGTCCCTGAAGTCGTATTTTCCACCACACTACCTTTTAATTTATTCAGTCTATCTAAGGTTATTTTTTCTCATTACTCTTTTGTTTTTTTATGATTGTTTAGCAATCTACAGTGTACACATTGTTAATAATGAAATAGTCACACATTTCTTTACAAAAAAGTTTTAATATTTAAGTGAATGGACTCGCAAAAATGTAACTTAGTATTATTGGTCCAAGTCTATGATGTCAGTACTTTCCCACGGTTTTTGCAAACCACCTGCTGGAATGTGTTTACTCTGAATAACTATCATCTCACAGAGTCCTCCTTATACAAAGATTGGGCTACCAGGGAGGGGTATCCATTGAGAAGAATTTACTTTCATGTTCCTGAAACAGTTTCAGAAAGTTTATAGGATGGTTGCATGAAGTTTTAACCTGTGTGGTAAATAGGCAAGCTGTGACTCAATAAAAAGGTTTGGGTCAGCCACCTGTATACTCGAAAGTTGGCTGAAAATGAAGACGTATTGAAAAATGGTCTTAACAAACACAAGTCCAAAACAGAACTGGAGGTATAGTATAGGCAAGGCAGTTTTAAAGTTGGCAGGGGGAAATGATGTCATCTGGGGTGGACCCGGAATTGACATCTTCTGGGGTGAACCAAACATTTGAATAACTGCAGCTGCTGCTCTGATCCACCTGTTGAACTCTTGCTTCCCTTTTTCCTAACTCGTAAACAAAACTTTGAGATACTTAAACACCACATCTTCAGGGAGTACTTTTCCGAACCTGGAAAGGACACTCCACCCTTTTCTGACTGAGAACCACAACTTCACACTTAGAAGTGCTACTTTACATTCTCTGTTAACCACCCCAGTGTGTGTTTGAGATCACAGCCCGATGAAGCCAGCAGGACCAAATCATCTGCAAAAAGCAAAGATGCCATTTTGAGGCCACTGAAATGGACATCCTTCACTCTTTGGCTGTACCTAGAAATTCTCCAATGCCACACTTTAAAATTTTTACTAACAGTCTTTTTCAGAAGAAATGAAAACCAACACCTTAACAAAGAAATCAATTAGACAACTGTTATTCAGTTACATTTATTCTTGGGACAGATACAGTGGCTGCAAATGTTTCATTTCAAACTGATTTCATACTTCAGTAGTCAATGTTCAAATTATTAAATTAACTTATTTAATCAAAAGTAATATTTTCCTGGCTTGAGTAATGCCATCAGAGGCCTGGGTTCTTTTGGGCTTTCTGCATTTACCTCCCTATCTCAGAGTGATTCAGTATTTTTTTTTCTTCAACACTAAAATGTGTGAAGAATTTAAGTTTTGATCCACTTTTATACTTTTGCATAAGCAGTCAGTCTAGAGCCATATTTGGGAAATGAACCCTTATTAGCAACAGACTGAGGGAGGAAGTTTACCCTTTGATCGACTTGTATTTCTCTCAGTGTTGTTCCCTTCCTTGCATCCACTCCGGCTGGGATCGGATCCAGCACCTTACAATCCTAAAGGGATGCATTTAAGAACTATTAAAATTAATTTTTCCCTATTATGTGAATTTACAATATTATTATCTGTGCTGTTGATGTATACATTTATTTTAATGTAGCAAATCACATCTAATAGTGTACTGGGGGTAAAACGGAGTCCTACCAAGTAGAATGTTAAAAAAATACCGTAATCCATCAGGTGCAACAACAGAAACCACCCTAGCTGTTTCCAAATCTTCAGGAAATTAAGCAGAATAATGGCAATAAACTTTCAAAGCGAGGACAGCTGCATAACTTTATGGTTTCAAAATATTTCCTTTGTATTTTGTGAATCATATGCCTTTAACCTTTCTTTCATTTTTGTTTTATATCCAAACCATCCATCTATCCATTAGTTTTCAAAACATTTCCCGTGGAGAGGGTTATACTTATACCCATTCAAAGCAAGTTGCCCAGATTATAGTCACTGGACAAAACATTTTGACTTGAGTTGTTAATATTGGCTCAGTAGTGATTTTTCCAACGTGGCAAACTGCCTTTTTTCATACCATCCATATGTAGTGCCTACAAAGCCAAGAAGAGAAATAACTAACGGATAACAAGTTTAGAGGCATGCCAGAACTTAGTGGTACTCTAAACCCCACTATTATATCAGTGAACATCAGCCCAGTAAGGGTGTGGCACTAAAAGGAGAGTATCATGAGCCACAGGATGCTCCAACATACTGCATTTGTAGGTGGTACAGTCTTAGCAGGAAGGCAGTTAATTGCAAGCCTTCACAAAAATCTGTTGATACAACATTATTACCATTTATTTTAGTCTGGTTAAATTTTTCATTAGATGTCATTATATTATACATTAATATCTAGATAAATTATAGGATTGTCACACATGCCTGCTTAGAGGGCATTTTCAGGGGTCCAACGCTTACTATTATTCCAACAAAACCACGGCATGATGCTGTATCTATATCTATATCTTCCCTCTTGCATTCCTAGATCCACTGACTATATGTTGGAGCAC
The DNA here is from genome assembly GCF_900747795.2 of Erpetoichthys calabaricus. Taxonomy (NCBI): domain Eukaryota; kingdom Metazoa; phylum Chordata; class Cladistia; order Polypteriformes; family Polypteridae; genus Erpetoichthys; species Erpetoichthys calabaricus. Next base: position 305,435,970 of record NC_041394.2, on the reverse strand, counting down.
CGCTGATGTCAATTTTGGTCTTCCTCCAGAAGTCCTAACTCAATCGCATAGGACAGGGATGGCCAATGTTGGTCCTGGAGAGCTGCAGTAACTGTAGGGTTTTTTTCCAACCCAGATTCCCAATGAGAAGCCAATTATTGCTGATGATGCACTTATTGCTTAAGTGACATTTTGATGCTTCATTTTTGTGGTCCTACTTGTTATGGATCCTCACCCTTAACTGCTTATTTCAATCTTAAACACTGTATTCACTATATTAATGGCTCCTTATTAGCAATAAGATGTAAATGACAAAGCAGCCAGCAGTTCTCCATCTAGCTTATTTCCGTTTACCTTTGTGTGTTTTCATCATGCACTGATTTGATTAAACATTTAATAGAAAATGTGACAGACTGAAAATTATCCATTTTAGGCTTCAAATTATTTGGATGATATTCTTGGAAAGGAAAAAAATCTATACTATAAGAACCTTACATTACAGACTAACAAACCATAAAATTAAATAAGGTCTGAGATTGGCAAGGATTGGTTCCTAATTAAGCCATTGGGTTGGAATGAAAACCTGTAGCCTCTGTGGCTCTCCAGGACCAACATTGCCCACCCCTGGCTTAGGACATAGGCCGTCATAATGGACTTGTGTCTGCATAAGACATTTCTCCCTGACAGTGTGCTGATAACGTATTTGAATTTTTTTTGTTGTTTCTTTTTGGCAAAACACGTGCCAACAAACAGTGTTGCCTCAATCTTTCTCACATCTCCTTTTGCCTTTATTACAGTATAAAACTGTGCTAATTTGCAGACTGTGCACCAGATTTTTAAACAAAATTTTGAGATGTCTGCCTTTTTATGTCTGTATTGTAGGTACAGTATATGTGTGCTTTCCAGCTTTAATTTCACTGCAGGAATTTCAGCCTTTAAATAAATGCAAACACAAACAGAATCTGTTGTTTTACTGATTCCAGATTAACTGTTCTGTAAAACAGACTTTGTCTTTGTTGGCAGAAAAAGGGAAGGAAAAGATTGAAACTGTAATAAGCGCACTACCACAATTCGTTAAAAACACCAATAAAATGTGGGTTCATATCATGACAACTGTAAAATATAAATCAAAGCACTTCATGGTCAGTCCCTACCGTACACTACATTAGTGACATCACACATTTTAAGCACTGTGTGAACTATTTAATTAATATGTAACAACTTATTGAGCAACTTATTGAGCAAACTATGTACTGATATGCTTTTTGCAGGTGACCTCCTTTTCAGACAAAAGCTTACAATTATCCAGTCTATAACCCTTGCACAAAACAGAAGAATGAGCATCTTAGCTTGCAGTGTTAAGGAAATGTTTTGATAGCCTGGCAAATTATTATAACTCACATTAGAGAGGTTTTGTTGGTACTGATCCGCTGTTATATGACGTTTGCTCATTAACTCAGTTTGACTTTCTCTCTCTCTGACTGATAGCTGTTTTTGATTAAAGACATTCACTTCCTCCTCTTCATTGTAGTGTAGCGAGACTACCACTGAAAATGATTCTCATCCCAAACATGACACTATGTTTCTAGTTCCATGGTAGGACATGAATGTAAGTTATTTTGTTGAATGGTTTCCAACATATTTTGGAGCCCTTAACAGATTTTTTTGTTTTTGTTATCAATTAAGTTGTTGCCACGTCATCATCAAATTTTTCCATGAGAACCCTGAATACAATGAGGACTGATTGAGGTCATTTATGTTAGGTAGAATGCTTAGAGGGGGCTGAGCGGTCTCGTGGCCTTGGAACCCCTGCAGATTTTATTTTCCTGTCCAGCCGTCTGGAGTTTTTTTTTTTGTTTGTTTTTTCTGTCCTCCCTGGCCATCGGACCTTACTTTTATTCTATGTTAATAGAATGTTCCCTAATTTTAATTCTTATTTCTTTTGTCTATTTTCTCTTTCTTCATCATGTAAAGAACTTTGAGCTACATTGTTTGTATGAAAATGTGCTATATAAATAAATGTTGTTGTTGTTGTTGCTACTCTTGGTGTAACATCGTGCACAAGCGAGGCTGTGGCCGTCTGATTAGTGGCAGTAAGGAAAAGATTAAGTGTATCGTGTAATCAAGTGAACAGAACTGAACAATAGTTAGAAGTATATATTTAATCCTACATGAACTGAGGGGTAAATTTAATTCTGGGAGCCAGTGATCATTGTAGCACCACTGGGTGTAAGGCCAGAAATAAACTGAGCTGTAGTGCTCAATTGCACAGCCAAGCAGAAAAGAGATTTTATTTACTTAACAGCACATAAAGGACTAAAAGTATTTATAAAATATAAGACAATTATTACATTTGGCTTTGTTTTTGTTCAGTTTTATGAAGGTTAACATATATCGGTTTAGAATTTAATATCAAATGCTGGCCAAAAAATGTGCAGTTTTATACAAAAGAAGAAAAAGGAATGGTATGGAACCCAATAACGACCAATTACTCTTGATGCACATCCCACAAGATACTAATATGTACACAACCATAAGCTTTTTTCAGGTCAAAAAATCAACTTAGGCTGACATTGTTCATTGAACTCTCAGATTCTGTGAAATTTGTAAACTGATTTATAAACTAAAGGTTACACCATATCTTGACTTAAATCAATTTTCATGATTATTGTTTTTTTTTGTTTTTTTTGTTTGATGTCAATAACAAATTTGATCACAATAATTAAATAAAATAAACTGTGGTGGTCCACTGTTCAACATTATAGATATGGTTCGTATTGATCCTGCTGGATGTCCATTCCAATATGCTGTAGTCTCCATTCCAGTACATTGACACAGGTTCTTCCAAGGAAGCGAGAGAGTGCGATACCTAGGTAACTGGAACACATTCTCTTGCTCTCATTTCCAAAAATTCGACCACCACCTTATTTTGCAGCTACCACAGCAGAGTTCCTACCTTCCACAGAACACTGAAGTGGTACATTAGTCAAAACACCCCAACAATTACCTGCATTTCCAATCAGATTTCATCCACTCCTGTGGCCTTGCTGGCCTGGAGCATATGGTTTTAGGTCAGATGACATGACTACCAAGTCAATCATTAACCTTCTGCCCATGGTACTCTGGAAATAAACTTAGCACTTGGATTCTGATCATGCAGACCTCAAATTTGTTTCTCTCAATTATATCATTCAAGGTATCTCTCTCTCTCTCTCTCTTTGTTCCCCATGTGAGCATTTTGAGTCTCCCATTAATGACCCACAAGAAGCACTTATACAGAAAATTCCAACTGTGTCAGTTTGTTTGATTATTGGTAATATTTTGACTTCATGAGTAAACTGCAAGAAATCAATAGGTTATTATGTACTTGAAGCTTAAAAGTGGCTTATTTACTGATTTTCTATAACTGTTTGTCACATGACTGTTGTGCTCCGTCACTAATAGCCCTAGATAAATGATACATGTGTACAAATTACGACTATTTGGTCAAATTGTAGTATGCCTGGAGTCTGAATGGGTTATTTGTGATGGTGGTTCAGCTAATATTATGTGCAGCATATTTTTATTATTAAATTAAGCAAACTACATATTACATTCAGTGATGACTCCAGGTTTAATTTCTTGCCAGGCCACAATATGAGCACTGTAGCCAGTTGGTGGGATATTTCAGGAGAAAAAAAAATCCCAATAAGGTACAGAATAATCAGAAAAAAACATAATTCCCCAATACTATGTACTATATTTCCAAAGTGTGTAAAAGACATACTGTTTATTTCTATGCTAGCTAAGTGTGCTTTTCATCATAGGATTGCTGTCCACTTTCTGTACAACTGAGGCAGTGGATTCTAATAACAGTAAGGCGTACAGTAATTCTGAGACATGATATAAAAATGGGCTGGTACATTTGTTTTAATTTATAGCCTTAATTAGTGTTGGGGAACGTTACTTTTTAAAATAACTTAGTTAACATTTCTGATTACTTAAGAAAAGTAAAAAGGTTGTATAGTTATTTATAAAATATAATGCCTTACAAACAGTGCTTTACTTTTGCATTACCTTTTATTCATTTGCATGAAAAACTGTAGAGAAAAGTCAAGCAAAATGATACATTTTATTGGCTAACTAAAAAGATTACAATATGCAAGCTTTTGAGCTTGCTAAGCCCATATATGAACCTTTGTGACACTAAATAGAATCACAGCCAATTTAATATTTTAGTTGTGTTTTATAAATATGTTTAGTCCATCATGGGCTGTGAAGTAAATATCATCCATACCCTTCTTCCATCCCCAAAGAGACCCCCTGAAGATTTGTGGTATGAACATTTGCAATTCTGCCACCAGATCATATTGTTTCAACGTACTGTATCTGGAAAAAAACTAATTTGAGACTTTATTGATAGGTTTCTGGACTGAATGCAGCAACTCTTTTCAATTAGCTTTGTTATTGTACCCTGCTAACAGTCGTAGTACCATCCACCGTGTTTGCTTCTGGCCTTGCACCCAGTGTTGCTATGATAATCACTGGCTACCTGTGACCCTAACCTGGGTGGACTAAATTTACCCCTCAGCAGATGCAGGATTAAATATATACCTAATAATGTTTATTCAGTTCTTTTCACCTGATTGTACGCAAGTGCGTAACCTGTTCCTCACTAGCTGTTAACAGATGGCCGGGACATGCTCGTGAATATTGTTACCGAATAACTGAGATACTTCTGCAAAATGATACAGTATTTTGTTTTTTGGTAGTATGGCATGTATTTTTTAAGTAACACAAGTATTTTACCTTAATAAAATAAATATTGCATTAGCTTACTTCTTACTATAAAAATTAATCTTTAAGTTACACTGGACTCAATGAATCAGAGCCTGAATCAGAGAGATCCTTTGAACAGATTTCAGTGTTTTTCCCTTCATTGTAAAGAGTAAAGTTTGTGTGTCAGAATGAATTCCAATGAGTTTTTCTTTGCAGAAATGAGAATGCTGAAATGGTTGTGTAAAGTTACAAAAAAGTACAGAATAAGAAATGAGACTATCAGCGATACAACAAATGTGGAAGAGATATCTAAGAAAGTACAGGAAAGTAGGTTGAAGTGGTATGGATGTGTGATGAGGAGAGACAGTGACTATGTGGGCTAAAGAGTGATGTGAATAGAAGCAAAGGGAAGAGGAAGTGAGAGAGATCAAAGCAGAGGTAGATAGATAAAGTAAAAGAAGATCTGAAGGGAAAGGGTTTGACTGGCGAGGAGGTGCAGGACTGAGTTGTTTGAAGAAGGTTGATCAAGCACATCGAACCCACATAGAAGTGGAAAAAGAATAAGACTGGAGCATATAATTACAATGCAGCCCTCAAGTTTAATGCTGTTTTGAAATTTTGTTGTCTTTTAAACACCCTACCAAATTTCATATGATATGCATAACTGCCCAGACATGTGAATGCAGTATATGCTTTGTCATAAAGCTAAAGTAGCATCCCAGTCAATTTTAGTTTACTAAAAATGAAGAATCTGTTTTTGCTTTTTGACTTCTGAAAGAAATGTTTAAGCATTGATCATGATTCCTTATTAATTTTCAGCCTCTCTTATCTTTCCCTTCAAAACTAAAAAAAAGGATTTCTCTTAATTCCTGTCAAAAGCATTTGCACATCCTGCCCTGCTGTAGCAAACTGAAAACTGTTATGCTACACAAAATAAGATTGTTTACAATTGGCTATATCTATAGTTTTATAAATTACAAACTGAATAAATATGCATACAATTTATGCACTCCAAATCCATCCCAGCAGGTATCAACTATTGGTAGCTCCTTTCAGGCAATGATTAAAAATAGTGTACATGTGCCTACTAACCAATTTACATTCTGAATTTTTTTTAAATTATAGCACAGATTTTCTCTACAAAAACCCATTGAAGTCAGGTGTCTCTGTGCACCAATGGCCATGTCTATTTAAAGCAAAAAAAGAAAAATTATTACTAAGGACTAAGGCATTCATTACATGTTGCTCAGTATAGCCTCTGTTATAAATGAGCATTCAGTTCCAATTTATTGTCTGTTTTTTTCTATAATTGCTTGTGAAATGTTAACAGTAGAAGGTGCTGTACAACATTCAGATTAATTAGTGATGTGTACGGAAAGCATTTCCATTATATATCAAAACATTTTAAAGTCCCTTCCTTTCAAATATCCCAGAGTACAGTGGGAAAAGGATCTCTTACTCATCATTTTAGAAAAGGAGTGGAAGGTAGCCATGCACAGAATTCACTTTAGCTCCATATGTTCAAAGAATTCAATTATTCAACTTAAAATCTTTTATCGAGCACATCTATCTCATTTGAAATTGTCCAAAGTGTTTCCAGGGCAATGTCCATCCTGTGAATGTTGTAATCAAGCTCCAGCTTCACTAGGCCACATGTTTTGGGTTGTGCACCAAATTAAAATCATTGTGGATCATAATCTTTAAATGCTTATCAGACAGCCTTGGTGTCACAATCTCTCCTAATCCACTAACAGCTGTGATTGCTGGACACCCAGATGGGCTTAAAGTGCAGAAGCACAAACAAACTGTAATTACCTTTACTTCACTATTAGCATGTAGACTTATTTTGCTCAACTGGAAGAATCCTAACCCACCACATTTAAGTCAGTTAGTAACTTATGTTATATACTATATGAAATTGAAAAAAATCTAAATCTCACTTAGAGAATCTGTTCAAAACTTTTTTAAAACCTGGCAGGACCTAATCAATAACATTTTAGAATAAGAATTTATATTGGAGGAAAAAGGTTTCTCTTCCCTTTTTTCTACTTTTAATGTTTTACTCTGGCTGTTGCTCTCTTCCTCATGGGTGGGGGCTGATTTTAATGTAGTTTTGTCAAGTTTGACTTGCTTGTATGGAATGTTACTTGCTTTTAATAAATTCAAAAAAATGTAATAAAAAATAAAAAAACTATAAACTTTCCGGTTTTCCAAAATTAGAGAAACCTATGAAAGTTTTACTCTGGCTGTTGGCCTTTCTCTCTTTCTCTTGGGTGGGGGTGGAATTGAATTTAATTCAGTATTACTTTTTAATTCAGTACTAAAATGCAGAAAGTTACCATCATGGGACGTGTTCTGTTGTCAGCCTGTTGGTCTCCTAAATTCACTCACTGAAACGGATTGGTGAGATATATCGCCTTGAAAGTGCAAAAGCTTGTTGATAGGACAGATTTTTTTCTAAATATGGTTTGATAGTGGAGCATGTCTTGTGAGAAGTGCCAGCATTCATTGGTATGCTTACATTAATGGCAGAACAGGAAAGTGCTGGTATGAAGTACTGGTAAGTACATTTAAAAACTGACATTGAGAAAGGCCTTACTTTAACATATTCATTAAGCATGATCTTTTAGACAAGAAAATACTGTGCAACAGATGATGATTTTGTTTAGGCCAAAGGATGGCAGATTGCAAAATGGTGCAGTGGTTGGTACTGCTATCATAATAGCCCCAAAAACCCAAGTGCAGTTCCCAGCTTAGCAACCGTCTTGGTGGATGATTTACATTTTGCCAGGGTAGTTTTCTTTCCTTATTAAAATATGACAGGATGCTATCCATTCTTCAAAAGCAAAAATAAAATGGCATTAAGAGAGGAAAAATAATTAACTCATATACATACAAATCTGACAATTTACTGTACATCCATGATAATACATTTCATAGAATAGCATTGTCCCATCATTTGTTTGTCTTAAAATAACTTCATCTTGTTACCTTTAAAAGAGCTCTTTGTTTCCTAAAAAAGAGTAATGTTCATAAATTCTACAACTTGCATTAGGTGGCCTCTTGTCCATGTTTATGTAATAGATATCTTTCAGTTTATACAGATTTGCTATGGGGAATTTTTAAATTGTGAGGGCACCTAAAAAAGTAGATGTTATTTTTAATTTTCTGTTGGAAAACAGAACTGGACTATTAAAGGCATTACACATTTCAATTTACTACATTAAAGTAATTAAAAATCCTGTGAACTTCCCCTAAATACATTTTCATTAAAGATGTTATACAATTCCCCATTGAAAAAGATCAAGATACTCAAAATGGTATCATTACTCTCTAAAATCCCAGATTGACTGACAGATGAGTTGTTAAGCCTCTGAGCCAAATTTATTAGGAAATTACCCTTTTCTAACATCACAGCTGTCAGTTATGTGCTGGAAATTGTTTCCTGTGGAGTCATTTGAAGTCTTCCTGTTTGATGTGATTTTTTTTGTTTGTTTTTTAATCAAAACACATTTGCTATTATAACCCCTCCCTATTTTTGTCACAAAAGGAAAAACATGAACAAACAACACATCAATCAATATGAACTAATTTGGAAATATTTTCATTTCAACAAAGAAAACAGGTTAACTAATTCAACAAATCTAACATATTTTCTTTAGAAATAACAGTAACTTAGACAGCTCTCGAAAATCTAGCTTAGTTCTATTATGGTCTTTTGTGTACTATAGGGGAGTTAGATTCAATAAAGAGAGACCTGGACCATTTTCAAATCAGTGCAAATTCTTAGAACTGCAGTTTAATATGAACAAATTTAATGTGCAAAATGGTAATAAAAAGCTGCAGAAAGAAAACTTTGAAGTGGATTTTGTGGCTTATTTTGACACCATATTCCTCTTCCCCAGAAATAATTAAATAGACTAAAAATATAATGTTCTGTAACATAAAATAAAAAGTAAATAAAAAAAAACAAAAACAAAATCACATTTCTGTCATGGTTTTGTTGTTGTGCTGTCCTTGGCTCCTATAATATGATTACTATTTAAATAATGTCAATTGTTTGCTTTCATTTATTATTGTAATTGAGCCAAGAATGGTGGGGCTACAAGTTTGTGCATGATCTGGGCTCGTATTTATCAGCTATCTCAGAATTATTCCTAGTAATTGCACTAAAAGTCTGACTGGGATAAGAATCTATTCACCTCAGAGTAGGACATGAGAATTTGTTATGAAGCGTCCTACTCCCAGTGTCAAGAAGAAGTAGGAACCCACATCTGAGAATGAATGACATAATTTTACTGCATCCTTGCCACAAACTGACACTCATGATGACATTTGGTAGTTTTCTGATATTAACACTAAGGCTCTACCACAAAGATAACAATAATAACAGTAATAATATTTAAATTAGTAGGAGAAAAAGAAGAAGAAGGCAAATGTAATAATGTAGAATACTGTATATAATTGTTGCCAGTTGATTTTTACAGCATCAAAAATAATACCTGTAATGAGCACCAACAACAACAACAACATTTATTTATATAGCACATTTTCATACAAATAATGTAGCTCAAAGTGCTTTACATGATGAAGAAAAGAAAAATAAAAGACAAAGTAAGAATTAAAATAAGACAACACTAATTAACATAGAATAAGAGTAAGGTCCGATGGCCAGGGAGGACAGAAAAAACAAAAAAAAACTCCAGACGGCAGGAGAAAAAAAAAAATCTATATGGGTTCCAGACCATGAGACCACCCAGCCCCCTCTGGGCATTCTACCTAACATAAATGAACAGTCCTCTTTGTATTTAGGGTTCCCACTGGAAGGACTTGATGATGATGGTCATGCAGACTTTTGGCTTTTAATCCATCAATGTAGGAACATCATGGTGCTTTGATTAGGTGGTGGTGGCGCAGGTCACCACCACAAAAAAACAGGAAAAGAAACAGAAGAGAGAGTAGGGGTTAGTATGGATTTTAGAGCCACCATGAATAGTTATGATAATTAATTGAATATACAGAGTATCAACATTAAATTAAAATGAAGCTATGAGAAAGCCATGTTAAAGTAATGTGTTTTCAGCAGTTTTTTAAAGTGCTCCACTTTATTAGCTTGGCGAATTCCCATAGGCAAGCTATTCCAGATTTTAGGTGCATAACAGCAGAAGGCCGCCTTACCACTTCTTTTAAGTTTTGCTCTTGGAATTGTAAGCAGACTTTCATTTGAGGATCTAAGGTTATGATTTGGAATATAGGGTGTCAGAAATTCCGATATACAGTATAAGATGGAGCGAGATTATTTAAGGCTTTGTAAACCATAAGCAGTATTTTAAAGTCAATTCTGAATGACACAGGTAACCAGTGTAGTGACATCAAAACTGGAGAAATGTGCTCGGATTTTCTTTTCCTAGTTAAGATTCTAGCAGCTGCATTCTGCACTAGTTGCAAACAATTTATGTCTTTTTTGGGTAGTCCTGAGAGGAGTGCATTTCAGTAATCTAGTCGACTGAAAACAAAAGCGTGAACTAATTTCTCAGCATCTTTCAGTGATATAAGAGGTCTAACTTTTGCTATGTTTCTTAATTAAAAAAATGCTGTCCTAGTGATCTAATTAATATGGGATTTAAAATTCAGGTTACAGTCAACAGTTACCCCTAAGTTTTTTACCACCGTTTTGACTTTTAATCCTAATGCATTGAGTTTATTTCTAATAACCTCATTGTATCCATTATTGCCAATCACTAAAATTTCAGTTTTCTCTTTATTTAGCTTGAGAAAATTACTATTCATCCATTCAGAAATACAAGTAAGACATTGTGTTAGTGAATCAAGGGAATCGGGGTCATCAGGTGCTATTGATAAATACAGCTGTGTGTCATCAGCATAGCAGTGGTAGCTGACGTTGTGCCCTGAGATAATCTGACCTAATGGAAGCATGTAGATTGAGAAGAGCAGCGGACCCAGGATAGAGCCTTGTGGAACACCATATAGAATACCATGTGTCTTTGAGTTGTAATTACCACAACTAATGAATAATTTTCTCCCTGCCAGGTAGGATTCAAACCAATTTAAGACACTGCCAGAGAGGCCCACCCATTGACTAAGGCGATTTCTAAGAATGTTGTGATCAATGGTGTCAAATGCCAAGACTGAAAGAGTTAAACACACACAACCAAATGAGAGTTAGGCCTAATAATGTGCACTTTTAAATGGCAATGAATGATCCACAGCCATACTTTCATAAGAATTACCTTCCTGCTGCTATGGCCGCAAGAAGAGTCTCCTTAAGTAACAGTTGTTGAAAACAGTGTGATGGATGGCCGGCTTCATATTCCGGCCCTCACCCCCAGGCCACCAGGAGGAGCTCCCCCGACAGCATGAACGGGCCCCGAATTCCAGCAGGGCCTCATGGACTATGTAGTTTTTATGTACAGCCCTGCTGGATACCTTGGGGACTACTGGGAGTCGCTGTAGGGAGGCCCGTGGACTCATATGTGTCCTATAACCTGGAAGTACGTCCTGGTCACGTGAACAGGAGAGATGACGTACTTCCAGGTTGAAGAAAAGGACTTCTACCCTGACCCAGAAGTAATAAGGACTTGTGGACTATTGGGCAGGAACACCTCCGGGTCAGGGAGTATAAAAGGACTCTGGGAAAGCCCAGACACTGAGCTGAGCTGGGAGGTAGGGTGGCGAAGTGTCTGGGAGAGGAGGAGTGATTATTGTGTTGTATTATTGAGTTATATGAGTAGTGTGGAGTGGAGGGTGCTTAGTGCACAGTATTATTATAAAATAAAAGAGTCTTGGACTTTTACCTGGTGTTTGGAGTGGTACCTGAGGGTTCAAGAGGTGGATCGGAACCTCTACTGCTACAACAGCCACAGCTATAGGTCACATTCACTCTACCAGTCTGCCCAGTCTACTTCCATAGTTGTATGCCATGTCCCTCTCCATGATCTCCCCTTAACTTCTGCAACGCTCTAATGTTCCAGGAGGCTTAGCCTATCCTGGGCTTGTAGAGTATAACATGAATGTTCCTAGGGTCTGTAGAATGCACCTATCTAGCTCTGCTTATCTTCAGAGTAATATTCTGGCTATTCAATACAGTTGGCATCCATGACCTGCTGTGACATTAGTTGTGATTTACAAAAATGCTTGCTTGTCCACACTTAGGGCAATGATCTTTATGTGCATGCCGATTTGCATGAATGTAGCTTGTTTTAATTTTAACTCACATGAAGTTGTGAGGAAATGTATGAATCTGCATATTATCTCACAGATTGTAAAAGCATTCAAAGTTTGGTGCAAAATTTGAGAAATTGTTCGTTGTAACATATCCATATTATCACTATTGCAAAACTGCATTTTCCCTTTGGCCAAAAAAGTAACATTATCAACACCTTCATTATGGCTGACAGGACATGGCTTTCTCTGTGTAGATGGATCAGTCATATACTGTACAAAATTTATTACAAATATTATTATATCTCTATCTAATCAAAATCTTTCTATTAGTTAATCGTTGTCCAGTGCTTCCGAAATATTCAGCCTTTTGCGGGATGTGCATACCATAATCTGCCTGACTGTCATCTTCTGGTAGCTCCTAAATCCTGGTGAAGTTAGGAGTAATATTCTGAATTAGCAAAACTGATAAAATTATTATACTTCTACTCTTAAGAGTAGGACTGTATTTGGGTCACTCTGAGATTTTTGAGCCAATTAGGACTGCTTTCCAACTCTGAGATTCTTGATAAACATGGGCACTGGTTTAGTTTCAGATCTGGGATTTTTCATGTGTTGTAATAGTTTAGCAGCACTTTTGCTTAACGCTAGAATTACCAAAGCCTATGAAAAAACTTGTAATCCTGGCCCACCTTAAATCCGTTTGCACCTCTCTGTCAGCGTCTTTTTTGTTGTAAATGTGCCGATCAACAGAAGCAACAAGCAGCCTGTTATCCCATCCCCCTACCAATGCAGAAAGGGCACAAAGTTATCTCAGTTCAAGTCTGTTTACCTGTGTGTGAGTTGTATAGGGTAAATAATATATCATTATTTGGAATACATGCATTTCATGTGTGTTCCGTGTCTACAACAATCTATGTAAACACATTGATAAAACAGAAACATTTTCTGTCTGACTGGCAGGATGATTTCTGACCTGTTGCTGCATCCAAATGGTGCCATCTTTTGTCTTTACGCTTGGTGCAGCTGCATTGTTCTTATATTTGAGTGTATGTTTATTGCGGGGAGGGCTTCTGTTCTCTTTCTCTGATGTAGAACCCTCGTCCTCATCTGAATACACCTCTGCTAGAGCACATCTTTATTTGAAAACAGCAGTGTCAGATTGGGGCGAGCGTGAACGTGACTGAGAGAAAAAAATGAATAAAAAAAAAAAAACGCTAACCTTTACAAGTACCATACATTTACACAGGCTGTTACAGACTCAGATCAAATGTATGTTTTTATTCTATAATAGTAAGAATAAGAGCAGCTCACTATTCAAAATGGAGGCATCCGGGATTGAACCATAAACGTCTTGATTACGAGTCAGCAGTTCTTACCCTTGCACCACCAATGCGGCCATATTAAGGGCATGTCAATGTTGCTCTCTAACGCAAGTTCTATTTCTGCAGTTATATTCTTGAATAAAAGAGCACTTGTTTTGTTATACTTGTAGCTTTTGTGAAAGTGATTATTTGATATTTGGACTTCAGGCTTCACACATTATACACTTCATGTCTACATTTAGTCAATTATTACTATATTAGTCAATATTAAGGATAAAAAAAAAGAAAAGAAAGAAGATAATTAAATGATAAATAGAAACTAGAAAATGTAACGAAAATCAGTTACATAAGTGAAGATAAGTGTGAACAAACACATATTCACTAACAAAGTCATCAAAATAATACAATAAATGATAGCAAGTAAAGCAAAACAGATCTCTGGAAAAACCCTAACACTAACCTTGTATAGTACATATAATCTAATCAGGTTTGTTAGCATTATTGTCTTAAGGGGTTTATAAACAGTTTGTTTTCCCCTGTCTACAACCATTAATCATAATAAAGGAAAAGAAAAATTGCATCTGTAGTGTTTTACGTAATTCTGGTCCTTGTGCTGTAAAAAACATAGCTACACTAAAGCCTGTATAGCGATGGCAACTAAGTTTGTTCCTGGATTGAATGGCATACCCTATTCTGTGGGAGTTAAAGACTCTTTAGTCTTTAAGAGAGGAGACTACATGGAGATCTGCTTCATGTTTTTAAAACTGTAACAACTATTGAGGAAGCTGACCTAAAAGAAACATTAGTATTAAATAATTAATAACAGCAGTTATTTGGAAGTGTGTTCATAATGTACTGTAAGCCAGAATGCACTTCTTCTCACAAATGGTCAAGGAAATCTGAAACAAACATGGAGAACTCATAAAAAAATTAATAAACTTGCCAATCATAACAAATTGTTTTTCAAGTGGAAACCTTGGCAGCGTTTAACAACTATCTAAATGAGGAATTAGGATTTATTAGTGGATAACCAAAGCACTTCTTTTTTCGGAAATCTCATATTCTTACGAAATTATTGATTTAAATGGACCTGACTAACTAGAGTTATATAACAGATATATTTGAAAAATCCATTGTTGGTTACTTCCATCCATTATTATCATTATGAAGTTCTTAATACAAAACGTTCACTGAATGTACTGGGATAATTTTTGTTCATTTAAAGTTTAATGTGGTGTAATGTGCTATATTGCTGTTAATATTAAAAGGATAAAACAAACAGTTCTGATTGACGGCTTACAATTGTAAGAAGTTGCCTAGTTTGCAATTGCAATTGGCAGTTTGGGCAGTTTAAATCCAGACTTGATGATGTTTTGGAAATACTATGTGCATGAGGATATGGTCAAATGTTGGGCCAAATGACCAGTTCAATAAAGTTTTTCTTATATTCCTCAGTTATACCCACACCTGGAAGGCAGGTACTAATAGAATATTGTCAAGTCAAAAGGGATGTACCTCAAGAGAAGGGATGTAAATGCCAGGTGATGTGAGCACTAGGTGACATCTGTATTAAACAGGGATATGCTTCAAAAATAATTATCCAGGCAATGGCAGTTGAGTGCAACAGGGATATTTGAATACACAGCTTGCTGCACCTTGTCAGAGATCACTCAGTGAAGCAGACTCATCTGAGCTGCAATTACAATGGGCTACAGGATACAAAGGATAATGGAAGCTTTGAAAAACTTCACATAGTGTGATGAGTCCCAGTTCCTGCTGATTCACAGTGATAAAGAATCCAGGATATAATGTAAATCTGTGGATCCATCCTGCTTAGTCTAAGAATGAAGAATGTTATTTTATAGCACACACTGGGATCTTTAATATAAACAGAAAGAAGTGTCTGCATGCACAAAATATTAACATCATCACCAATCAGATACATCGTTTCCTGCCTACATTGTACTCTTTAGCTAATGGGACTTTTCAGCTGGATATTGTTCCTTGCCACAAAGTTATTAAAGTTCTGCAAATTGTTTCAGGCTTAAGAAAGCAATCTGTCATAAAAGAGTGGCCTTCCCCTTCTCCAAATTTACAGTGGATTTAGATATTGGAATTACATACTATAGATCTGAACAATCCATTTGCAGTAATTAAGGAACACATTAAAGTCATCATGCAGTAACATTTGAAGGCTGTCATTTGAAACACCTTACTGTCTTTGTGTCCAAATTGACTCAAATTATTATGAGAGAAACTAGGGGACCAATTGGCTGTTAGATAGTTGTAACTAATAAAATAGCCACGCTTTAGGCATGTCTAAGTGACAATTTCAACTGGTATTACCAATATTGGGTGGACTTTCTGACTACTGCTTGTCATGCTGTCTATTAATTGCAAGCTTGATCCTAATTTTTCCTTTCAACACTAAATTTCGATATAAAATAATATGTGTGGAGTATTTTTTGTGTGTTTTTCTTTTATATTTTATTAAAAAGCATGTATAAAAATAATTTTGCCATAAGCAAAATTTCCTGTTCTCTTATACACGTAATGAAATTGTAAAATAAATGAAAAACATTATACATTGTAAGTAGAATACATGGACACAGGAAAAGAGTTGGCGTCGATAGTGGGGAACCCCATTTAATGGCCAAATGCAAAGTGGAAATAAAAAACAATAAAACAGAAGCCTGTCCGGATTATAAAAACTTGTGAGTGCTTTCAAGGTAAGCTGGATGGGATCCAAGGCTGGTCCAATTCTGAACACTGACTTACTGTTTTCCAACTGCTTAAATAGCATTCGTGTTGAAAGAGGTGGGTCTTCCTTCACTGAGGTGGAAGAGATGTTAAAGGACCTTGGACAGGTTCTCCTCCATTCTAGATCAAAAGTGGGAAATCAGTGTCACACTCAAATCCTTCTACTTCTTACCCAACTGAACAGAACCCGTGAAGCACTCCCAGATCACATGATGCTGGCGGTAATATATATATATACTAGCCGACACCTGCCGTAGCATACGGCGGTGTAACAATAGGAACGGAAAATGGTGAGAAAGGAATTCAGAAATCAAGAAAAAATAAATACTTCTTGAAAGACACAGTGTGCATGTAGAATTTCCGGCCAAGCAGGATTACATGTGAAAGTGATAAATAAATCAGGCTTTTCGAATTTACATACTATGGCCATGGCATCCTGATAGTTTTGTTGCATGTATCTTGGACTTCCTGGAAATGTGGACGGTAATATGATCATTTTGTCTACACGTACATTGTTATTTTCAGCGTTTGCTTGCAGTGTGTCTGATAGTTCCACATGCAGTTCTTGTTGATGTAATCTGAGATAGTTGAGACGCATGCCCTCTGTTTTAACATACGCATCTACGATGTACTGTTGGAATAGTTTGCCACTGGAGTGCAAAATACTAAATGTATTCCTCATTGCTAATCTGTACGCGTAAAATTGACATTGAGTAAGCCTTATTCACTTGGCAGTTCTTTTATCGGGAACATGTTGTAAATCTTTGTGCCAGCCAATGTCCCCGTAAGGGAATAAAAGTGGATAAACCATAGGATCGCAATTCATATTGAGCGTGGAAATCTGTTTACAGGAGTTGCCTATGGGAGAGATGCAAATGTCCCTTTCGGCAGGTGGATTGCCATCTTCTCCGACGAAAATTGCTGCAACATCGGTGTGACATGTCGGGGCATTGTATCGTCGTAAATCCTGCCTAGGGTTTTCCTTGAAAACCATCCGTACAGATGCTGTTGGATTGGACTGAGCAATTTCATGCATGTGTTTATATGACAACTGTCCATATTCTGGAGAGTTAGAAGTGTTAGATAGTGGAGAGATTTGGTGATAAATTTGCCCGTGTATTTTAAAACAATAGGAGGTTCAGTTATCTGTGCACCCATGGAAGCATGGAAGCAAACATTAGAGTTGTATTCTCGAATGTATTCTTAAATGTGTTCACGATAATTTTTAGCTTCTGATGTTTGCTGTGTAAGAAGCTGTTGTAAAGACACAGGTGGCTCCCGCAAAGGTGGTAAAGCTTCTTTACCGTTGTGGCAGCACATCTAGTACTTGTTGGCTGTATTATGCTCAGCAGGCCAGTGTAGTGCATGACATGGAAGAGGACGAATAGGAATCGAAAAATGCCGTGTTGGCTGCATGTGGGCGGGACCGGTTTTGAATTGGAAGCATGACGAACCAGAAGAGAAATATATATAAGAGATATAGTCACACACGTGTGCAAGGGAGGCAGCTAAATGGCTCAAATAAAGATAATTCCACGCCAGACCAGGGGGTAGCGGAATGTGCTAATTCTTTCTCTCTTTCCATTGTAGACCAGTTACGTAAAATTCTGCCTGGCCCCAACAATGTCTCTTCCGGTCCTTCCTTTAAAATGACCATCTTTACCTCAGCCAAGTAAGTTCTGTTTTGGTCTCCACTCTGTACACAATTTGTGCAATCAATTTACCAGTAAGGTCCGATGGCCAGGAGGGCTGAAAAAGCAAAGCAAATAAAAAACTCATGGGGCTGAAGAAAAAAACAAACAAAATCTGCAGAGGTTCCAAGGCCACAAGACAGCCCAGCCCACACTGGGCAGATACCTGAAGGGCATGCTGGGAGATGTAGTCCCATGTGACATACCTGTTAGGATGTGTTCAGTGTTTGGAGTATGCTGCTCTGCCCCCTACTGGTCACTAAACATATATATATATATATATATATTCTCACAAACATACACATAGTGGGGCACATTCAAGGCACTGATAAGACAAGCAGTACCACCCCAGAGTGAGAGGGGGCACTGTCAATAACAATCTTATCTTTCTATCCGCAGCTCCAAAGGACCAGAGCCAGATGACACCTAACTAACTGCCTGCAGACCTCTTAAGCCGGACCCCTTCCGGGCTTTGAGGTGTATATGCAGCCTCCTGATAAAAGTTGACATCTCCATTTTGACCCAAATGTGAGAAAGAGAGAGAGTAGTGGAACATCTCTGATTTAAGAATATCTTTTGATTGTTAATGACAATGGCTGAACTTTTATTTTGTAATCGCTTTAGTTTGCTTTATTCTTCATGTAAACAGGGATTACCAGATTGGAAACCCAACATTTTTAACCTGTATCTATCCATCCTACTTCACTTCTTCTAGTCTAAATCAGGATTATTTATTGGAATGATCTAATGTACAATTTTGTGGTTTTCTACCTTGTAGTTCATGCAGCGGGAGGTCAATTTTCCAGGCTGACAGTTTAAATAATTTTCTTTTATCAACTCTGTTTTCATGGTACAACCAACCTTCACAAGCCATATTGCTTCTGGAGATGCTGTTGTATTTTCTATAATGTACCATGTCTGAATTTTATGATTCTGTCCGGGATTCTAGTGTTCTTTCCTAAAAGAAAGATCTGCTCATTTTGTGAATGCTGTCTTTACCCATAATTAAAATCCAAGAATATTGATTTAAAGACATTGATATTTTAAAAGTGTAGTCAATTATTTGTTAACATTATCAAGTCCAGGAGCAAAACTTTACATTTAAAACTACTACTCTCCTGGGGTTACAGCTATTTCATATAGTTTTTCAATGCTCAACATTATTGATTTACAGAAGTGGCATGATGAAGCAGTTGTTAATGTTGTCTTGTAGATCCTGCATTTTGGGTTTAAACCCTAAACCTGTTATTGCCTATGAGGAATTTGTATGTTTTTAATCATCTCTGCATAGGTTTTACTTCTTAAGATGTGGATTTGTGCATGAAGGGGCTCTGTGCTGAACTGACATCCCTTTCAGGGTTTGCTTCTACTTTATGCCCAATGCTGCTGGGCACCCACAAGCCTGAATTGAATTATGCACCGAACCCTGTTAGGGTATTTCATAAGTGAGAAACCAAACCTGAAGATTTATAAATCTTCCAAAAAAGATGTTAACAAAGAACTAAAAAGCAGACGAATCATTGTCTAAACAGTATGGCATAGGTAAGGATTCACAATGTGTGAAAGAAGTACTGATCACCGTCCTGATCAGGATTAAATTCCATGCACCTCACATAATCTATTTTATATTATTGATTTGATTCAGAAGAAATGAAATGCAGTACAAAATTATTTTTATGGTTATTCAATTCGGTGCAATCAATGCATGGTCTTAAGAAACAATGCTTTTTCTGTTGACAAATGAAAACCCCATCCCTATAAGACTTTTTGATGAGTGACTATACCTAATTGCCAAATTCTCTTAAATGAGTCGGAATATTCCATTGTCATTAGATAGGGTGCACCAAGTAATGGACCGATTGTTTTGCCTATAGGGAAATCATTCTAATTATTTTTGTTTTCTAAACACAGGAAAAAGGAGAATTTTCCTCAGAAATGGGGATGGGTGAGAAGCAGTGGGTACAAGATGTGGGTTTATTATTTCTTCTGAGGTAGCTAAAAAAATGTTTGTTCTTTTTTATTCTAATGCATTTAGTTTCCAATTAATCACTGGACTATGACATTCAGGCTAACAATAAACCAGAATATATTTATGAATTGAAGAATTAATGATGAGAAAGGAATCTTCTTACATTAAACAAGTGGTTTTTTAAGGTTGCAAGTAAATTTTCAGCCCAAAGCCAATAGGTCCACCGTTAATAATTTTATGTTTAATTTGAAAATTTTAAGAGAAGGACATAATAACATATTCTGCTGCACCCTCATCCACCAGTGCTGGTATTTGATTTCTATTCCAAACTGGGAGAAAAAATGCTACTTGGATTTTGGGGTCAAAGGCGTGGTGTGAGCTGCTTAGTTTCCCCTCAGAGCTTTTGTATTTAGCTATCACATTTAAATAACAACATAAAAAACTATAAGTACATATAAAATGCATTTCAAAACACTGGCAGCAGACCTAGGATTGAATGATTCTGGCTTATTTCAGTTTTCAGAATGAATCTTTCATTCACATGATGTGTGTGACATTTTAGAAGATATTAGTCTTGCCCTTAAATTACAAACATGCTTATCAGAAAGAAAAGAAAGCTGTAAAAACTTTTTTAGACCAGACTCCAACCTTAAAACAAGCAACCTGAGGCCCTGAGGGTGGTAGGCAAATCTGTTTTAGTTTAAATGAATAATGACGCAGGAGGACTGTGTTTTTATTGTGCGAGTGCAGTGCATCTAAGAAACATGGTGTGCAGCCTTTCTTTCAGGGACATCAAAGACTGAGCAGAATTCTTGTAAAAGGTTCTTTAAATTGTTTCAACAAAGGTGATTAATATTATTAGTAGCAGTTATCCATTCCAGAAGTTTCCCATTTAAAAAAGTGAGTTATAAACAAAACAAATTCCTCAATGTTTCTAATGCTAAGGAACTTATCTCCATTTCAAAAATACATTTACACTGGCCTAAGAAGCCCCTAGAGCTTTTCATGTCACCAGAATCTTGCTTTAGGTAGGGTAAATCAGAGGGTGTTTAATTTCAATCACTGATGTTGAATAACAGCAGCTGCTTCTCCCAAATTCTGCTGCAGGACTCCAAGCTTAACCTCAAGCTGTTCCACTTCTTGTTCTTAGCCCTGAAAGTTGCTCCTGAAGATTGTTTGCTTTATTCTGTAGCACTACTACTTTTGAATGAATCCTTTGGGCATCTGGATCACTCATTTTTAATTTTCCAAAGCTATGTGATGACTTTTAAGCACAGTGGCTCAAATCTGCCTTTCATTTACTTTTGAAGGAAGGATACCCAAAAGCAGCAGAAGTCAGTATACCAAGGACAGGCCTAAGTAAGTAGAGTTAATGAGATAATATTAAACTTGAAGTCAAAAACAAAGCAGGGTCAGTTCCTACAATTCTGTAATTATATGCCAGATTTCTTACCTTTTACAAAAACAGAGAAGCATTTTGAGTTACTCGTACAGAATGAGCTTGTGATGGTCCAAACTCGTTTGCTACTAATGTGCCCCGACTGCTATGAACTTGTGAAACAGTGTTATTATCATTTATGGTTATTTTATAAAGGAATAAGGTGTAGGATAAATCCTACACACCTGCTTGTGTGCCTGTCTACTTAGCAGAAAGGTGCCGGGGGTCACGATAAGAACATTCAAGTCAGGAAATGGGAGATGTTGCATTATTTAATGTTTTTAAAGTACAGAGCATACCATCATACTCCCAGACTACAAGCTCGCCAATGTGCACATTTTGAAAAGAGGAAATTCCCATCCTGTATGCTACTCCCACTGTATATGCACTTTAATTCATAAATCATCCTTTAAACTGACAGCATGGATTTCAACAGGAAACTCCCTCCATTGTTTCCTTCTAACTAGCAACACCCTCTGAAATTTAAAAAAAATGCATCAAAGCTACTAATTTTACTTTGATTAGCTTTTACACTTAGCACTTCCTTCTCTACATTTAAAAACACTGCTTTCCTTGCAGACGTCCAAATCACCACTTCATCAACACATTTGTAACGATCTGGGAAAGAAATTGCCACTAGGTAGTGTGTTCTAAAAAGAGAGGCGGGCAGAGACAAAACTGCTACTCTTAATAAAACAGCTTCTGGTGTGCTGGAGAGGAGGGACTTTTGGAAAAAGGAGGTTCAGGTAAAAGAAGAGTTGGTACTCGTGTGTGGGATGGTTTTTGGAGTGGAGTGTTTGCTGTTTGTCCTGACTACATTGTTTTTTTTTCGGCTTGTGAAGTCAGAAGATAAATAAATAAAAACCATTGATTAGTTTTTTTGGACAATTACCACCACTTACCTGCGAGATTCATTTGCCCGTCTGGGAAGAGACGTTACACATTACTATGCAGAAATATTACCTGGTAACACATATTTAAATTTAACCTTTTAATATCTATCACAGGGATTATAAAAAGTACTTAATCACTTAAAATATTTACAAAATAGCAGGGAACAAAAGCAGCAGAAATTCAAGAGTTTGATCTTTTTAATTTAACTTATTGATTTATGCAGTTTCATAAATACAGATCTATAACTGTTTATCATGTTATTTTGTTCACACCCAACAACAGATAACTAAAAAGTCGCTTACCTTAAAATTTCAGTTTTCCTCTTAACAGTTATTGACATCCTTTATTATCTTGTATTATCCATTTCTGGGAGCCTGAGAAGTAGAGCTTACACCTCAAGCAACGGGCACATGCAAAGAATCAATTTCATATGGTTTATCGTTAACCTTTAAGTGGTGTATGTTATACTTTTAAGCTGTTCAAAATACTGAAAGATAATACAATTTAAGTGAATGTTTAAAGGGGTGGCACGGTGGCGCAGTGGTAGCACTGCTGCCTCGCAGTTAGGAGACCCGGGTTTGCTTCCCAGGTCCTCCCTGTGTGGAGTTTGCATGTTCTCCCCGTGTCTGCGTGGGTTTCCTCCGGGCGCTCCGGTTTCCTCCCACAGTCCAAAGACATGCAGATTAGGTGGATTGGCAGTTCTAAATTGGCCCTAGTGTGTGCCTGATGTGTGGGTGTGTTTGTGTGTGTCCTGCGGTGGGTTGGCACCCTGCCCGGGATTGGTTCCTGCCTTGTGCCCTGTGTTGGCTGGGATTGGCTCCAGCAGACCCCCGTGACCCTGTGTTCGGATTCAGCGGGTTGGGAAATGGATGGATGGATGAATGTTAAAAAAGTTTATTCAGTCCATTTGATGTGATTTTTTAGGAGGTTGTGGCCTGCAGGGGCACACTAGCTTCCCAAACCTGACACAGGCAGATACAAACACAAGTTCACAAGCACAACACAGGGTTTTTTCAGCTATGGGAAACACTTCCTTTTCGTTTCCCACCTGCAGAGCACAATACACCCAATTAAGCAGTTAATAAAGCACAATTAAACAACACTCTTCATTCCTTTCTCTTTTTCTCTCTGTTTCTCCTTCTGCCTCAATTTCTCCTCCAGCAAGCTTCGTCCCTTTTCCTCATGACTTAGTCTCCTCGAGCAGTGGCAGTGGGCTTCTTTTTTCCTGCAACCAGGAGTACTACTAGTGGCCCATTAGTGTGGTCCAGAAATACTTCCGGATAAGGCGGAAGCCCAACAAAGTTGGGCTCCACGGTCCCTGCAGCACCCTATCATGGCACCCATGGAACCCAACAGGGTTCTTCCAAACTCCAATGAAGCCCTGTGGGAATCCAAGGCACTGCTGCAACACAGGGAGGCTGCCATCTAGTGCTCCGGGGTAGATATGTCTTTCCAGTTCACAGGCATCCTGACCAGGTAAAGGCCCTGGCCATCCACCACAATATATATGAATGAAATGTATTATTATTTATATTATTAATCAGACAACATATGTTTATATTATAAAGCAAAGTTCAATAGTTAACATTATCCCAATGAGCTTTACAAGTAAAGCACATCATTACAATTATTTTCATAGGTTTCTCTAATTTTGGAAAACCGGAAAGTTTATAGTTTTTTTATTTTTTATTACATTTTTTTGAATTTATTAAAAGCAAGTAACATTCCATACAAGCAAGTCAAACTTGACAAAACTACATTAAAATCAGCCCCCACCCACGAGGAAGAGAGCAACAGCCAGAGTAAAACATTAAAAGTAGAAAAAAGGGGGAGAGAATCCTTTTCCCCAATATAAATGCTTACTCTAAAATGTTATTGATTAGATCCTTCCAGGTTTTAAAAACGTTTCGAACAGATCCTCTAAGTGAAAGTATGTCGTTTTATACTGAGTCAGAGATCTAGACAACAGCTTTGTGCTTTATAGTATGTTGCCTTAGGCATTAACTAAAATTTTGGAAAAGGAAACCAAATTTGGACTTTAAAGTATAACGTAAAAATACAACTCCTGTATCATCCAAAAACTTCTTATAAGATGACATGGAATCTTATTTACAGACTCATCTGCACCATTTTTTCCAGGCTTTCATTACTCTCTGTATGATGATTTGTTCATTTGAATTTTAAGATGAACCGCTGATTTGTAAGTGTGATTATGTTTCTTTTATTCAGTCAATCAAAGCTGAATTAATAACAAAAACTATCATAATGCACATTATAAAGCCAACAAGAAAACAATAAAACATAATACATGACACCAAGACACATCACAACAACTAGTGTTAAGCCCTTTGAAAAAAGCCTTAAAATGTCCTGCCAGCATGTACAGTAAATATATGGCCTTAAGGTAAGGTAATCCACAGAGTACAAGCCATGAAATTTAAAGCAATTCCATTCAAGAAAAGTTGTGATGGACCCTCCCCTTCCACTGGTGGTTCCTGCCTTGCCCCTGATGTTCCCACACTCTTGTTCCTGACAAATCTAAACTGGATTACATTGGTTAAGGAAAACATAAGGAAACTTATGGATTTCTGAGATCTGACATTTGGTTTAGGAGTTTTGGGGTCTGTGGATATGACTCTGAAGTTTATTTTTGGAAATTCCAAATGCTTTAAAATGTAAGAAATGTTTGGACTGTTTTGCTTAACCTTTTGTATTTTCATGATCGCTGCTATTATGGGTTCCTGTTGTTAGGACTGCCACACACGTTTTTGGGGCATTTCCTCAGAGGTCACTACCCGATGGAATAAAAGGTCATCCAGGATTTTACTTCCTTAACTGAACTGCAGTTGTAGATTCAAAAACCACGTTCAAATCAATCCTTTCTAAAGAAACTTCTTTCCTAAACGTCTTTTGGTTTTTAACTTGCTGATCTTGAATCATTTTTTGTCTCTCAATTTGGCTTTGATGCTCATGTTTTTAATCTTGCAGTTTTGACCCTTTCTTTGCTTATTCTTCTGTGCACAGATATATCAGGTATCAAACATTAAACACAAAAGTAAAGAAAAGCGTGTTTCATTGTTATGATTGATGAAGTCTCATGGACATACACACAGGCAGAATAACAGAGAGCAGGAAGTCAAGAGGACAGGAAGCATTTGCTGAGAGTTACATAGAAGTGCTTTGGGTTGCCAACCCATTTGGCATCAGAAAAATCTCCTGTATCTGTTTCTTGAGATCAGCAGTGCTGATGGCTATTCAGAGTAGTTTGAGCTGAAAATATTGTGAGTTAATTTTAAAATAGGATTTGCTGGAGACCATAAGTTAGTGTAGTCAAATGTAACTGTCGTAAGATTACTCAAAGTCCTTCTTAGTATAAACCAAAGCAGTGTGTTTCTGCCTTTTTAGGTTTTCACCTAATTTTTGTACTTTTAATAAATGGTTCACTATTACATATTCATATGTACAGAAGACATTATTTTGTTTTTATGAAATGTAAAAAATAAAAAGCCAACAATAGACAAAAGCATTGTAATTGTCATTCTCTGTATATATTTAAATAGTGGTATAGACAACAGAACAGCAAAAAAATCAGTAATAGGTTTATAGAAAAATATATTTTATTTAGCAATTGTAAATGGTGAACAGCATCACAAAGTGGATTACATGTTACCTATTGTTATCACTTCGTCATGGAATGATTGCTGTTAACTGAATGAATGCATTTTCATTCTTTATAAACATTTTATTTATTTTTGGTTTGCCAACTATCTGACTCATAGTCACATTTTATTTTTGGTATTTATGCACCATTGCCATTTATCAGACTAAACATCTGGTTCTTGTCATCATTGCTTGGTTGCTTTTTATGATGTTCACTGTTTGAAATTGTTGTACTAATCTTTTCTTGTAAAACAACCTGAAAATGCAAAATAATTGGCAGTTACTTTGAACTTAACTGCCATCACTAGACTCTTACATATTGTCATTAGATAATTGAAGTGTTTATTTTGTTGAATCACTGTCAGTGATCACTTTTTACAACATTTTAGTGCATTATTTTTTTAATGTTCTATTTCATTCTGTCATTTTTTTAGCCCTTTTTCTTTTGTTTTAAATGATTTACTCATTAGAGGTTAGTTATATAAGACTGACACTTACATTTCTCCACATAATTTAACTAAAACCATTTTGTACAGTATATCACCTCGTTCTTAAGCTAGTGCTAGCGTCGTCATGTGCTGCCGTCATTTTCTTACTTTCATTCCATGTATTCTTAAAATATTTTGTGCCTGATGTTAATGATGTTTGTCAATGTTACATATAATGAAACGACTAGAATTTGAATTTCTGGTATTGTGGGTACATGAATACTCTTTAACCAGTAGGCAATCTACTTCTTTAGAAAAATGTATACAAAGACAAAACAATACTATTTGTTTTCTCACTATGACCAATTCCTGCTTCTCTATTTAATGTTGTTAAAGATTGTTAATGTATAATACAAAATAAATGGTTGAAAACCACCATCATAATTAACACATTGTTTTTTCAGTGATTCCAAGAAAGTCATGAATTGGCTGCAATAGGAAAGCAAGGTATATAAAAGGGGTAGACAACCCAAGTCTTGGATTTCCAAAGTGGGTGAAGATTTTAACTTCTAACAAGTTTTCTGTTTTGACTTTAACTCCTGTTCATGATTCAATGTATTGTTTAAGTTACATATTTTATTTCAACGCACAGCCTCCAATAATAGAAATTACCATGGTCTATTCGATGTTGATTCTTTTCACATTTGTTATTGCCCAATATTCTTTTAACTCACCTTTTTATCATTTATTGTAGTTCATACTTTTTTAGATAAAATGAAATTCATTCAGGCATTCATTGATTTTCTGAACTTGATTATTCTAGGAAAAAGGCACAAAAATCCTGCTGACAATGCAGTGCAAATACTGTAAATAAAGTGAATAGCTAAATTATTAAAATTGACACCTGCCATTAAGGTGCTTTCTTCATCTGTTGCCAAACACTAGACTCCAAAGAGGATCTGCTGAACTGTGGTAATCCAATTTGTTGCTCCTAGCCTGAATTG
Source organism: Erpetoichthys calabaricus (assembly GCF_900747795.2). Classification (NCBI taxonomy): domain Eukaryota; kingdom Metazoa; phylum Chordata; class Cladistia; order Polypteriformes; family Polypteridae; genus Erpetoichthys; species Erpetoichthys calabaricus. The sequence continues at coordinate 305,408,882 of NC_041394.2, read as the reverse complement.
CTTACTGGCAACAGGTAATATGAGCAACTGGTCATGGGGAAATGTTCAAGACACTGTAATAATAGTCAACGCTTAAGACTCATAGAGGCCTTTTAAGACATCTTGTCACCAATACTGAGACGCCAAATTTGTAAACAAGTTAAGAAGTGCAAAGCTATGAGTTGTGAACCAGCAGACTTAAAATACTGAGTGTGCAGAGACTGAAGTTGTTTGATTGATGAATTCATAAACCAGAGAAGCTAGAGTTAAAACCAAGGTGTTAATCTGAGGTTAATACCAAAACAAGTGTACAACCAAAATGATGAGCTGGCTCAAAAGCTTATACTTAATATCCATACTGAAAAAGAGCCATCGCCAAAATCTAGACATAAGACTGTTACTAAAGCCATAATGGAACTGCTGATTCAAGAACCAAAAAAAAGGTTTTCACCCCTAAGAGCTCACATTGAAGTTGTTGGAATGCTGGATTCAGAATCTTGGATGCTGCATTATAGTCAAGTATCTGTGATGTGGTGTATAGTGTCTTCTGGAAGGCAACCTCTCGCAAAAGTGCTGCACTTCAGAACAACACTCTCACAGAATTCTGAAGGTACAAAAGGGTGATGCAACGCACTCAAAATTAAAAGATAAAAGAATTTTCACTGGTTCATGACTATATTAACAGAAAGCACTCATGAGATAGTAATCCTTGAGGTTAAAACCTTTAACGACCCATGATAAAGCTGTAGAAAAAATGATCAGAAACAAAAAAAACCTGAAAAACTGTTTGAAATCATAATATAAGAGAATCAAGTTAAGAATTGAGAGGTTACAAATTAAATCTGGTCCGCCATGGATAGAATTTTGGATTTAACAAGTGAAGTCAAAGTAAAGCCATTTAATGAAATATGTGTGCTCTACAAAGGGCAGAAATTGATTTCCAATTAATCCTAGAAGCATGAAAGTATCTGTGCTGTATGACATACATTTTAAAGTGTTATTCATTAAAGATCAGTTTGAGAGATCAAGGAGCTTCCATGTAAAAGCAGAGAGCCGAGGATTTCCAATGATATATATCACTTCACAGTGTGTTGTTTACTTCTTCTTAATCTGTCTATCTAATTTACATGTTTAAATCATACATCCTTTTTCCTGGTCAACAGATTACATCACCTCCCCATATGCAGACTGACTGCAATTGTTGTCAATTGGAGGATGCATTTCAAACGTTTAGATTACCAACCCTTCACAACAAACCAGATTATCACTAACAATCCAGTACAGCTAATCAGGGCACTGGAAATCAGTCTATGGTAATCTGAAAGCTGTATAAACGATCAACAGACTTTAGAGTAGGCTACTGTTGGTGGTTTGAAGAATTTGTGGATAACTTTTTGCAATCTTGCAATTTCTAACAGAAAAAGGCTGTGAGACATTTTTCAGTAGCATAGGTGCTAGAGGTGATACGTGCTGTGATGAGAAGCTAGGAGAATCCCCTCTGTCTTAGTTGTGCTGATCTGAGGAGAAATGTGCTTGAAGGGTGGAAAATGTCGATACAGATATTAGTTCTAACTAATTATTAGTGGGGGATGTACTATATTATTTCTATATATCATTAATTTTGTGATTAAAAAATATAGCAAAAGCCTCACAAGTTTCACTGGATGTATTTTGAAGGCATTTTACTTTTCTAGCTGAAGCACATCAGCAATGTTTTTATTTATAATGAAATATCATTTTATCTTTTTATTTGACTGCCTTTTTTGCTTTTTGAGCAGAGGCTTTAATTTTGCTTTATCTTATTTTTATGGGAATACCATTTTATCTTATTGTTTCACTGTTGCAAGCAATTGGCACACAACTGTTCAGAAACACAACAGAAACGTCGATGTTTTTATTTTATCAAAGAGCACTGCATGATATATTTTTTCATTCAGCTTGTTATACTTTGATTGCGGAGTTGTTTTTCTGGTAAACAATACAAACAAATTGCAGTTTTTTTGTACTTTTTCCATTTTCCCCACAAAATTTTCATTTGATATTGTGTGGGTGCTGTTCATAATGATATAACTGAATTTGTGCTGAAACAGGGGACATAAATCACTTGATGATAAAGGTGAAACATCACTACTTTACAAACAAAAATAGTAAAGATTTTTGGGGTGTAGGTTTCAAAACTTTTTGAAATGGATAAATTGAAAACCAAAATCGACTTAAGTATGTGTGTGCCCTACAACTGACTAGTAGTCGTTTGCTAAACCCAGGTCACTCAATGGAATGCCTTCAAAATACATCCAGTGAAACTTGTGAGGCTTTTGCTATATTTTTTAATGACAAAATTAATGATATATAGAAATAATATAGTACATCCCCCAATACTGATCCTATTAAACCCTGGTATTCCATTTTAAGCAAATTAAATTGTTTCACCAGAATAGATTTACCAGATCTTTATAGAATAATTTCCAACTGAGACCCTCCACCTGCATCTTTGACCCACTACCAGCAAGTTTTTTCAAAGAAGTATCAGGCATGGTAATTGATAGTGTTCTTGACATAGTAAATTTATCATATAATATGGGGGTCTTTCCAGACTGTCTCAAGACTGCTGTTGTTAAACCCCTGCTCAAGAAGAATAATCTCGACTCCTCTGTTTTTGAAAATTTTAGACCTATTTCTAACTTGCCTTTCTTAAGTAAAATACTAGAAAAGGCAGTCATTACGCAGCTAAATGATCACTTGAATAAACATTCTATTCTTGACAAGTTTCAGTCAGGTTTTAGAACAAATCACGGTACAGAAATTGCACTCATTAAAGTAGTAAATTACTTGTGGATATTTGCAGACAGAGGCTGTTTATCTGTTCTCATCCTCCTAGAACTGAGTGTCGCATTTGATACCATTGATCACAACATTCTTAGAAATCGCCTTAGTCAGTGGGTGGTCCTCTCTGTCAGTGTCTTAAATTGGTTTGAGTCTTACTTAACAGGTAGAAAATTCTATGTTAGTTGTGGTAATTACACTTTGAAGACAAATGACATTCTATATGGTGTTCCACAAGGATCTATTCTGGGTCCACGGCTCTTTTCGATCAACATGCTTCCATTATGTGAGATTTTCTCAAGGCATAATGTGAGCTACCACAGCTATGCTGACGACACACAACTGTATTTATCAATAGCGCCTGATGACCCTGACTCTCTTGGTTCACTGACCCAATGTCTTACTTGTGTTTCTGAATGGATGAGTAGTAATTTTCACAAACTAAATAATGAGAAAACAGAAATCTTAGTGATTGGCAAAAATGAATATAATGAGGATATTAGCAATAAACTGGATCCATTAGGCTTAAAAGTCAAGACAGAGGTAAAGAATTTAGGGGTAATTATTGACTCTGACCTAAACCATATATTAAACAGATCACTAGGAAAGCATTTTGTCATTTAAGAAATATAGCAAAAATTAGATCCCTTATAACTTTGCAAGATGCTGAAAAATGAGTTCATACTTTTGTTTTTAGTCGACTAGATTACTGTAACACACTCCTCTCAGGACAACCCAAAAAAGACATCAATTGATTACAACTACTGCAGAATGCAGCTGCCAGAATCTAAACTAAGAAAAGAAAATCCGAGCACATCACCCCAGTTTTGATGTCACTACACTGGTTACCTGTGCCATTTAAAATTGACTTTAAAATACTGATTATGGTTTACAAAGCCTTAAATAATCTTGCTCCATCTTATATTTGGGAATGTCTCTCACTTTACACTCCAACTCATAACCTTAGATCTTCAAATGAGTGTCTGCTTATAATTCCAAGAGCTAACCTTAAAAGAAGTGGTGAGGTGGCCTCCTGCTGTTATGCACCTAAAATCTGGAATACCTTACCGATAGAATTTTGTCAGGCTTATACGTTGGAGCACTTTAAAAAAACTGCTAAAAAAACATTATTTTAATACGACTTTCTTATAGCTTCATTTTAGTGTAACCATGATATCCTGTATATGCATTTAATTATCACTTTTATCATGCCACACTAACCCCTACTTTCTCTGCTGTTCTTTTTCCGGTGTTCTGTGGTGGTGATCTGCACCACCTGCCTGATCAAGGCACCATGCAGTACTTACGTTGATGGATCGAAGGCCAGATGTCCACATGACCTTCATCATCTAATTCCACGTGAAGCCTGAAAACCATGAGGACTGATTGAGATCATTTATGTTGGGTAGAATGCCCAGTGGGGGCTAGGTGGTCTCGTGGCCTTGGAACCCCTGCAGATTTTGTTTTTTTTCTCTGGCCCTCTGAACTTTTTTTTGTTTTTTCTGTCTTCCTGACCATCGGACTTAATTTTATTCTTTGTCACTTAGTATTGCCTAATCTTATTTTAATATATTGTAAGGTTTATAAACTCTTTTGGGACTTCCCCCCAATGGGACGTCACGCCGAAGAGTGTCCTGAAGTGCGATTGCCACGTCTGAGGAATAGAGCCTTGGAGGCAAATCTGAAATGATTGTGGTCACGCTAAAAGCGCCTGCCGTCAATGGGTGATACAAGGAATTATAAATGCAAGGAACAATATTACTTGGCCACTAACCTGGCCACAACCCTGTCTGAATGCTTTGTTTGTGTATAAGAGAGTAGTAGATCCCGCTACAATAAATAACCATGCTGTTTCTGTTTCAAGCTGTATAAAGCTGGTTTTGCTGAAGTACTGAGACTCAGCCTAGTGTTTTGGGGTCCAATATATTTTTTTCTTTCTTCATCTTGTAAAGGACTTTGAGCTACATCATTTGTATGAAAACTTGCTATTTAAATAAATGTTGTTGTTGTTGTAATATTCCATCAAGAGTTTGTTCCAGCAATACATTCAGTATGGTTGGGACAGACTTTCGGTTCCTTCAGCCTTTTAAGTGGATGAACCAAGTTTGAAAAGAAAAACACATACTAATTTACTCCCTTGGAAAAAGACTAGTTGATCAACAGTTAAGAGAAATTAAATATATTGACAAACTCCATTTTTGTTTCAGTAAAGGAAACTGAACCACAGATGCAGTTTTCTTGTATAGACTGATATCAGACTATGGACAGATTTACTGTGAGTTCATAGACTCAAGAAAGCATATGACAGTTTATTGTTGACTTAGAGAAAAGAAGGTGCCAGAAAAGATTTTTGGAATAGTCCAAGGTATGTCGAGGAAAACACAGTGATGCAAGTGGAAAGTGGACAAATGAACAGTTTTCAAAGAAATTTACATTTATATCAGAGGTTAACACTCAATCCATAACTTTTTGGACACACTAAGTGAATGCATAAGAAATAAAGAATTGTGGGAACTCCCTTTAGATTGAAATTTAGCATAGTAGCGAAATTGAAAAATGGTTTACAGAGAAATATATGGAATTGGCATGAAGCCCTGAAACACAAATGACTAAGAAACATTGTAGATATATAGATAGAACTTTATTAACTAAATGATGGAAAGACTGTATTCATGAAAGGAGATGAAAGAATTAAAGTTGTTGACCAAAGAAATGTATAGTTAATACAAGTGGAACACTTGAAATATCTGGGCTGTGTGTTTCAGGCAAAAGATGGTTGCAAAACAGCTAAAAAGGAGAGAGTTACAGCAGGATGGATTAAGTAAGAGTAGCAGTAAATTATCCAAGATTGTCAGGTAAACCTAAGTGTAAGTTGGTATATAGACAAGTATGGCTGTAAAAGTTTCACCATCAGAAAGAAAGAATCTGTATACAGAGAGGACTAGTAGGGTTCTCTTTAAAAGAAAGAAAATCCACAAAATGACAGGGATCAAATATATCATGGAAAATGTCATGAAAGGAGGGAGTAAAACCTGATTGGAAAAGCATGGAGGACATCAGCAGAAGGAAAACAATTTAGATGGAATGCAGAGCCTTAACTGGAGCAGTGGTTTCAGCAGTCATGAATAGACTGAGAATCTGAATGGTGAAGTCAACCCTGTTTTCAGGTTAGGAATAAGAACAATACATTCCTTATTCAGTTTCTGTTAATTACTTTGTAACATGTCTCATAATTCTGTGGATTTTCATCCTGGTTCCAAAGATTGTGTTCCTGCAAATTTTCAAATGACTAACCACATAAAAAAACATCAATATAAAAAAGAAGAAGACAAAATTCTACCTGAAATGATATAAACTCTTCTTTCAAAAAGAGCAAAGACCTTTCAGACAGTGTAGGCAATACTGTATACTATCCATCCATCCATCCATTTTCCAACCCGCTGAATCCGAACACAGGGTCACGGGGGTCTGCTGGAGCCAATCCCAGCCAACACAGGGCACAAGGCAGGAACCAATCCCGGGCAGGGTGCCAACCCTCCGCAGTACTGTATACTATCTGTAAATAAATGTATATTCACTATTATGATGAATTAATGATAAAATCTCACTAATGCATATCCCCATATTTTGGATAAATCAGGACAAAGCATCACCTTCTTCTCATGAGATGACAGGAGTCTGGCAAACAAACAATAAGTACACTGCTTATAGTACAGTGTACTTTGATTATGAAACTATATTACTTGTGATGTCAAAGGTAAGCAAATCTAATAGCGTATGAATTTCTGGTTGTTAGTATAACTATAAGTGAAAGAAATAACCAGTCTTTAGCTATTATATCCATCCATCCATTATCCAACCCACTATATCCTAATTACAGGGTAACGGGGGTCTGCTGGAGCCAATCCCAGGCAACACAGGGCACAAGGAAGTAAACAAACCCTGGGCAGGGTGCCAGCCCACCCAAGTTTTAGCTATTATAAGTTTGTCCATTTTAATTTAACAGGAAAATAAAACTTTAATATTTGTTGCAAGTCCGATTGTAATTTTATTCCCTCTATTGAATGATAGACTTGTAACAAATACTTTCTTGCACTGCACTTTGAGTTTCCTTCTTTGCTTATATTTTTAATATTAACCACAGGTATCGTGATACTGAAGAGCTTGTTGTGGTGTGTGAGAAATTCTCACCGGGTTCAGACTATGATAACTAGAATATGATAATAGTTATGCTCAAGTGATGACCTTGAGTTGTAAAATAAATGACTGCATAAGATGAATTTAGTGGCAAAACTATGTTCAGAAATTGTACCAGCTTCAATTATATATTATTTTTCTTTTAGAGTTTGCTCTCTAAATTGTACCTAATTCAAGAGATCAGTTTAGTGAAAAAAAAACCCATCAGTGGACATTAAAGAAACAAATGTAGACAAAATCTTATGAATTTTTAAGATGCGGTTGTTTCATGTGCCCTTGGATATTAATATTTGTGCATTGATCCACCAGTCTGTCTTTATTTTGTCAGCTTTATTTTGATCTTCTGTACTTACATTGGACTGATTAAACATTAATGGCAAAAGTATTGACTAAACATATGCATTAAATGTTTGCTATTAATTTTAAGAGTTTGCCTTATCATTATTTCTTCACAAGAACGTAGGTATAAGCCAAAAATAAACATTGAGATGAATTCTTTTTCCCCATCTTTGTAACAAAATGCTATAATTAATGGTGCTTTCATGTTTTAAATAACATGAAATACCTAATTTCATTTGTAAAGTTGTGCAAATGCACTGATTTTTCTCTGTTTGTTGACTTTCAAATTGTATTCATATTAAGATATATTAAGGTATAACCATAGAATGAGATTTCTTACATAATTTTGGAAAAGGATAATCAATTTTTGCTCTATGTTTAAAGGGATAATACAGCTTGAAACCTTTTTGATGACCCTGTATGAGGAATAACACCAGGAAAATATCATGCTATCATTAATGACAGACACTTCCTCTACTTCAGTCAGTCAATATTTATCATTCAATCAATATTTACTTCTTTTTATCATCTTCTGGGTTGTAGAAAGCTGGAGCCCAACAATGTAATAAGATGCAAAATCTAGAATCCTTTCATGGCTGGCAGTTTCACTGTGCATAACTACTACCTGTAAGCTGTAAAATGTATTTTTAAAATTAAATAAATATAGCACAGAGCTAACATAAAGAAACTGTATTAGAATATGCTACAGCTGAACTTCAAATTAACATATCCTATTTAATACTTTAGGTAATCATTTACTTTTCATGACTATTATAACATGACTCATACTTCACACTTTCCCTCAGTAAAACAGACATATAATAAATATAACATAAATAATAGCTTCCCAAACACACATTTACGTATGTATGTGTGGCCTTCTGTGATGGACTGTCTTCCTGTCTGGGGTTGGTTCCAGCCTTCTACCTGATAGTATTCCAATAGGCATTGCCTACCTGTAACCTGAAATTGATTAAACAGGATCCATTATTGATGTATTAAATGAAGTTTTTAAAATAGTTGAAAGAATATAACATATGTATGCTTTACACATGTATGCCATACACATTCAATAAACATTGTACTGTTACTCTTGATGATAGGAACGATGTGTGAATTGTAGCTTTTTTCATTTCTAAATATGCCTGTCTAGCTCTTAATTTTACTGATGAAAAAGAAAACAAAATATGACTAATAATTACCTGCATACTGAAATTTGTAAGCCAAGAGTTACTATAGAGTTTTACCTGGTAATGCTCTCATGGTTTTACAACACATTTAAAAAAAAAGTCACGCTTCAAGAAGTAAAATGAGTTATAGCATCATAGTGTGAGCATAAATACGCTATGGAGCATAACTGACGAGCATGTATACAGTGAATTAGCCTTTTTTACAATAATCCATAAGCTGCTCTAAAACAGTGTTGCTGCTTGCCCTGCAGTGTAAAATGAAATGCGTCACCAAGTAGAGACAGTCACTGTGCATGTGCATCATAAAAGCATTGCTTTCAGCTTTGTTAGTAGTGGTGAGGGTGGGGGGGGGGGGGGGATAGGGGGGTGGCGTGGAGGGGGTGTTGAGGTTTGGGGAGGCATGATGTGATTATAACAATCTGAGATTTCTTTTAAAATAATATTTTAAGTGAGGACTTACTAGAAACAGCAATTTCAGCAGTAACATGATTTTCTAATACCTTTCTGCATTCATATTTTCCTTTACATTTTCAATTCTGCTTTTTGAATTAATATACATTTATGTATTTGGGTCAATTGCATCTATTGGAGGTATTTTCATATATTAATTTTTTTCTGATTGTCCTACTAATATGCATGTTTTAACATTTATGTCCTTGTTTTTCTTTTATATGATCCTTTGTGATTTCTTATGTTAATTTTTTGTGATCTTACTGCCTAGATAAGCACTCTAATCTTTGATTAGTAATACTTTTGGGTTATTGGAACTTTTTTTAATCATTTGTTTATGCTCATAGTTATATTTTTATTTTTCATATATTTACAATTATATTGTGTGAGTTAAAGATATGTACATTTATGTATAAATTTGTGCACAGACCTTGACAGACATAAATTTCCTTTCAGTAAATTTTATTCTTTTGACTTTCTGACTTATAAACAAAGTGTATAGGGCAACCAGATTTGCACAAGCACACAGACTGAGAGTGAATGATTTAAACCCAGTGACGGAATTATGGGGCTGCATTGCCACTCACAGCACCACCTAACACTATTATATAATTATATATGTATATTTCATTTATTTCCTTAAATTGTTTTTATTATAATGTCTTGAGATCCATAGGTTATCCCACCAGTAGCAATGAAAAGACAGGAGCAAATTATACAGTATACCATTCACAGGGCACACCTACTCACTCATTCTGGACTTAGGTCAAACAAACCATGCACATCTTTGGAATGCAGGAGAATAACAAAGAAAATGGAAGTAGAAACAAGGAGAACATGCAAACTATGCAAAGCCAGTAATCAAACCCAAATCCTTGAAGCTGTGAGACAGGCATATTAACCACTACATAAACATTTTCAATTGTCCTTTTCATTATCATGATCTATATCTGTTCATGTAATTACTGACACAGTAATGCTATTTTATTTAAAATATATGTGCCAGAAACCTTATAATAAGGTTGCCTTTATTCTAACAGATCAATATATATGCTGGAAAGTAATGTAAGAGGTCAAACAATTACATTTTAGACCAATGTGAATCACAGTTAAGGGTTTTTTAATATATTATTTTTCCCTCAAGAGACAGAAATGCTTGAAAGACATAAGGTTCAGCTAAAATATTAATGGCATTTGGCCTAACATATATAGCCTGAAAGTAAATTTGACATTCTCTTCACTTAAAAGCAGAAACACAATGAAGGACATCACATTTATGAATTGTATGTAAGAATAATAAATGATTATTACCAAAATTAAACTTTTGTGATACTCTCCTAGCAAACACATACAGCATCTGGTAAAGTGTTTCGCACTGCTGCTTCACAGATTCAGAAACCAGACCTGAATATTAGTTTCCCACAAAAGGATATGCATTGCTGATTGATTGCCATTTCTGAATTATATATGAGTATGTGCACTAGGGTGATGCATGGGTGGCTTAGTACCATTCTTGTGGTTGATACTGCCAGGATAGGATCCAGCTCTCTACAATTTTGTAATGGTCTGAACAGAATAGAAGTTGTTTTAACAAAATAGATCTAGCTTGTTGAACCTGGCATGAAAAGAAAAATCATAGAGATATTACTGCTTTGGAAAAATAATTCCAAACACAGTGAAGGATGAACTCAGAGTAGGTGCTGGTAACATGTGAAAGCCTACCTAGTTTATAAGATGGACTTTGCTAATGTTAAAAACAGTGTTTTAAAAAGATGATAAAGTTTTTGGAGTCTAGTGCACTTTTAACAATAGCATAATAATGATAGACTGACCAAAGCACAATTTGACAAAGTTATGAGCAGTTCAACAATAAACTACGAATTACAACATTAAAAATGTGAAGCAGGTGAGTGTACACTTCTGATCTCCTCACAATTAACTGGAGTTTTTTTTTTCAATTTTATCTAAAGTTGGTTTCTACATAAGTATATTAAGTTGTGTTCTAGGAGAATATATAGGGAAGATACTGTGTAATGTAATATGATTTGTGCAGTGCAGCTATCCATTTCACTCTTTCTTGCCAATGTGGACCATTGCTACACAACACAAAAACTATAAAACCTTCAGAAGGAAAATATTAAATTCACTTTTTATTTTAACACAGTATTAAATAAACTCCATTGTTCTTTTTGGTTAATATCCTTAGCTTTGTTGCAAAATCACCTCTTGACTCCAGACATAATCTTCCTCTGGCTGTGAGGTGGCTTTAATCCCCATCTAGTGGCTACTTCTAGCAAAGTCACACAATTATTTCAAGGTGCCCCTTAATATTTGAGGTTAATTTTGTCTTTAGTGGTCCTGTTTGCTTTGCTAGACTCACAGCATGGACCCATAGATTCCTGCCCCTTTCTTACTCGGATGGTCCTACACTGGCATATGCATGGAACCTCTTTTCCTACTGCCTGTCAGATGCACACCAGCAGGCTGGGTTTTGCATGCTTGTCACTGGCACTTGAGAAAGTTTGGTACTGTAGACAGACTACAATAAAGATTGTCTATCGACCCTGACAAGTAGGAGGTGACTGTAGAGACATGACCAAAGAACAAGAGCGAATTAAGGCTTTCACAAAGTCAAAGAGAACAATGACATAGCAAAGGAATCTTTACAGGATCTGTATTTATCTAGCCCACCATTACACAAGATTAGTGCAGCCAGGCAAAAGAAAGAGGAAGGAGTAAAGGGTCTAGGATGATACTGCCAGAATGGATAGAATCTCTTATCCAGAGGTTCTTTTGACTTCTTTCTGCCCTGTACCATTCTGGTATTGCCCTTGCTCCTGGCAAACCCTTGCCAGATTGGTGTTCCATCACCCCAAATAGATTGATAAATTCAGAGAATTTTAAGGATGCAATTTTGTGATGCTTCTTCTATGTATAAAATATACACAAATAATCAATAATTTATTAAATGCCTAAAAATATCCATCCATTTTCCAACCCACTGAATCTGAACACAGGGTCACGGGGGTCTGCTGGAGCCAATCCCAGCCAACACAGGGCACAAGGCAGGAACCAATCCCGGGCAGGGTGCCAACCCACCGCAGGACACACACAAACACACCAAGCACACACTAGGGCCAATTTAGAATCGCCAATCCACCTAACCTGCATGTCTTTGGACTGTGGGAGGAAACCAGAGTGCCCGGAGGAAACCCACACAGACAGAACATGCAAACTCCACGCAGGGAGGACCTGGGAAGCGAACCCGGGTCCCCAGGTCTCCCAACTGCGAGGCAGCAGCGCTACCCACTGCGCCACCATGCCGCCCTGCCTAAAAATAGTGGAGAGATAATCAAAAGAATCAAACTACTGTACAAATAAACAGAAACAAAACAGTAATCTGCAGTACATCTTGTACTACTCTTACAGGTTTCAGCCTCTGCCTACCAGATATAATAGCTTACACATCTGACAACTTTTACGTACCCAAGCATTCTCTTTCTTTCTGTATTTTAGCCTTTGTTTAAGCAGCAAGTAAACTCATTTCGCAGCTCATCCCCGACTGTGTCCTAAAGCTTGCAGCTGCTTTAAACTTCATCCTGGAGGTATTTCCATCAATCCCTGGAATTAGTTCCAAGGTTAGGGACAGCCCTTCTTCTCCCAAATAGACTGCATTGTAAAGTTACCCCTGAACCTTCAGTTGTCTTAAATGGGCTACTGTTTCTAGCCCGTAAACCCCTTGTTCACTGATTCACCCTGTGATGTCAAGTGTCCCTGAGGGTATTAAAGTTAGGTCACTGATATCAAGTTACCAGTCGAGCATGGAGAAGCACACTCCAAAAGTGCACATACAAAAATGTACATTTTTTGTCTAAAAAAACCATAAATAAATAAACAAACAAATTCAATCTCAAAAACTGTTCAAGTACACTTTTCAAAGTCTATAAACAATAAATAATAACTAAATGTGTTCTTTAAAAATCATAATAAACAGGAACATCCTCAATAAAATCCTCAATTCAATGGTTTGTACTATTACACAAACACCTAATTCTATTTACGGTAAAAGCAAATATTAAAAAAAAAAAAAAATGATCAGGGCTAAAATTAATTAAGCCACCCTAGCAAAATTGTTTCCTTCTCACTCCAAGTAGATTGTCCTACATCCACCAGCCTTGATTCATTGCTTCATACTGACCCAACTTCAACTCCAAATAGCAGACTTTAGCAGCTTACATACCCTACGTGGGTCCCACCTGACGATGCTATAAACTCCACTGTCACATGTATGCACAATACTTAAAATGCAAGAAAATCAGTGCACATATGTGTGCATATCTGTACAAAGTTGTGTGACAGAGAGCCACATGTTGCATCTTATCCTGTGTTTTCACCTTCAAACTTGCCATCTGTGTTTTTGTCATATTGAATCACCCCACTAACCTTGGCATGTTTGTGAATCCCTTTGTCCACTGTTCCCTCACCAAATTTTGGCAGAAAGAGAACAGCTTGTGATTTCCTCCACTTGCGACAAAATTAAATAAATAAATTGCAAATGAATAAAAGAATAAATACTAACAACATGAAATGTGATTTTAAATAATTGTGTCACAAAATATTTTTTGATGCTTACTTCTTAATGTTGAGAGGTTTACTTACCTTGGCAGTGACATTCATGTCTCTGGTGACTCTTCCTATGAAGTCAGTAGACAGATTAGGAGAGCATGAGGGGTCATGAGGTCACTGGAAAGGGGTGTGTGGCGCTATCTATGCAAAAGTATGAAGGTCCAAGTCTTTAGAGTCCTGGTTCTTCTTGTCTTGCTATATGGTTGCAAGACATGGACGCTATCCAGTGACCTGAGATGAAGACTGGACTGCTTTGGTACTGTGTCTCTCCAGAAAATCCTTGGGTACCAGTGGTTTGACTTTGTGTCGAATGAGTGGTTGCTCATGGAGTCCCGAATGAGGCATATTACCTGCATTGTGAGGGAGTGTCAGTTACGGCACTACGGCCATGTGGCGCTTTTCCCTGAGGGTGATCTAGCTCGTAAGATCCTCATTGTTGGGGACCCGAGTTTGCTGGGCCAGGCCAAGGGGTTGCCCACGTAACACCTGGCTGCGGCAGATAGATGGTCACTTCTGGAGAGTTGGATTGGACCACGTTTCTGACTGGGGGGTTACCAACCGGGATCCCGAGTTGTTTCATCATGTAGTGGGTGCGGCAACACACTGTACCAGTGCATTCTCGCCAACTTGACTTTACTTCTTAATGTAGTTATGTAATTATGTCTTAATTTATTTATTTCAGTGACACTCATGAAATATGAAATAATCTCCGAAATGAAAACTTGTCCAAGTTGAAAGGACGGATTCTAACAAGTACTGTTTCTTGATTGGTAAAATGACAGCAGATGTAAACCTTTGGCCATCAAGGGCCACATTCACAGGAGACTTCTCAGATGGAAACTGCCAATAATGGGTTTGGACTTTAAAGTAGCCGATTTGCATAGTAATTCTTGACACCTTTTTGTTGCCCTAGAATACAATGTGTTCATTCACAACTTTAAGCGTGCAAGGAAGCCCCAGAATTCTCACGTCAAGCAAAGAGCATGAATCCATATAAATGGGACTCAGCTATAGATTCCTGTGAAGAATCAGTATGGTAAACAATCATATATATTTTAAAATTGCTTTTTTAGTACTCAGGATCTTCTTAGAGGAAAGTAAACCAGATAAAGTTTGTGAAATATTTCTTCATATACCCACAAACTCATTATCTTTTTAACCTGCAGAGAAAAAAGAAAATATGTACAAGCTTTTATTAAACAAATGAAGAGTTTACTGTTCTTTTTGGCAACCCATCTTTGTATAATCTGACTTAAATTAAAAATGAAAAAGGGTTTTAGGATATGATTGTGGATGCCCATTGCATTAGATTAAGTTCCTTACTTTCTTCAATTTTGTATATTTTAAAAGATAAGGTTCTACCAGGACATATTTCACATTAATTGTATTACTTATTTTTCAAAATCCATCCTGCTCATACAAAGCACTGTCATCATAAAAATTCCAATAAATATCACATTAAAATTTAAAAGATTAGGGGCATTGAAATTAATATTTACTCAGTAATCCGAAATTGTGATGTGCATACATGCAGGTTTTGTCTTTGCTCTGTGTAAAATATTAAAGCAGTAAACAGCAATTTTCTGCTTTAAACATTTAATCGAAAACAATTGTAACAACCGCCCCCTGTGTCAACACATATTGATTCGAGCCAGGCGGATACTAATGAATTCATTCCTTAATATAATGCGGGAAGAAATCACACCATACGCCATTCAGAGTTGGGCTGTTTGGCACTGAGTTTGAAGAAACAGAAGAAGCATTTAATAAATTCATGACAGGTTTCATGTTTGTAGACATTAACTTCATTGCTTTCTGATATGAAGTTTACAGTGTTTCAGCTTGGAGTAAGAATCTAAAAAAATCACCACACAGACGTTAAGCTTTTTAGATACCCATGAGGATTATTGGGCATCTTACTTATTTCAATGATTTGACATTCTTTCCATGGCTACTTCATTCTGTGGCTTAATTGGGGATTTCCAATAGATATAATGAGCACGTACTACTTTTTTCTTGCCCCCTCTATTCTGTATATTGATTTGTAAAATGGTGCTATTTGTCTCTTTTTGTTGCCTTTTATTGAGATGATTTTCAATATGAAGTTTAGTGGGGTTTTTTTTGTCCCTGAGGAAGACATTTGACTTGTGCAAACCTAGGTGATCAATGATATAATGTGTTATATGAATATGCTGTAATTGCACCATTAGATACCTTAGGACTAAGCAAACAATAAAATAAGCATTGACAACACTGCTCCTAGGCTGATTATGAGTAATCTTGAAACTGGTCTATAGTAGGGTGTCTTAACAATGAGACAGAGATACAGCAAACTACAGAAATATTTTTGTTGTGTCATAGTAAAATTACATGATTTATCTAGTATACATTTCATACATTATCTACTATGTAGTTCTTATTTTTAATCTTGTTTAGTGATCAAATTTTTTATTAATGTCATCAAAGATTAAACAATACACAAAATTACAAAAATTTAAAATTAAATAATAAACAGCAAGCCCAACAGAACCCTTCACAAACAGGACAAATACTGAGACCAGTTTACTGTACCACCCAAGAAGGATGCCATCACATCATGAATTTCCAGTACTAAAAAACCTCACCATCGGAAAAGCTAAGTAATGTTGGATTAACTCGCTTGAGGCTTTGTTAATCCATGATGATGATAATGACAGGTGAATCATATTATAGAATGACTAGACATTAAGCCCATTACAATAACGGGCACTAAAACAGTAGTCCATAAACATTAGTAGGAACAGTCTATATTAAATGGCAAGGGACCTTTTACCTCATTAAATTTTTTCCGTAAAATTTTCTCTGACAGTAATACTGGCTTTGCTGTCCATAATATGCGTTTAATTTTCTGTCACAACAGTGGGAAATCAGCAGATTCTCCCCAACAACTGATGTAATGTGCGCGAAAATAAATCTACTTTTAAAAGTCATCGTATTGTAATATCATGAAAATTCGTATATTTAGGAAAACCCCTTCAACGACTGACATTTTACACTTTACCAGGCCAAGCTTCTTAATCGCAAATCTGACATCCTCCGAGTGAACACTTGCACAACAATGGGGAAGCTGGTCTCTGTGTCTCAGTACCCGATTGGATTTTTCGTGTTTTCTGTTTTAGGTCTTACCTCATTTACCGAAATCCGATTGGATCTGCCGCGTGATATTCTGTAGGTCCCGCCCTCTCTGTCTTGTGTAACGCGTCAGGCGGCCTTTGAAGCGTCGCACCATGCCTCGCGCATGCGCACTTCACCAGAAGACACACACACAGACACTGGACGCACACAGGGGTTTTATTAAAGAGGATGACAGACAGATTTTCAAAGGAAATTAATATAGGGGTCTTCCTTTGGAAGGCAAGGTGTAATCTGAGAGCTGCTGTGCCCATGTATCTTAACCTTATGTTAATGCAGAAAGGCAGCAAGGGCAAAGGCATGATGGAGAATAATATGAAGGAAATGGAAAATGATAACTAGCAGCATAAAAGAAACTGGGTAAAAAATCAAAGACTAAAAGGGAAAGCCATAACAAGAGAAAAAATGTGTACATTTAAATTAATATGCCAGTTATAGAAAGGGAGTCAGAACAACAGAAAAGGTACTTTGTGAGTAAGATAAAGTGTATGTACATATCGATGATTAGAATTCTTCAGTGAACTTCTAACATTTGTGAAGATGGTGGTGTCTTAGGAGTGATGTGAGGATAGGGTGACATGTGGGACTTTTTTAAGCTATAGAGTAAAAGAGTTTTACTATCGCTCAGTAAGCAAACTGACAGACAGACATCTGATGAACCAGCTAGTATGACAGGACAGCGTCTAGTCTGTTAACATGGGACTAGCAGGTAGAGAAAATGTCTCTTCTATGGGAAATATCCATCCATCCATCCATCCTCTTCCGCTTATCCGAGGTCGGGTCGCGGGGGGCAGCAGCTTGAGCAGACATGCTCAGACTTCCCTCTCCCCGGCCACTTCTTCTAGCTCTTCCGGGAGAATCCCAAGGCGTTCCCAAGCCAGCTGACAGACATAGTTCATCCATCGTGTCCTGGGTCTTCCCCGGGGCCGCCTCCCGGTTAGACGTGCCCGAAACACCTCACCAGGGAGGCGTCCAGGAGGCATCCTGATCAGATGCCCGAGCCACCTCATCTGACTCCTCTCGATGCGGAGGAGCAGCGGCTCTACTCTGAGCCCCTCCCGGATGACTGAGCTTCTCACCCTATCTTTAAGGGAAAGCCCAGACACCCTGCGGAGGAAACTCATTTCAGCCGCTTGTAATCGCAATCTCGTTCTTTCGGTCACTACCCATAGCTCATGACCATAGGTGAGGGTAGGAACATAGATCGACTGGTAAATTGAGAGCTTCGCCTTGCGGCTCAGCTCCTTTTTCACCACGACAGACCGATGCAGAGCCCGCATTACTGCGGATGCCGCACCGATCCGCCTGTCGATCTCACGCTCCATTCTTCCCTCACTCGTGAACAAGACCCTGAGATACTTGAACTCCTCCACTTGGGGCAGGATCTCGCCCCCAACCCTGAGAGGGCACTCCACCCTTTTCCGGCTGAGGACCATGGTCTCGGCTTTGGAGGTGCTGATTCCCATCCCAGCCGCTTCACACTCGGCTGCGAACCGATCCAGAGAGAGCTGAAGATCACGGCCTGATGAAGCAAACAGGACAACATCATCTGCAAAAAGCAGTGACCCAATCCTGAGCCCACCAAACTGGACCCCTTCAACGCCCTGGCTGCGCCTAGAAATTCTGTCCATAAAAGTTATGAACAGAATCGGTGACAAAGGGCAGCCCTGGCGGAGTCCAACTCTCACTGGAAACGGGTTCGACTTACTGCCGGCAATGCGGACCAAGCTCTGGCACCGATCGTACAGGGACTGAACAGCCCTTATCAGGGGGGCCGGTACCCCGTACTCTCGGAGTACCGACCACAGGATTCCCCGAGGGACATGGTCGAATGCCTTTTCCAAGTCCACAAAACACATTTAGACTGGTTGGGCAAACTCCCATGCACCCTCCAGGACTCTGCTAAGGGTATAGAGCTGGTCCACTGTTCCGCGACCAGGACAAAAACCACACTGTTCCTCCTGAATCCGAGGCTCGACTATCTGATGGATCCTCCTCTCCAGAACCCCCGAATAGACTTTTCCAGGGAGGCTGAGAAATGTGATCCCTCTATAATTGGAACACACCCTCTGGTCCCCTTTCTTAAAGAGGGGGACCACCACCCCGGTCCAGAGGCACTGTCCCTGATGTCTATGCGATGTTGCAGAGGCGTGTCAACCAAGACAGTCCTACAACATCCAGAGCCTTGAGGAACTCCTGGCGTATCTCATCCACCCCCGGGGCCCTGCCACCAAGTTTTTTGACCACCTCGGTGACCTCAGTCCCAGAGATGGGGGAGCCCACCTCTGAGTCCCCAGGCTGTGCTTCCACAGGTCACGAGGTCAGCAGCGCACCATCACCACCATATACAGTGTTGACACTGCACTGCTTCCCCCTCCTGAGACACCGACTATGACTGAGACTATGGGAAATAATAGTGTCATTAAGTGCCTGGAGTAGAAAAAGAAAACAGTATTGTGTTGCTGGCCTAAAACATTTACAGTAGGATCAGTTTCACACCAGATGTTTTTTACTCTGATTTTGTTGACCTCTGTTTTTCTCTCTGCCCCCTTATTTTCTCTGGAATTATTGATTTCACATTAATGAGGTTCTGGTGGGGGCAGAAAGAATGCTTGAGAGGTTAATCTGGATTTCTTTATAGTAGAACAAGGACGGATCAGAACTAGAGTAACTACACTCTTAAAAGTAATGGCTCTTTAATGACCCTTTATGGTTCATTACTGGATTGTGTAGTTCCTTGTAGAACCATTGCTTGACACAGCACCATTTCATTCAGGAAAGGTTCTTTGCATATGAAGTTGGCTCTTTAAGCTTTGAAAAACCTCCTAATATGTAGAAAAAAACATAAAATCTTTCATGTATGGTATCTAGCAGGACACAAAGAGATTAAGAAAATGTGAAATTAGCCTGTGTTACTTTATGTATGATGCAGCAGTTTGTTTACAATCATGACCCATTAGTATTTCATAAATCTGTTACCATCTATTCATCATTATTTACTGTATGGAGCCTGTTACAGATATAAATAAATAAAGGTTCTTTCTGGAACCTTCATGTGGATAGATCTTTTGGGAACCTGAAATGGTTCCCCTATGGCATTGCTCAGAAGAACTGCCTGGATGTTGTGTTCACATTCTTTAAGTGTCTGCATTGTTTTTTGTTTGTTTGTTTGTTTGTTTTCATTTCAAAAAGAATTATGTGTTAAGTTAACTTGTGACTTGTCTAAGTGGGTACTGTAATAGACTGGTACTCAAAGCTACCAGAGTAGGCACCAGCCTCCCATGACTCTGAACTGGATAAGCTGATTAGAAAATTGCACCCTGTGTTGGCTGGGATTGGCTCCAGCAGGCCCCTGTGGCCCTGTGTTCGGATTCAGCGGGTTGGAAAATGGATGGATGGATGGATGGATGGATGGATGGAAATGTTTATAGGGGAATTAATGTGCTTTATGTCACTTATATTCCCTTTAGATTTACATTTTACAGGAAAAACTGAATAAATGAAAAATGTAATGATTTGTGACATTTTTTTGGCTTGCCATATTTTTCCAGCTTCATATTCTCTAAGTCAGTGCTTCCCAAACTCAGTCCTGAGGACCCACTGTGGCTGCAGGTTTTTGTTCCAACCAGCTTCTGTTTTTAATTGAACTCTTAGGCTAATTAACTGTTATTTCCCAAGTTCTGTGTTTTGGGAACAATATAGAAATTAGAAAACTAAGTTTGCTAAAAAAATATTTATATTAAAATGTACCAAGCAGTTATATGGGAATAATGATTTTTTTTCTTTTTAACAGTATTTTCATCTTGATTTTCATTCTACTTTTCTACGTGTTCTAATTGTTTAATGAATCCATTATTTACTAATTAGTGGGTCTGACACTAAAGTAGTTGTTCAGTGTTGTTTGCCTGGGTGTCTGCTCTGCTTGTTTTTAATTGTCATTATTAAGATACAATGAAGGGGGAAAAACTGCACAGTGAAAGGGCAAAATATAATGAAATCAACAAAAGAGAATTAAGCACTTAAATCTATAGCAAACGCAGAAATATTTCTAAATGTCTTATAAATGTAGAAATCATGCTGTTGTGCTTTTCTGAATGTAGAATAAGAGAAAAATAATATCAGCTAATTAAATGAGCTCAGTGCTTTCAGGTGTTGTCACTGATTAAGAATCTGGTTGGAACAAAAACCTGCAGCCACTGGGGGTCTGCAGGACTGAGTTTGGGAAGCACTGCTCTAAGTAACTCCTTTTCTAAATTCTTACATTACTTTCTCTACCGTTACTTTTTTTTTTTTTAATTCAGTTGAGACATAAATGACATTGCAAAAGGAATAAACATGCAATTGATTTAAAAAAGAATTATTAGTATTTTAAATGAATGATATCTGTCACAAAAGGAAGGACTGCAATGTCTGCCTAGGATATCAGTCATACCACAGATAGTAAGTCTGGAGCCATGCAAGCACAATGTAGAGAATGCTGAATTTTTATTTTTTGAGTGAATAATTATCACACACTATTTAAACATTTACCATTTGCAAAATGTGTAACTGATTTCTCAGGCCATGTGTCAGATTTCACTTCACATGCATTTAATGATTCAGTGATGTAAATGATGCAGTCAGAAATAACATACAAAGTTCATTTGAGGTCTAGAGCGACATCTGGGTGGATTCTACACAGGGCCGGATTTTCCTATAGGCTAACTAGGCTTCAGCCTAGGGCCTCAAGATCAAGAGGGGCCTACATTCAAATTGTTAGCAAAATTAAAATTACACTATTCTAAAAACAGTGAACACTAAAACACTGAACCGAAAATAAGGAGAAATTCTACGCATATGACTAATAAACAAACATAAAAATATATTGGTTAAGATCAACGCGTATTACGTATTTTATTATCTCTCATGTAATTTACAAACTTAAAAATGGAAGGTGAAAGGGCCTCATAAGTGGAATAGCCTAGGGCCTCTTTTCATATAAATCCAGCCCTGATTCTACATGATTATATTTTTTGCTGGGTAGAATTGTACAATATAATAATAGTCTCATTATCAATATGCAAGCAATGTGCATTAGTAGTTAAAGCACTGGACTACATGTCTCTTTTTTTCAGTACTACAGATCTGATAAACTCCCTTATTTTGTTTGTACTCTAGCTACAAAAATGGGTATACATATAAATATCTGTCTTGTTACCTAAAAATGTGCTAATACATTTTGAGTGTTAATACAATGCTTTTTTTTTGGTTTACAGTCTATTATATTTTGATTCATACTTGCACTACTTCCCTATTATTTAATGCATATTTGTAATGCATTGCTTAGGAAACAAGGATGAATGTGAATTTCAATTTTCGTTTTTTAAAGCACTAAATGCAATTTAAAGCTGAACTTGCATGCTGAGGGCAGGATTGTGGCACAGTGGTAAGTAACACTGCTGTCTCTCAGTAAGGAGACCAGGGTTCGTGGCCCAGGTCCTTCCTATGTGGAGTTTGCACGTTCTTCCATGTCTGCACGGGTTTCCTGCAGGTGCTCCGCTTTCCTCTCACAGTCCGAAGACATGCAGGTTTGGCAGATTTGCAATGCTAAATTGATCCTAGTATGTGTATTTGTGTGTGTATATTTGTCCTGTGATGATCAGGCACCCAGTCCAGGGTTTGTTCCTGCCTTGCACTCTATGCTAACTAGGATAGGGCCCAGCACCTCCCATGACCCTGTTCAGGACTAAGTGAGTAAGAAAATGACATGACATGACTTGTATGCTGTTAGGTTGACTGACTTTTTCAAAAATGTAGGCTTTGTGAATTTCTTATGGGGACCATTTAAAATGTGGATTGGAGATGGATTGGAGAGAGGGTCACGGCATAAGTAATAACTTCTTCCATTCCTGTTCCCAGGACACAAGAAGTCACACCCAAAGATACCTGATTTCACATCCTCTTGTGCCTCACTCCACCTCTTCTGCCAATGTGTCCACAATAAAAGAAGATGTCACCAGAAAACCTACATCATTGGACTGAGGAAAGTGCTGAAGGATGGAGTATATTAAGACAGATTGTCATTCAGAGATATCTTTAAGTAATTTAAAGATGTCTTGAATTGAATTTAAAGATATCTCTGAATGATAATTTGGCTTGCCATAGATGGAGCTTCAACAGTGTAGCTTTCTCTTTCTCTTCTTATTTACAAACACAACGTTGCATCTCTACTTGCATAGATTGCAGTTAAAGAGAGTTTCCCTTCTGGAGCCCCTGCATTGTTGCTTTATTTTTGTTTCTATTGTTAACTGAAATACTGTATGTATACAATGCATCTGTGTGTGTGTGGGTGCGCCTTGCAATGAACTGACTTCATATCCAGTGTTTAGATCCACTACTAACATATGTTTTAGAGCACAAAACACTTAAAGAGAAAAAGTGGAATGGTTGTATTATAAATGCTAGAATTAGTACAGACTCAAGGTGATCATTAACCTATGGATAATAGGCAACCAATGTTAAGGCAATAATTCAAATGTTTACCTTTTTCCAAAATATTAAAAAAATGACAAAATGTTTGGAGGCTAATTGAACATTTCCTTTGGCATTAGTGACTTACTTGGTGCACTGTAACATATTTGCAGTTAGCTTGAGGCAGAAATATGTTTTGTCTTTGAAAAAATAAAAATATATTTTTTGCTATGTTGAAGTCAGTAAATCTTCATACATTCCAGCACAAAACATATATTAAAATAAAGAATTGGATTGCAAGCAGGGAGGCAGCATTTTCCATTAAAAGTGAAGATGTGTTGTGAGCAGAGCAAGTAACCAGAAAAGGATAATCAGACAGGTTAATAAACAAAACTCACAATTCACAAACACAATAACATTCAAAACAAAGAAAATGCCAGGAAGTGAGGCTCCAAGAACTGGGCACGAACAAGCAATGAGGGACAAAGACAATCAATACTGCATAATTGTTTTTGCTTTTCATTGCATGTTATTTTTTGTTCAATTTTAACATACTATATTTGTAAATGTGTATAGAATTCTGGATATGTAAATGGACATTAGCTATAATAAAGGTGAACTGCACAAGCTATAAGGGATATAAAAAAGAGTATTATTTGAACTGTTGCAGTTGATGTTTTAGGCTGATAAAGTACTGAGTTTAAAGCAGCAACAAATGTCAGTGTGCATGAGATAAACAGAAAGCCTGAAGATAAACAAAAGATTTCTTTGATTCTTGGATTGTTCCAGGATGGTTAAATGAAGAGGCAGTTTAGATTCCTGCAGCAGTATGGAATATGTAATTTATAGATTGTAACAGGATACTTGTTAAGACGGACCCTTTAGACAGTGTTAAACAAAAACTGTGCTGGGTCCACCTTTGTACTACCTTTATTCAATGTAAGGCCCAAAAATGGAGCATAGTTATGGCAAGTGCTTGCAACAGAGGCACATGTTTGTACAACTATAAAGTCTTTGTGTATATCCTTTGTATATATAAAAGGCAAAGCCCTCACTGACTCATCACTAATTCTCCCACTTTCCATATAGGTGGGAAGCTGAAATTTCGCATTCTCATTCCTTGCAGTGAACTTACAAAAGTTAGGTATGTTTCATGTCCTATTGCAACACCCAAGGAGGGGAAACGGGTGTACCCCTAAACTGTATATATAGATAGGGGAAACCCCTCCTCACTATTTCTGCGATTTCCAATATATGTAGGAAGCCCAAAATTCCCATGCTCAAATACATTTACACTGTACTTACAAAGGTTAAGTATGTTTCATTTTGCGATGTGCCCCGTAACAAACTTTTGAAAATAATGTCTTCTTCTTGGTGTTTCTCACCATTATGCCGTAAGGAACTTTTGGAACTGACCTCTCCTTTTGGCGGTTTCATTCCTTATTTCCATTAACAGAAGATTTATTTCACAGCAGAAACGCACTTGGCCCACCCTTGGTCCCCCTTCTTTTTTCTGCATGGCCGCTGTCCGCGCACCTACCACGTGGTTGACTCCCTGCCTGTATACATTAATGACATCCTGCACTCATGTGCCTCCTCACTCAGTTCCTTACTTTCCTCAGCTGTTCGTCATGCTCACTGTTCCCTTCTTCTTTACTCCACCACTTCAAGCGTGTTATTATTTGCCTTCCTTCACGTCTTCCTGCTGGTGACTCCTGCCTTTTCGTTTACTCCACCGCTTCAAGCCTGTTATTGTTGGCCTTGCTTCACATCTTCCTCCTGGTGACTCCTGCCTTTTCGTTTACTCCACCACTTTAAGGCTAACATTGTTGGGTTTTCTTACTTCTTCACGTCTCTCTCCTCGTGAGTGTTGCCTTTTCTTTTACTCCACCGCTTCAAGGTTGTCATTGTTGGGCTTCCTTACTTGCTCACGTATATCTTCCTGGTGCTGACTTCTGCTTTCCATTCCCTGCTCCACCTTTTCTCGCCTTCCTTTGTGCTTTCTTTCTCAATGGGTGCAAGTTTACCCTGAATAACATGTCTATTCCGGTAATCACTGTCAATCACAATTTCACCAACCCGTACCCAGTGATTTCCATGCCCCGAGATTGCGCCTGCCTCTACCATTGTCTCTCTTACTTGTTGCATGGCAATATCAGTCTCAGCCTTGATATCTGCAGAGACATTGTGTCTTATGTACTGAATGACTGGGACAAGTTCAAGTAGTAAAATGCTTAAGCTCTCAACCGATGGTTCTGCATATAAACTGATAGCTGCCATGGAATTGTTTTGTTGTCGCTTTCAAGTGTATAGAAATTGGGAAATATTTTACACCTTTGGACAACCAGGAATGCCTGTTAAACATCTTAGATTCATGGGTAGCGATTTGGGTAGTGGACACTTTGATGTTTATGAATGTTTCAACTCTGACAACGTGGACACAACATTATCAATGAAACTTGTTGTATCTTTACAACGGTTGACAAATGCGGCATGTAACTTGAACACATCACATCCTCCAAATACAAACCTGATTCAAAGAAATAATGATAATGAAATCCTTGATGACAGCAACACTCATAACAGTCACAAAACAATTACATTAACAATCATATTACGTTATTTTTAAAATGTTTCCTTTTCTTTTTCATAACTTCTTTAAGACACTACTTCTCCACTGCAAAGCGCAGGTATTTTGCTAGTATATATATACATATACAGTATTCACGACATTCGTAGTCTGTGTCACAATCTGATTGTATGGGTGGTTACCTACCAGGTAACGCTTGTGGTTGGCCAGCAATCTGCTAACATCCGCCACGGTGCCCTCAGTTTGTGAGGAGCAGATCATAGAATGGTTGAAATAGTTTACTGTCAAATAAATGCAAAGAGTACACGACACGTGTTTCGCCCTCATTCTGGGCTCATCAGGTGTACACACTCCACTGCACTCCCTCTCGGGAATCGAACCTCGGACGTCAGCGTCAGAGGCGATACCCCTAACATACACAGAAAGAGGGAGGCCATGAAAGCTGGGCTCTCAGTGCACTCAACAACATATGTAGGCTTGTAAATAGAAAAAATCATGACACCTTCCATGCCAGCCTCTTTCTCTAATCGAAAAGGCTTTTGTTTATTAAACACTGTCATAAAGGCATTTTTTGTAAATATGTGATTATTTTCTATAACTTACACATTGTTCATGTTAATATTGGTGTCATATGGAATGCTGCTAGCATCCTAGTGCTTATGATGAAAGTCTTTGAAAATATGTGGACCAGCTCAAAGTGGGAAGATATTCAGAAAGAATTGGCAAGTTAATTGTTATCATCTACTTCAATTAAAAAAATGACAAAGAGTACATGCAAATGACCTTTGTATAAACTATTTACCTTTCCCACAGCTTTATCACCCACACTCTTAATCAATAACAATAAAGTAAGGGAATTACCCTTTAAATAACAACTAAGATCAAAAGTGCAACTGTCTAATGGACATCCTTTATTACAGCAGGGATGCCATGTGAACAGCTCAATTCTAACAGAAAAAGCTGAAGAATTATTGGAGAGCCTGAGCTTATGAAAGCCAAGAAAATTTGCCTAACATAAAACTGTAAAACTCACAATTTACACCAATCAACACACAGAGAATACCACAGCCCACCATACACCCAATGTTATGTATACTGTAGATAGAAAGGTACCAAAATATCTAGACAGATGTAAAAGTCTTTGACAAACATCTTATTAAACAGGAACTTCTTATATATAAATACTGCAGTTAATAAAAAAGAGGTAAATAACATAATATCTCATCATCTCCATGGCACATGAAGTCTTGCTTACATAGAAAAGCATACAAATAGGTACACAGGACATTTTCCTTGCAACATCCAATAACCACAGAGAGCAAGAAACAGAAATGATCCAGATGATAATAATGAATATTCACTTGATTTGACATATACCATTTCTTGCATTAGGAATTTATCATTTTTCACATACTCCAACTTATACTTCGAAGACACATAATGAGAAGCTGGGGGTCAGAGTGCTATTTGCACAGCACCCCTGGAATAATTGCAAGTTGAGGGCCTTGGTCACAGAGCCCAATGGAGTAGCAGTCCTTCTAGGCACTGCAGGGATGCCAAGATGGCTGTGTTTGCCTGTTCTGGATTCACTTTTAGGTGATGGTTTATCTACAGTAGATTTTCTATTCTGTTAATGATACTTAAAAGCAATGTATTGTAGATGCACTAATACATGTGATCCTAATTGGAATATGTTAATGTCTATGCTAAGATGACACGGGTCCAAAGAAAGGTGCTAGACCTGTTAACTAGATTTTATTCAAAAATGTTAAGTTGGAACTGATATGGCCTCCATTAAACAAAAGCAAAAACGTTGGTCACATGCACTTATTAAAGCTTGATCTAAAGAACATTAAAAACACACCATTGTGCTATGCTAGTACCAAAATGAATAAAAATGCAAATTATTAAAATTTCTAAAAGTCCTGATAACTTGTATTCAGTGTATCCATGACATATCATTATGAAGAATACTATAAATACACTGCTATAAAAAGAACTATACTGTGCAGATTTTTTCACTCTTCTCTTCCAGCTAAAGCTTTTCTAAAAATAAATCCTGGAACGATAGACCCATATATTGTAATACAGGGTATCCCAAGATTTTTTTTTTGTGTGATGAAATTTTAATTTGAAAAATACACAATGAAACTTTAATTTATCTAATTAAGCACAAATTAGAAATTATTAAAAAATTTCCATGCAATTTGCAAGGAGCCACACAGCCCTTTGAATAAGAGAGATGAAGCAAAAATGTCACTGCTCCACATCCATCCAATCCCCCATGTACTGAGCAGCCACCAACCACTCGTCCATAAGGACACTGAATGATCCATTGACCAGGGATGCAGAGAGTTCTAAAAGAACTAAATTGTAGAAGGGGTATTTCTAGAGGTTAGGATGAAGAGAATCAAGTGACATCTAGTTTTTAAGGCCAGTTTTGCTGCTATAGTGCCTAATGAGAAAAGTGTACATTTCATAAATGAAAGACATAACACAGATAGATCCAGTAACTGCCACGATCCCCATTTGGGGATCATGTACTTAACCCACCTAGTAATGCCATCTGTCAGTCATGCAGAAAAACAGGATGTTCACATGCTCCAGAAGGATGTTCCATGTGAGAGGGAACCTAAAGTGACCAGGTGCATGCAGTGTGTTAAGCACATGAGCTAATTTTTCTGGTCTAGTCACCGCTTTTCATCAGGAAAGTGAAATGTTTTTTGAACGCAGAAAAGACATTACCCACCGACACTAATATTGGTGACAGTGAATTTATCTTGATTCTTGGTGAGTGTTGAATAAAATAAAAGCACTATTTTCATGTCACTGTAATTTGGATGGACGCAATGGACCCAAATACCTTGAGCCCCATTTGGGGCTCATAGCTGATACTGACTAGAATTTCAGTAAATATTTTGTGATTGCATTTTACAGGAAATGGCATGACATAGGCTTCTTTCTTTGAAAGAAATCGATGATATTATAAATACCGATGACTTTTTTGATTCTGACAATGAAGATGATGACAATGGTCCTATAGGTATTGTGGAATTTCCTCCAGAACGGGTCAATAAAGTTTTTGAGAATGAAGATATCGATGACGACATTATCAATGATGAAGAACCAGCCAATGTTTGCTCACAAACAGGCTATTGTTACCAGATGCAAGTGTATGAAGGCAAGTCAAAAGACACCAAAGATGACTCAAACATAACCGGGCTTGGGGCATCTGTTGTCCTGAAAATGATTTTGATTTTAGAGATACTAAACACTCACAAACTTTACTTTGACATTTTTTTCATGGGATTCTGTCTGATGAAACATTTGCATGATATTGATGTCAGAGCAACAAGAACTGCTCAATTCAACAGAATGAACAAGTGCCCTATTGCGATAGACAAGGAGATGAAGAAAAAAAGAGCAAGGAACATACAACTACAGATTTGATTCACAAAATGAAATTTTGGCAGTCACCTGGAATGACGACAGCTGTGTGAGGCTACTATCCAACCATGAAACCATCGAGCCTGTCTCACAGGTGAAGCAATGGAGTAGGACTGAGAAGAAAGATTTTCAAGTCCCCAACCCAAACTGATCACAGAGCATAACAGGCATATGGGGGGAGTGGCAAGATGGATTGGAACGTCCAAAAATACACAATCAGAATAAGAGGGAAAAAGTGGTGCTTCCCTTTGCTTACCGTTGCCATTGACATAGCACTGATGAACGCACAGTCACTTAATTGTCTTGCAAACGGTATAATTCCACTGCTGGATTACAAAAGGATGGTTGCCAGAGCAAATCGTGCTCTGTCTTCACCAATATCCAATCCGAAAAAGGCTGGGAGGAAATCTTTCTCTAAATCATCAATCATTTGTGTTCCTGTTGACATCAGAACATCCTGATTTCACTACATCGAAAGCACAGAAACAGGCAAACAGAGGAAATGTGCAATACTGTAGATGTGATGTTCAACTACATATGGAATACTTTCAAGAATGGCATGAAAAATAGATCATGGGTAACATGATTCACATTTGGGGATTGGGCTAAAATTTGAAATTTTCTTACTATTCAGATATAGTTGGATAGAGATAAAGTAAAAAATACACAGAAAAAAATTTGCCAGTTAATGGGCTAATATAAGTAACAGAGGAATACATCAAGATGGAATTTTAGAAAGAGAATGTGCTAACCGGAAAGAATAGTCCAAGAACATGCGGTGCCAGAGAAGTTAAGAGAGCACAGATCATTTTATTTTAATTCCCATTACTATTTATCCATTTCCTGAGCTGGTGTCTTCAGTCAAAGGTGATGGGGAGCTACTCCCTATTCCAGTATCTTAGGATGAAAGGCAGGATCTAACTCTGGATGGCATGCCAATTCATAGTAGGGCACACTAACATACATACCAATACTCACTTGTACAGGGCCAATCTAAAGGTATCATAACATAGCACAAAATAATATTGTAGTATCCCTTCCCAGGCGGGCAAATAAATCTCTCAAGCAAGTGGTGGTAATTGTCCAAAAAAACAAACAATGGTTTTATTTATTTTCTTCTGACTTAACTGGCCTAGAAAACAATGTAGTCAGGACAAACAAACAGGCATTGAAAAAAAAAACACCCCACTAAACCGAGTCAAACACACTCCAACAGAACCTCCTTTCCAAAGTCCCTGTTACCCCAGCACCCCAGAGGCTGCTTATTAAGAGTGGCAGTTGTGTCTCCTCTACTCGCCCCTCTCCACAGAACTCCGTGCAGCCCATTTTTTTTTTTTTTTTTTTTTTTTAATTTTTAAAACACACTGCCTCAGTAGCAATTTCTTTCCTAGACCATTACAATATTGTCAAGTCCACTTAAGCCAATTGAGGATTGCAGGGGGTCAGAAACTATTCTAACAGCAATTGGTGCCAGAGAGAAAACACCCATGAATCGGGTCCCAGGCCATTAAAGAGCTCATTCAAAATTAGGCTATTTGGAATCGCCAATTAAACTAACACATAGGTCTTTCATTGTGAGGTAGGAAACCCATAGGAATACCCATGTAGACACTGGGGAAAACATGCAAACTCCATACTGACAACATCCAATTAAACGTTAGGGATTGTTCCACTAGACGTCTACACCATCTCTTTGGCTTAAAGAAAGGGCTATGTATAGTGCATGTTGTGTTACAAACAGATATAGCTGTTGTTGAGCTAAGTCAGTCTTGCTTTACTCAAGAAATAACAAAGAAGAAATGTTCTTAATAATGTAATGAGAAGTCAAGAAAAATGACACCTTTTATTGGCTAACTAAAAAGATTACAATATGCAAGCTTTCGAAGCAACTCAGGCCCCTTCTTCAGGCACAATGTAAAAAAATCTTTCATCTATTTTGGGAAATAATTTTTGTTTCAGTACATCGCTAATTTTCATGGGCCCACAGTACTGTGTTAGCCATTATGGATGTACTGAGAAGTCAAGCAAAATTACATCTTGCCTGAAGAAGGGGCCTGAGTTGCCTTAAAAGCTTGCATATTGTAATCTTTTTAGTTAGCCAATAAATGGTGTAATTTTGCTTTACTTCTCACTACTTTGGCCCACAAAAATCTTTCCTTTTCAGGGATTAGGGTACAGAAGTTAAATTATACACATTGTTTCTGACAAACAACAAGCTACGATTAGGCTAGTAACTTATGAATTTCTGTATTTCCTAGCCCAAGTATCTTTATTTTTCTTTGATGACTGTTTTAATCACGTCTTCCTTTAAAAATATTTGCTATTACCATAATACTAATACACCCTGCCCGGGATTGGTTCCTGCCTTGTGCCCTGTGTTGGCTGGGATTGGCTCCAGCAGACCCCCGTGACCCTGGGTTCGGATTCAGCGGGTTGGAAAATGGATGGATGGATGGATAATACTAATAGGGTGGCATGGTAGTGCAGTAGCAGGGCTTCACAGTAAAGAGACCAGGGTTTGTGTCCCATTTCCTCCCTGCCCGTGTCTGCATTGGGTTTCCTCAGGGTGCTCTGGTTTCCTCCCAAAGTCCAAGTGAATGTGTTTTCATCTTGTGATTGACTGGCGCCCTCTCCAGGGTTTGTTCGTGTCTTGTGCCCTGTACTGGCTGGATAGGCTCCAGCCCAACTCACCCCTTGGGACTTTGGTCTGAATTAAGAGGGTTAGCAAATGACATGACATGACATGACTATTACTATTGTAAAACATGAAATAATAAACCAAATGATACAAATCATCTAACTCCAGTGCTGGTGTCTCATAGAAGTAGGGTGGTGTGTGTCAGTGTACTTCATGGCTGACTGGTATCCTGTCTAAAACTGGTTCCTTGTATATACCATATGTTGCCAAAACAGACTCCTAATAAAAAATTGAGTTATTAAAATAGATTTTAAATATTGTAATAATTATCAAAAGTAAAATAATAATTATATTACAGTAGTGCTATTTAAAATTATATTTATATTTTAAGATTTGCAAGTTCAGTAGTAAAAGCTTATCGATAATAAACGTTTCTTTGAGATTAGGTCACCATATGACTTCAAGTGGAAAATGGCTGTGTAAATAATCTACAAACTGGGAAATATGAATCTTCAAGTAGAATATAAATAAAGCATGGTAATAGTAAAGCATGAGTATGGGAATCAGGAAGTGTAAACAAATATGAGGCACATCAAGTATAGCATTTAGATGAACAGCAGTGATAAAACTGTTTTTAGCGTAATGGGATAGTGTTGTGTGAGACTCAAATGAGCAGGCTTCGTGTAATCCTCTTAATCCCAATGTTCATTCAGCTGTGCTTTGTGTCACAAAATAAGACAGAGTGCCTTTCTTCTGTTTTCTTTTCTTCCTTAAGTGTTATTCATTTTTTCTATCATACAATTTTTTATCTTCTGGATAATATACATGCTGCACTAATGTCAATCAATGTTCAATGTCATTTTCACAATTCCATGAACACGTCTTCTGTAGGCTAACAGGTACTTCAGGGCTATTTTGAAAAGCTTAAATATGTTTAATAATGGGTTTCTAGAGGTATGAGAAGAATTCAGTTTAGCCATGACACTTTGAGGAAATGTGTATGGTGCCTTTCTGTGCTAACAGAAAGAAAAGGAAAGAAAGGAATATCCTGCATATTGTTTAAGCTACAAAGAAGGCAATGTTAGCATTCTTATCTTTATCTCTATGTGAAATTCACATAATGCTTAAGTATAAGGGCCATGTCATTTGCAAAAGAGCTTTCCTTCCTGGCTGTCAGCCATGCCTCTGCTAACCCTACCATGGTTTCACTGGGACAACACACAAACAGCCGACATGATAGATTTTCAAACCGTTTGGAAGAATCCCTTCACTGAATTGAATTAAATTAAATTTTTAATATCCTCACAAGAAAGGCATATAATACTTACCAAGATTTATAATTATTAATTAGAAAAGTTCCAACCATTCAACATTTTTATAATGTAGATGGTGGTCTGGTAAGTGGAACATGGACACTAAAAAGTGTACCACTTCCAGGGACAAAGAATCTGGCTCTGAAAGAGATGATGGGAAGAACTGCATTGCTAGGAAGTGATAGGCATTTGTGTTTTGTTGCAGTTGTGTTGTGTGTCCCAGGAAGAGTTTTGACAAGGGTACCAGGATGAAAGTTAAGAAGGGCACACTGACCCCCCAGCCCCCCCCCCCCCCCCCCCCCCCCCCCCCCCCCCCCCCACCCCCCCCCCCCCCCACCACCACCACTTACGGATAATGAGACCAAACCAGAAAAGACGGAGGAAACTAAACCTGACCACTAGAATGCAAATGGTTCCAAAGAGGAGTTATCGAAATATGTTGCCCCGCAGAGACCTGCTGAGAATCTTCCTTGGAAAAAGTATGCAGACACCCTAGAAAACAATAAAGAATATTTTTGCCTGGTGTCAGTGGAGCAAAAAAGGACATTAAAAAACAAAAATGGAACCTGACGCTAGGGACTACTTGTTAAATAAACTGACTCTGCTAGATTTCAAGTTCAAGAAGTTTTATCCACTGTCAGATAATGTATATGTGATTGCCACCATATTTATAGTGTCACATCTCATGACGTAACCTAAGCAATGACTGCAATCATGTAACACATCCAACCACATACGTAAACAAATAAATGAAATGGGAATAAAACAGAACTTTTTTTAAATCACTTTGAAATGTTCAAATGGCCTCGAAACAAGTGTGTTTTTGTTTTTTTATAAAACATGTTATTTGTTAATTGTTATGGGGTATACTTGTAGACAGGCACTTGACTGTTGGGATGTAAAAAAGAGCACTTGATGGGCTCAAACCACTGATGGAGGCTTCTTAAGTGGAAGAGGCAAAAGAAAAAGAGCTATAGTATGATGAAACAAAACAGCAAAATTAGAAAGTTTGCGATCCGAAGAGCAAAAAGATGATCATATACCTAAAAAAAATGCAGTGAAGCAAAGGTAAAAACATAGTGAAGCAAAGGCAGAACAAAAACACAGACAAAAAGGTTAAATTCACAGGGAAACACACAAAAAATGCAACACCCTGAAGCAGAATGCTTATTAAAGCAGCCTCCACCCAGGACTCCCAACCAAATTTTAACACAATGGGATAAAAGAAAAAAGAAGGATGCCAATGCAGGCCATTCTTCGTTACTGCCTTGGCTTCATTTTAATACTGTAAATGCTTCAGTTATTCTTCTGTACAAAGGCCATTTGGTTTCCTCTCAACACACACTATAAAATTCTCTTAAAATTATATTAAATCTTTTTTCTTACTAGCGGCAAGCCATTATTCACTACCACACACCAGCAGAATGGACATCTAGATATCTTTCCAATTATTAAAGTCCTCTTGGTGACCCAAGTAAATTCTGTGGTTGACGATTCTCAAATTTCTGCAAAAGATACTAAGTGCTAAATTAATAGTTAAACACACAAACACAACAGGCAAGGCTAGAATTAGTGTATGAGTATGCCATGCAACGGATTGGCACCCCTTCTTGAGTCGTTCCTTGCCTGGTACTCAATGAAGCTATGGCTGGTGTCACCTTTAGCTTGGATTACTCAGATTTAGAGGATGGATGGCGTTGTAGTAGTAGTTAATTCACCATGTGCCAAATTGTCTTTGATTGGGTGATACACTCATTATGTTTGCACTGAGCTGAGTGGAATTGCAATAACAGAATGTTTATGGTCTCGACAGCAAAAACTGAAAGGAGATGAAAATTTAATGAAGTGTATCATAAGCAACAGAGAATTTACTTTGCCTTATTTATCTTATTTTAAATAGCATAAGTTCGTTTTCACTAGATTGATTCATGCTTAATAAATTTAGCAAGGTTTGTAAGAATTGTGCTTTAAGGAGAAAAAAGCTTTCTCTGAAAAGGACAAAAGAAGATAAGAGATAAGGCAACTCAAATGAGGACAGGTAAAAAGTCAACAAGAGGTCAGAAAATTGTAAAACCAAAATGAGAGTCCAGACTGATGGAAAACAGGGTTTTTAATCAAAATTCAAAAATAAATAAAAGCTGACTGTTTATAGTTGGAAATACGAAAGCATGGGACACCATGAGCTGTGTCCTGCCATTTTTACAGGACACAGGACTTGTGTGACCGTAGCAGCTGCAAACAATATGCCAGCATCTGTAAAAAATACCAATGTCATTAGACAATTCAAATTATTAAAATATTAAAAAATATATATTTCAATATGTAAAAAGAAGTAAAATAATTAAAATACTCCAGGAATCATAATAACAATGGTACGTTTCTTACTTTTAATCATAATCTGCCTATTAAACATTACTGCTGTCATCTTGCACTGTCAGTACAAGGGTCGATAAAATTATAGGCAAGCAAGTGTCAAAAACCAGGAGCGCAGTCAGAAAAACAAATGTCAAAACCAAAAAGGAAGGAAACAAAATGCAAGTGAAAAAATCAAGTGTCTTTAGCCAGAATAAGACTTGAACAAGCTTGGGATTTTTTGCCCTAACTTCCTAGAAAAATTTTATTCATTTCTTTGATCCCTGAACCCTGGCGATGGCACAAATATAATTACCGATGGCCGGGTGATAGCAATAGTACCCTGTTGTCTAAACAACGTGGCAGGATCCAGCAACAGTGTTGTTACAAAATGGCATCAAAACCATCAGGATAAAAATGCAAATTACGAAATTACTGATATCATGGCTTGGTTAGGTTCTTGCCGTTGTTTTACTGTAGCTTTGTATTCTGTTTCTTATCTTCTTTCCTAAATTGTCCTGGTTTGGTTTAATTTTTGTTAATTGTTTTCTTAATAACTTTTTAGTTCTTTCTGCTGGCCAAGTTTTAGTTTTGTCTATGAACAATTGTGCTCTTAATTGTTTAAAAATGTCAAGTGGTAGCATGGTGAGGCACAAATTACACAACAAGCTCCAAGTGCCGTAAAAATGTTTGTTCAGTCAGTTCTTCAGAAGGATTGGCATTGAACTAGTTAGTTTTTGTTTTCTGTCTATTTTCTTCTCTTTTTTTTTACTTGTTTAATGTTTATATTTTCTCTATTTTTGACTTGTGTTTTCGTATTTAGGCATTGGATTCAGTTATTCTTTTTTTGTATTTTTTGACTTTTTTAATTTTGTTTTTGTTTCCATTTTAACTTTCATATTTATTTATTTAAACATTTTATTGATTTTATTAAAATCAAATAACATTCCATACAAGCAAGACAAATTTTACAAAACTATGTTTGAAACAAATCAACCAATGACTTTTGTATTTCTATTGTTTCTTTGTTATTTACCCATTTGGAATTTTATTATCGGTATAGTCCCTTTTCCTTCTTTCACTTTAGCCCTATTGAAATTTAGTTCCTCTCTCTCCCTTTGTATGCAAAAAATGCTTGTTTTGGTTTTTTTTTGCCTAAATACATTTTATTAATCAAGTTTGTTTTAGTAGCAAAGTACAACAACAGAATTTACTTTAAAATTCACAAGAGCAAAACTGAAAATCAAGGATTATGGCAGGTTCCGTGTCTTATAAATCCTACTAAAAACTAGAAGGCTCCATGCCAGTTCTTTTGTTGGAAATTAAATTAATTTTACTGTTATTCATTGCTTTTGTACTCATGATCTCAGGCTGGTATACAATAATGACAAATATGAAAAAAAGAATACAACCATAATCCTGTTTACTTGCAGAATGTCTTCCCCCAGCTCTTCCTTTTACTTGCTACTTGCCTCTGGAATCCTCCAGCTTATCCCTCTTACTATGTGATGAAAGGAATAGGAGAAATAACAAAGGGTGCATTGGATATTGGAGAAATATTGTGCAATATTAAACTCACTTCACCCTCTGATTCTGCACATTATCATTATACAAAAAATAGTCTTAAACAAATAAACAGAAGCACAAATAATAAATGCAGTCCAAAAATAACCTGTAAAATTCACTGGCTAAAATAGAAAAACATGTCTCAAAAGTCTTATGCTAAATTGTTCATGAAAATATTATGAGCTGACAAAGCTTTTAGTATACTTTTCCATTGTTCCTAAATGATGACCAGGACCAAGTGACAGAGCTCTACGACATGATATGCCAACAAGTGGTTTCACCCAAAATTTCTTAAACGCTCCATCAATACAGAGTGTTAATCTTACTGGTACTGGTGATTTATCAAAGCATTTTTTACAGCAAACATGCTATACCCACATTTGAGGAGTACATTTGAAGGGTACATTAACCGACTATAATGAGAATATTATGAGTACTACTACTACCAGATATATAACACTGAATCTCTGTGAGCTGGCAGTGCAGTACCGCATGGATAATGGGCATGCATTATTAGCCGTGTTTTCAAAAATGGAAGTGTTAATCATTTATTTTCATCAATCAACAAAATGCAGTGAATGAGCAAAAGAGAAATCTAAATCAAATCAGTATTTGGTGTGACCACCCTTTGCCTTCAAAACAGCATCAATTCTTCTAGGTACACTTGCACACAGTTTTTGAAGGAACTCGGCTGGTAGGTTGTTCCAAACGTTTTGGAGAACTAATCACATATCTTCTGTGGATGTAGGCTTCCTCACATCCTTCTGTCTCTTCATGTAATCCCAGACACACTCGATGATGTTGAGATCAGGGCTCTGTGGGGGCCATACCATCACTTCCAGGACTTCTTGTTCTTCTTTACGCTGAAGATAGTTCTGAATGACTTTGGCTGTATGTTTGGGGTCATTGTCCTGCTGCAGAATAAATTTGGGGCCAATCATATGCCTTCCTGATGGTATTGCATGATGGATAAGTATCTGCCTGTATTTCTCAGCATTGAGAACACCATTAATCCTGACCAAATCTCCAACTTCATTTGCAGAAATGCAGCCCCAAACGTTCAAGGAACCTCCACCATGCTTCACTGTTGCCTGCAGACACTCATTATTGTACCGCTCTCCAGCCCTTCGACGAACAAACTACCTTCTGCTACAGCCAAATATTTCAAATTTTGACTCATCAGTCCAGAGCACCTGCTGCCATTTTTCTGCACCCCAGTTCCTATGTTTTCGTGCATACTTGTCGATTGGCCTTGTTTCCACGTCGGAGGTATGGCTTTTTGGCTGCAACTCTTCCATGAAGACCACTTACTGGCCAGACTTCTCCGGACAGTAGATGGGTGTACCTGTGTCCCACTCGTTTCTGCCAGTTCTGAGCTGATGGCACTGCTGGACATCTTCCAGTTTCAAAGGGTAATAAGCTTGATGTGACTTTCATCTGCTGCACTAAGTTTCCTTGGCCGACCACTGCGTCTATGATCCTCAACGTTGCCCGTTTCTTTGTGCTTCTACAAAAGAGCTTGAACAGCACATCTTGAAACCCCAGTCTGCTTTGAAATCTTTGTCTGGGAGAGACCTTACTGATGCAGTATAACTACCTTGAGTCTTGTTGCTGTGCTCAGTCTTGCCATAACATGAAACTGTCTTCCACAACCTCACCTTGTTAGTAGAGTTTGGCTGTTCCTCAACCAGTTTTAAGCCTCCTACACAGCTGTTTCTGTTTCAGTTAATGACTGTGTTTCAACCTACGTGTGACATTGATGATCATTAGCACCTGTTTGGTATAACTGGTTGATCATACACCTGACTATAATCCTACAAAATCCCTGACTTTGTGCAAGTGTACCTATAAGAATTGATGCTGGTTTGAAGGCAAAAGGTAGTAACACCAAATATATGATTTGATTTCGATTTTTCTTTTGTTCACCCACTTTGCATTTTGTTAATTGATAACAATAAACAATCATTATTTATATTTCTGAAAGCATTCTTTGTTTACAGCATTTTTTCACACCTGCCTAAAATTTTTGCACAGTACTATACAACAAAAGGCTGTAAACTAACTAGAAGTAATATATATATATATATATATATATATATATATATATATATATATATATTACTTCTAGTTAGTTTACAGCCTTTGGTTGTAATTCCTTTCTGGTATTCATTTTGCCTGCATCTTTTGCTGTTGGAGGCCCAGTGGTGCAGTGGTTAGCACTAATGCCCCATAGCTCAGATCACATTTTTGTCCACAATAATTGGTTCAGCATAGTTAGCAGATGCTTCCATAGCCCTCAGGGACAATGAAAGCACCACTGTGCCATTATAATTAACTTAAAACTAGTTCAGTTTCACCTTTTCCATTGACTTTGATGCATTCTGCAATGCAGACGTTCCTGAACATTTCTGTAATTTGCTAAACTCACAGTAAAGGAACTCTGCCAGGTTCACATATCATGACTCACTAGTGTTCCAATTAAGGAGTAATTTGCTTATAACATGTTCTAAGCTTTACCTGTACAACTAAATAAAATTATTTTCTTTCTTTTTGAAAATGTCTTTGAACTTCACCATTTTTCTTCATATAACAAAACTTTTGACAAAGATTCAGACAAACTTTTACAAATTGAGTTGCAAATGAAAATCATAATGCAAAAATATTTTTTTCAAGAACTAATTCTATCAAAGTGTGGAGACTATTTAACTGCCCTCACACCTTTTATAACATATCTGTCATTATGGCTCAGGTCAAGGCTGTGCATCATATGCCATCAAACCAAACAGACATGCAAAGTGGTGAATTTATCATACAGAATGGTGCTGACAATGACATCACTGTAATAAAGATAAAATTAAAAACAAACAAACAAAAAAAGCAAAATTATTTATTGTTTCTGAAAGTGAAAGTGTCAAAGTTTGGGTGAGCTTTTGTACGGTTATGCCTTAGATACCTGCGCTCATACACCTGGTGACACACACACATTAAGTCACAAACAAAACACCGCACCAAAATGAATTAAATAATTGGGACACAAAAAGTATAAAACTAAAAATTTACAAGTTTCATTTTGACCATTAGTGTTTCGTATGGTCTTAAAGTGGTACAGTCAAAGATAACTTCCATGTAATTAAAGTTAGTGGTTCCTGTTTTAAAGTTGAGTCATCTTTGGAGGAGCCTGAACTTAATAGCTGTTTCTGAATTTAGAACTCATTGGCACATCATTAAACAAATGAGAAGTACAGAAAAATATGTCAACATTGTTTCAAAGAGGCTGCAGAACGAATCTTGCTAAGTTTAAGTCTCCAATTTAACTATTTAAAAAGAAGGTATAAGACTAATTTTGTCATGTCTTAACTTGCCTTATTGTCTGACTCTTCTTTAAAAAGATAATTAGCCTTGAGCAAAAAAAAAAAAATACAGTTGAATTACTTTGAATACAGGTTCGGGAGAAACAGGCTACTCCTGCCTTGTTGTAAATCTGAATTTAAAGCTGCAATGTTTGCTATAATATAGCCAGGTAAAATTTTTAATTTCTACCAAACATGCACATTTTCTAATTTAAACAAATTTTTAAATAGTGATTGGTACTCTGTAGGCTGATCGAGTACAATTAACTATCTGGATGATAACTTTCAGTTGCCTTTGTGAAGCATTGTAATGGTTATAAAACAAGTGTCAGATATCATCTAATGAACACATGCATTTGTGCAACTATAGGTTGTTTCTAAAGGCTGCCATGGAATTGTAGATTACATGCAAAAACATCACATTGTTAACTAATAGACACTATAAGAAAGGTGTGATACACTGTGTTATTTGTTGTTCATCAATGGTTTAATCTTTGCAGCGCTCCCTTGTTAATGGTACTGAGTATTCTAAAAAACAGTAATTGATACATGGTATATGTTATTGAACTGCATTTTCTTCTTCACTGTTGAAAAAGAGAACCAAATGGGGCTTGATATTTGTGATTTAGTACACATAGGTTATTCTAGTCTTTGTTGAATTTTGAGACTCATAAGTGGTTTTTCCTACACAGCAAACATTTATGTGCTGTTTCAGTAGAAAAAGTGAGATATATTTAATAAGAAATATTACTTAAGCAATACCATTTATTTAAGTAAAGGTAAAAAATAAAATCAGATATTCAGTGGTACATAAAGGTGATCAGAATCCCCTAGGCTGCATGCCCTGAATATGCCTCACAGCCACAGAACGTACAAAATATTATAGCCTTAGATGTACATCAATGCAACCGAGTCAGATTCACAACTGACCTGTGAGATGACAAGAGAAAGCAAGTGCAGTCCGACTATAATGTCGACCATGCTGCACGCAACTACTTTAAGATCAGCATGACATGGACAAGTTACCATCTCTACTCCAGTTACTCCCCAGTTCAATCCATTAGTTTGAAATCAATCAATACACTGAATCTATCATTATGAATGACTGGGCTTGTCATCTTGATTAACACTGACCAGACTATTGCTAAATGCAGAAAATCTGTCTGTAATGTCAGCAATAAACCCCAGATTTGGGTCTAAGTCTGTAATTTAAAATAGCCAGCTGCTTTGGGGATGTTTTTCAGAAGATCCTGCTCACATTTTCATCTTTTAACTTCAATTAGTTTTTTTTACTTCCCTACCATCTTTTTTATCACATATTTTGGCACAAGACACGATAAACTTGAACTAGATAAACCCGCTGATATAAAATACACCAAAGTAAATTTGAATTGTGTTGCCTATGTGACTAAACCATTTATTGATCTAAAAATTGCTCTATATTTGTATGCACCAAAGCAGACTCACAGATTAATGTAGAAAATAATTTAGCAATCAATGGCCACTAGGCTGCAGCTTATAATATAAAGATGATGCAAAAGAAAGAAGATCAGCTTGTCAGCAGCCATACTACATGCGCTTCAACTGATGCTCAAATGTTTGGGCTTAGACAGTACTTGGATGGGAGGTCAACCAGGAAAAGCTTGGGTTGCTGCTAGAAGAGATGTTGGTAAGGCCACCAGAGGGCACTTACCCTGTGTTCTGAATGTGGGTCCCAATGCCGCAGTGCAGTGACGGAGACATTGTGTTGTAAAAATAGCACCGTCCTTCAGATGAGATTTAAAACTGAGGTCCTGACTCTCTGTGGTCATAAAAGATCCCTGGACTAAAAATTGCTAAAATTGCCCACCAGCGTATAGTCATTCCAGCCCACTAATCATCCCCTGTCTCTAAATGTTTCTCTCTCTCATCACTTCATCATCTAACAGCTAATGTGTGGAGAGCATACTGTTGCAGAGTGGCTGGTAGATGCTGCACAATTAGAGATGGCTGAAGTGGCTTCCTACCCACTGTAGCACTTTGAGTAGCAGAAAAAAGCACTATATAAATGTAATGAATAATAATAAGAAGAAGAACAAATAATAAATGTAAAAGCAAAACAAGAAATGCTGAGCAGTGCAACAATCATATTTACAATTATATAAACCAACAAATAAAAAGGCAGTCATATTAGAGAGCAGTTCAGTGTACTTAAATTACAAACGGTTTCATGTCTTTGTTTTAATTTCCAGGGATGGAATCAGAGGGAAACAGGAGAAGTTCATCTCATTATATTAGCTTATCAAGAGGTGCTTGATCCAGGGCGAGAAGGGAAAGCCACTCAAAAGACTAAGAAAAGCCTCAGGAGTTTCAAACTTTTTGGAGGATATGAAGATGGTAACCACAAGGTAGAACAGCCTATGCATTTCAACACCAACTGTTCCTTCTTCAGTGCAGGGCAATGTCAGTCAGTCAGTCAGTCAGTCATTGTCAATGTGGTTTTACAAATTATCAAACAACCATGTACAAACAGACAAAAAAAAGGAAAAGTTACACAATAAATAATGCTTTTTTAGACTAAGATGCTGAATACTACGTACGACAAGGATTTTTTACAACTTGTCTTAATTGTCTTATTTTTCATACTTTTCTTGTTGAAAATCACTAGAAATAAACCAGTGACAGTATAAAAACCAATAATAATTAAAACATTTAAGGGCCAAAAGTCTATAATAACAACAACAACATTAATTTATATAGCACATTTTCATACAAATGATGTAGCTCAAAATACTTTACATGATGAAGAGAGAGAAAAAAAAGACGAAATAAATAAGAATTAAAATAAGGGAACACTAATTAACACAGAATAAAAGTAAGGTCCGATTTGTTAACTGACCCGTGCCAGGATGCCATATCTGGTCATTTAACAGCTCCAGTGTAAACCCACCTTGAATGGTAATTTTTAGGTCTTTCAATAATTAATCCAAACATCCAATTTATAATCAGCCAATTCCAGAGTATATACTTAAATTAACTTAAAAACAATGATTGTTAAAAATAATTCTGTTCAATAAGTATCATCTCAAATATTTTCAGTTAACTGTCTATCTCAGATGTTTTGCATTCTTTAATTATTTTGCTTTTAAATACTACATCTCATTCAGCAATATTCATCCAGGAGAAAATAGATTGTATTGATCACTTTGGAATAATTTTAATGTTTGTGCTATCCACATAATAACTGATCTGAACATACTGTATAGAATGTATTGATAAGGAGGATGAGACAGAGTATAAGAGTCAGGTGGAGAACGTTTTTTCTTGGTGCAGAAAGAGGTTTTTGCAACTTAACATCAACAAAACCAAGGAAGTGGTTATTGTATTTTACCACATCAAAGAGCTTCTCTGCCCGGTGACTATTCAGGGAATCAATGCAGAGGTGGTCCACTCCTACAATTATTTGAGGGTCTAAATTAATGACAGGTTGGACTGGTCTCAGAATACAGATAAGAGGAGAATGCTCCACATGGAGCAAGGTCACCAGTGGAGGCCCTCAGGGGTCTGTCCTTGGACCATTACTTTTTCTGATTTATATTAATGACATTGGTTCTGGTATAGTTATTAAACTTGTCAAATTCACAAATGACACTAAAATTGGAGGGGTGGCAGACACTAAGGAGGCAGCAAAAAGAATTGACCTGGACAACCTTCATAACTGAGTGAACACTTGGTAAATGCAGCTTAATGTAGAAAAGTGCTAGACGTGGGTAAAAGGAACATCAATGATAAGTATAAGATGGGAGACGCTGTTATACATGAAGCAACCTTTGAAAAGACTTTAGAGATTTATGTTGATTCAAAATTTTCAATGACCACACAATGCACAGAAATACTTAAAAAGGCAAATAAAACTTTATATCATAAAAAATGTTGAATTAAGTCAAGGAATGTTATGCTCAAGCTATACAATGCACTTTTAAGACCACATCTGGAGTACCTTGTGCAGTTCTGTTCACCATGGTACAAGAAAGACATAGTAGCACTTGAAACTGTGTAGAAGAGAGTAACCAAGAGCATCGGAGGACTTAAGGACGTGTCCTACTCTGACAGACTCAGAGAATTTAACTTATTTAGCCTCAAGCAGAGGGGACTGCATGGGGACCTAATCCAGATATTTAAAATCCTCAAAGGCATTGATAAAGTAGAACCAGTAACATTCTTTCAGCTTAAGGGTGAATGATGTACTCTAAGACTTCAGTGGAAATTAAAGGAAAGAACATTTAAAACTGAAGCCAGGAAGCACTTCTTTACACAAAGA
The DNA here is from genome assembly GCF_900747795.2 of Erpetoichthys calabaricus. Taxonomy (NCBI): domain Eukaryota; kingdom Metazoa; phylum Chordata; class Cladistia; order Polypteriformes; family Polypteridae; genus Erpetoichthys; species Erpetoichthys calabaricus. The sequence goes on along the minus strand of NC_041394.2, from coordinate 305,364,101 downwards.
GTTGTGCAACTCTGGAACAAACTACTGAGTGATGTAGTTGAAGCAGAAACCTTGACAACCTTTAAAAAAAATCTGGATGAGATATTGGGACAGCTTAGCTATTAGCTAAACAAACCGGCTTGACGAACTTAATGGTCTCCTCTCGTTTGTCAAATTTCTTATGTTCTTATGTAGGAACTCTATAAGAAAGTGCAGAGCAGGCTCTTGTTTCTTGGGAGATTGTGTTACTTTAATGTGAGTAGTGACATCCTTCACATCTTCTATTACTATGTGATGGTCAATGCAATTTACTACACTGTGATGTGCTGGGCTGGTAACATCACTTCAAGAGAGGCCTACTGATTCAGCAACCTAAAAGAGCAGGGTCAATGCACCGGTATAATGCCTCATTTTGACTGTAAACTCAAAAGTTTTCTTTCTTTTAAAATTTTCCTCCTTTTTAATCAATTTGGTATGTGATCAGACCGTATTGTGTGTGTATATATATATATATATATATATATATATATATATATATATATATATATATATATATATATATATATATATATATTTATATATTTATTTAAAGAGCAAGTAAACAAATACAGTTCTATCTAACATAATTAGACATCAAACTGAGCAGATATGACCATGTCTTACTCCCACTTACAAGCCTGTGATTGACAGCAGCAGGTCTCTTATTCATGCCAGATGTTCTTATGTGTGATTTGGGGTGTTGTTGTTGTTTTTTATAATACTTATTTACACTTTTTTCCTCAAGTTTCTATAAAGTAAGTATTTCACCACATATTGTACTATACATTGTAAGGGACGGCTGGCAGTTTATCCTGGCCGGGACCTCCCAGTAAAAGAAGGTTGGGGGAAGGCAGCTTATCAGGGACACTGCCTGCCCCAGAATGATAGATGGCAGCTTACCTGGACTGCAGTGGTGTCCCGTATGCCCACAGGGCACTATGGGACATTGAGTTCGGCAACATAGCCCTGCTGGGTAATGTGGGTGCCGCCAGAAGACTCTGCAAGGAGACTGGGGAGTCCCTACTGTTTACATAGCCCAGAAGTACTCCAAAGTCACGGGATGGAAACACACAAGTACTTCCAGACTGAAGAAAAATACAATTCTCTATCTGACCCAAAAGTGCTGACTAGTCACGTGGATGGAAGGACAGAAGCACTTCCGGATCAAAGACTAAATAAAGGACTGGTGGAGACCCAGCAAGTGAGCCGGAGTTGGAAGGTAGTAGGACAGAGCTTGCTGGGAGGTGTGGAGGAGAAATTAGGAATTAGTATTACTTTATTGTTGTGTTTATTGTGGCTGTGGTGCTTTGGAGGCACTATTTCAGACAAAGAAAAAATTAAAAGTCTTCTTAGTACTTTTAAACTGTGTCCTGCGTCTGTCTGCTGGGAAAAAGGTGGGCAACAGTGCCACCTAGCGTCCACTTACTTACAATATATAATTTGTACTTGACTAAATATGATATGATTTGATTTGATTTTATGTTACTTACCAGTGCTATGAGTATCTATGACAATGAAGACAATATGGGAGATTTTGTGATTTTTCTTTCTCACTCTTGGCTTGGCAGTGTATCTCTTGGTGAGTTAGCTCAGTTAGTTCAATCATATGAAAAATAGATTTAGTAACTTATAAATAATACCTTACATCACATACAGACTGGTTTAATGCTTGGTCCCCCAGCTGCGATAGATAGATAGATAGATAGATAGATAGATAGATAGATAGATAGATAGATAGATAGATAGATAGATAGATAGATAGATAGATAGATAGATAGATAGATAGATAGATAGATAGATAGATAGATAGATAATTCTTACAGCACCACTGCCTCTGTCCAAGTGGGAGAGGGATCGATGTAGCATGATGGCATCCTCCACTCCCACCTTCTCCTGGTATGCAAACTGCAGAGGGTCGAGGGCATGGTGGATCTGTGGCCTCAGGTGGTGAAGCAGCAGCCGTTCCATGGTCTTCATCACATGTGATGTCAGAACGACAGGCCGGAAGTCATTCAGCTCACCAGGACGTGATACCTTTGGGACTGGGGTGATGCCAGATGTTTTCCAAAGCCTTGGGACTCTCCCCTGTTCCAGGCTGAGGTTGAAGATGCGCTGTAGAAGACTCCCCAGCTCCAACGCACAGGCCTTCAGCAGTCGTGGCGATACTCCATCTGGACCCACTGCTTTGCTGGCCCGGTCTCCTCAGCTCTCTGCTTACCTGGGCTGCTGTAATTGTGGGTGGGGGGAAACTCTCTCCTATGCTGGTATCAGCAGAAGGATGGGTGGAGGATGCAGTACTCTGAGATGAGAGTGGGTTAGGGTGGTCAAACCTGTTAAAGAAATTGTACATCAGGTTCACTCTCTCCACATCTCTCTCGATGGTGGCACCCCGCTTCGAGCTGCAGCCAGTGATGATCTTCATCCTATCCCACACTTCCTTCATGCTGTTATTCTGCAACTTCTGCTCCAGCTTTCTCCTGTACTGCTCCTTCACCGCCCTGACCTGGGCTCAGAGTTCCTTCTGCATGCGCTTGAGCTCATGCTGATCACCACCTTTAAAAGCCCTTTTTTTCTGGTTCAAAAGGCCCTTGATGTCACTTGTAATCCATGGCTTGTTGTTAGCATAGCAGCGTACTGTTCTTACTGGAACTACAATGTCCATACAGAACTTGATGTAGTCAGTAGTGCAGTCAACAACATCCTCAATGTTCTCACTATATGATCCCTGCAGGGTATCCCAGTCCGTAGTTCTGAAGCAGTCTCTCAGAGCCTGCTCTGCCTCAGGGGACCACTTCCTGAATGAGCGTGTGGTTGTAGGTAGCTCCCTCACTCTTGGTTTGTAGGGAGGCTGAAGCAGAACCAGGTTATGATCTGCTTTCCCAAGCACAGGCAGCGGGGTGGCGCTGTATGCGTCTTTAACGTTTGCATACAGTAGGTCAATAGTCCTATTTCCCCGGGTGTTACAATCCACAATACTGGGAGAAGGCAGGTAATGTTTTATCCAGCGTCACATGGTTAAAGTCTCCAGCGATTAGCACAAGCGCCTCAGGATGCTGTGTTTGTAGTTTAGCAACAGTGGCGTGGATGACGTCAAATGCTTTCTCCACGTCCACCCGAGGAGGGATGTAAACAATAACAACAATGACGTGTCTTTGACATGTCTAACTAGTCAACCTCGCACTTCAACCTATGTAGAAAGAATGAAAATGAATAAGAAAATAATAAGATAAGTCATATTAGGTGGAGAATGAAGTGAGTTTTTGATGAAACAATATAACCTACCTACACCAGTCTGAGCAATTCTAGACACTACAAAAAAGACACTACATGTACTTCACTAGACCTTCTATAGCAAAAAGAAACAACATGTATTCCTCCAATTAAGGCCATGTCTTCCACTGCTAGACTATGGAAATTCAACCTGTTAGGTATTGAGGACTGACAACATTAATTAAGCCTCCTAGATATTTTTAAACAAATGAAAAGCACTTTGCTTACACTGAGGCATCAAGAATATCCATCTCTAAACAAGAAAATAATTACGTTTCTCTCATGAAGTTGTGTTTAAAAATTTGAGATCACCTTTAGGGAGTGTGCAATAAAGAGTGCTTTGCAGTACATACAGGGACTGTATTTGTAATCATTGTATAGCCCCTTGGCTTTCTAAGCTGGGGTTCCTAGAAAAATATCCATAGAGACATCGAATAAACTGGAAATTTCATGTAAACAGTGAAGTTTGAATTAACCTAATGATTACACATGAGGAATTTAAGTCTGGGATGATGTCTAAAATAAAGCACCCTACCAGTAGCGCACTTATAAATTAGGGTTGGAAGGCAGTGAGTGGTGACTCAAAGATGAAATGAGTTTGAAAATGCAGAAAGGAGAATTTTAATGTAGGAGTGAAAGAAGTTTAGAAAGGGTTTCAGGCATATATATGTTTGGACCTGAATAAAAATGTTTTTTTCTTGTCTTCAGGGTACAAGTCATGTCTGAAGTCTTAGGTATAGATATTTTATTTCTAAAAAGAAAAGCAGATAAAGCAGAGAGAATTCTTTTGGTGAAAGGAAGGGGCTCCAGACACCCTCTATATTAGAAAGAGATTCAGCCAATTTAAAAAAAATATAAACAGACAACAATATAAAGAAATTCAGTGTGCTTCAGGCAAGACTCCTTTAACCCACCGAGCAGTATCTGAACAGAATAGTTTTGTTACTCGGGTTTAGCTGCATATAAATCACTGGCAATTCATAGGGAAAATATTGTACATGGTATTCTTTATAATGCATGCATAAAGCTTCCACAAAAAAAAGACAACAAGCTGACTAAACCTATTTCAGTAAGAATCATTTTTCCAGTAGCCTTCCTTGAAAAATTGTAAAAATAAACAGAAATGGCAAATTTAGTAACAAGGGAAAAAAAAATGATGGGAACAGTTTATTTGTTTTGTCTTGCATTCTTCCTTGTATGTTTTAAGAGGTAACTGAAATTCTTGAAATAGGGACAGTTTAACTAACTTTTTTATCTTTATTTTAACTCTTTTTTTTCTGAAGTCTTTTCTGTTTCTTTCATGTGGACTATCTGTGATTTCTGAGCAGATGATGATGATTATGGAGAGTTATATTGTTTAATTTTTGCTTAGTTATCCCCTGTGTTTTTTTTAATATATTTTGTTATTCTTTGTGTCTTTTTTCTGTATATCTTACAGCTTTTTTTGGGTATGGCTGGCAGCTGCATTTATATATTCAATATACAGCTGCAGGCAATGCATCAGACCATATGTCTTCCAGTACATATTAATATTAGCATCCCATCCAGAAAACTTTACTATTACCATAATGTATTATATTCACGTACAAATGTTTGAAATCACCAAGAAACTGAAACCACCTTTTTTAATCAAGATACCATTAAATTGATTTAAAAGTATGGTCAAGAGATTACTAGTGTTTCTAACAGTTATTGCTACTTTAGATGACTTATTTTTAATTTATTATTTACATATGTGACGTTCCAGGTTGGCTCCACGCTCTCTAATTCTTTCAGGAGCCTCGTAACTGTCCTGTATCTGTCGATAGTCATGAATTGAGATGAGCTAAGGAAATGATGACGCACACTTTTAGTATGGGGTTGGTTCATTAAGTGTCAGGTGCTTTTATCAAAACCAGAGAAAAGTGTTCAAAAAGTGCAGTGCCCCATCCATTAAATTATTAAATAAATAATCCATAAAATCAGTGATGTCCATGAGTTGAAACAAAAAATGAAGGAGGTCATCGGTTCTCTTGCTTATCCTTCCTGAGCCCAGCTCATCTTCCTCCCTCTGTCTCTTGCCATGGCTGCGTCTGGCAGCGACTACCATGATGCTCTGAGTCAACTGTCCCTTTGTCTTTTGCTATTCTCTCATAGCACTTTAGGGATCCCAAGGAGGTCTTTCTTTCTGTTTTGATCCCCTTCTCTGCCATGCAGAACCCCATTATACTGGTGCATTGGTTGCAGGTGACCCTTCGTCAGCTCTGAGGAGTGAATGAGGCACTTTACTGACCTGCTCACATTTGCACATGAGTAGCACATGCTCGCACACAGCCGCACACTCTGGGAAGGGATTATTTATTTAAAACTACACTTTGCCACAGATCTGTCATACACCTCCACCCTCAAGTCGCCAGTTGCACAGGAAGGCTCCGCACGCCTCCCAACCCAGTGCAACTGGTGGCCCAGGTCTGTGGCGTGGCCCTAACACTGCACTAAACTCATTAAATCACTTAAACAAACCCCTCAATAAAACAAGCCTCCATTTAAAAACATGACATTAAAAGAATAAGAACTTTAAAAAGGACAATAAAATCAGTAATAAATAAATAGTCCAAATCCTAAATGTTCTCTTCAGGCTAGGGTACTTGGGTTCATGGAGCTCAGCAAGTAGGTTCTAGAACCTTCTCAATCGATTTCAAGGTTGCAAGGGTCAAAGGCTATCTCACTAGGATTGGGCAAAAGCCTGAAAACAGAATCTAATCCATCATGGGGACCACTCTCATTCACATACACACACACACATACACGCACCACATATTCACAATTGCCAATTAACAAAACCTAAAAAAACAAAAACTCGTGTAATTAATTGTTTCTTTGCTTGAGCATGTCTTGCTGTTGTATTTTCATAAAAGGGGACTTGAAAAGTTATTCAGTTAAGACAAATCTTAGGGAATAACAGAAGTAAAAGGCAAACTTTACTGCAGAGACTGGCCATTGTGGATATCAGGTGAATGTGCCACCCTGATGGTAAATTATAGGGCCAGATTCCCCAAACAGGGACACTTGTGCACGATGTATGCCCATGCATAAAGCTCATCCTCATTTTCTAAATGCCTGCATTATCTAATTATCATTAAAGAGGGATCAGAACATGAGAAAAACAAAACATTTTCACAAATAAACACATATGATTCTATACAGTGCTAGATGTGGAAACAAATAAATGGCAGTATTTTGTTTTTGCCTGCTTCTTGGACCTTCTCATGATGCTGTTCAAATTCATATTAAGTTCTTAATCTGGGTTTCCACATCGGTGTTGTGACTGATCTTACAAACATATTACACCAAAGGGGAGTTGTGTTGAGAGGTAAATGTAATAAATAAAGGGCAGGACTGTTTTGAATCTGAGACTTTGCTGACATAATTTTCTTCTGGGTTTTAAGGTGTCAGTCATGCCACATTAGTGTATAGATATATATATATTGTGAGATATGGCCGGCCATCCCGGCCAATACCCCTAGCCTGCCAGATGGAGCCCTCCTTGCAGCATGGAGGTGCCCCGAATGCCAGCAGGAAATCATGGACAGTAGAGTTATAATGCACAGCCCTGCTGGATACCATGGGGGCCGCCAGGAGTCGCTGCAGGGAGGCCCAGGGATTTATATTTTCAGTATAGCCCGTAAGTATTTCCAAGTCACGGGAATGGAAGAAATGATATACTCCGGGCTGAAGAAAAAGAAGTTTTTACCTGACCCGGAAGTGTTGGATAATCACATGGACTGAGGGCTCAGAAGCACTTCCAGGTCGAGGACTATAAAGGACTGTGGGAGATCCCAGACAGATGAGCTGAGTTGGGAGGCAGGGTGGCTAAGTGTCTGGGAGTGGAGGATTATTGTGATTATAGTTTATTGATTGTTTATTAAGTATTGTGGAGTGGAGGGTGCTTTGTGCACTGTATTGTCTGAATAAAATAAGTATTTGGACTTTTATCTGGTGTCTGACGTCAGGTATGAGGGTCCCAGGGAGCGAGAGTGACCTTCCATCCATCCATTTTCCAACCCACTGAATCTGAACACAGGGTCACGGGGTCTGCTGGAGCCAATCCCAGCCAACACAGGGCACAAGGCAGGAACCAATCCTGGGCAGGGTGCCAACCCACCGCAGGACACACACAAACACACCCCCACACCAAGCACACACTAGGGCCAATTTAGAATCGCCAGTCCACCTAACCTGCATGTCTTTGGACTGTGGGAGGAAACCGGAGCGCCCGGAGGAAACCCACGCAGACAAGGGGAGAACATGCAAACTCCACACAGGGAGGACCCGGGAAGTGAACCCAGGTCCCCAGGTCTCCCGTCTGCGAGGCAGCAGCGCTGCGAGAGCGACCTATTATTCACTATGTACATATATATATATATATATATATATATATATATATATATATATATATATATATATATATATATATATATATATATAATAATTAATTTTCTTATATATATATATATTTGCCCCCTTCCTGATTTCTTATTTTGTTGCATGTTTGTCACACTTAAATTTGAATATTAGACAAAGATAACCCAAGTAAACATAAAATGCAGTTTTTAAGTGACGATTTTATTTATTAAAGAAAAAAGAATCTATTCAAACCTACATGGCCCTATGTAAAAAAGTAATTGCCCCCCTTGTTAAATCATGACGTAACTGTGGTTTATCATATTTTTTGGAAAGCTGAGTTTAGTTTCACTAGCCACACTTATGCCTGATTACTGCCAGACCTGTTGAATCAAGAGATCACTTAAATAGAACCTGTCAGACAAAGTGAAGTAGGCCAAAAGATCCCAAAAAGGAACACATCATGCCGCGATCTAAAGAAATTCAGGAAAATATGAGAAACAAAGTAATTGACATCTATCAGTCTGGAAAAGGCTACAAAGCCATTTCTAAAGCTTTGGGACTCCAGTGAACCACGGTGGGAGCCATTATCCACAAATGGAGAAAACATGGAACAGTGGTGAACCTTCCCAGGAGTGGCCGGCCTACAAAAATTACCCCAAGAGTACAGTGACGACTCATTGAAGAGGTCACAAAAGAATCCAAAACAACATCTAAAGAACTGCAGGGCTCACTTGCCTCAGTTAAGGTCAGTGTTCATGACTCATCCATAAGAAAGAGACGGGGCAAAAATGGCATGTAAGGCAGAGTTCCAAGGTGAAAACCACTGCTTACCAAAAAGAACATAAAGGTTTGTCTCACTTTTGTCAAAAAAACATCTTGATGATCCTCAAGACTTTTGGGAAAATATTCTATGGGCTTGATGAAACAAAAGTTGAACTTTTTGGAAGGTGTGTGTCCTGTTACATCTGGCGTAAAAGCAACATAGCATTTCAGAACAAAAACATCATACCAACAGTCAAACATTGTGGTGGTCGTGTGACGGTCTGGGACTGCTTTGCTGCTTCAGGACCTGGACGACTTGCTGTGATTGATGGAACCATGAATTCTGCTCTCTACCAAAAAATCCTGAAGGAGAATGTCTGGCCATCAGTTCGTGACCTCAAGTTGAAGTGCACTTGGGTTCTGCAGCAGGACAATGATCCAAAACACACCAGCAAGTCCACCTCTGAATGACAAACAAAATGAAGGTTTTGGAGTGGCCTAGTCAAAGTCCGGAGTTGAATCCAATTGAGAAGCTGTGGCATGACATTAAAAAAGCGGTTCATGCTCAGAAACCCTCCAATGTGGCTGAATTGAAACAATTCTGCAAAGAAGAGTGGGCCAAAATTCCTCCACGGTGATGTGAATATATATATATATATGGTTTGTATATTTGTAGCTAGAAATCCACAAAGGGAGAAAATTAATCATGTATCTTAAAGTAGTTTTTTATTCCAAAGCTTTTGACAACCTACCAGTTGTCATCATCAGAGGAAAATGATTAGACATATAGGAGGGGTAGATGGGTGTAAGGGGGGTTAATAAGGTGGGGTTCGGAGGGTGTTGACCATAATGTCTTATTAGTTATGTGGATATTCTTCTTTTTAAACCTCCATATGCAGGGTTCATGTCCAAATGTCTATTAATGTAGTTTTCATTTGAGAGCCACAATTCTGCCAGCTCTCTTATACTTTTGGTATTTCAGGGCAATCGTAGTATTGCCAAGTGTTGCTCAATCTTATCAATCCTTAACAATTTCTTACTTTAATTTACCTGTGATGCATCAAAGTTAAAAGTCAAAGTGAACTTTATTGTCATCTCAACCATATTCAAGTATACAGACAGACGAAATTGCGAAGCTCAGGGTCCACAGTGTAACAACATGACATGCAAATAGTAAATTAAAAATAGAATTAAAATTTAAATTTAAAATTAAAACACAAACAAGACAAGACATTGTGCAAAGAAAAGACAAAGAAGTAGCAGCAATATTGATGTGTAAGATATGTAATATAATAAATAAATAATAAATAATAGATATAGATAATATAGAAATTATCAGTGTATGATAATAGTTGTTTAAGACTTGGTGCATGTTAGTTACTTGGATCTGCCCGATCATTCTTTTGATATAGTAATATTTGCTATTTCCCAGTCCTTCATAATTTCTCCAGTGCACAGTGACTTTCTAAAAATATGCATCTTGAGTTTATATATGTACTTACTAAAGCCCTTAAGCTCATAAGGATAAATATTATCTATTATGCTACAAGTTCTCTGCATATGGCAGGTGAAGTTATGTGCTCAGTGCTGCATATACTGCGATGTAGTGAGACGTGAGAATAATCAGTAATCAGTTGTTAATGTGTCATGCTGTTTTTTGCTTTAAGTGGCTTTCCAGACATATGTTCAGTTACAGATCTATTTGCTCATACTGTATATACTGCACTTATCTTAGATTTACAAAAACACTAATAAAAGAGGCTGTGTAATACAAAAACATTTTCTTTAAACTTAAATGGTACAGGAAACAACCAGCATAATTTTAAATTGCAAAGAAGGAAACTGAGATTGGGAAACAGGCATAAAATTGAAGGCAAGAAACTTAGGAAACGATAAAAGAAATCTCCACTGGCAAGGAAACATTTATAAGACAGTCCTGGTTAGAATACCCCAGTTAAAATGGTATGAGAAGAGAAGAGGGGATGAACAGAATTGGGAAATTTGCTATTTACCAGTTTGAAACCAATGTATTTAGCGGTAGACTGTGGACATTTTAGACTGGATTAACCATTTTGGGCATACTTATAGAACCCATGTCATGATGAATACAACCACCATCTTTTATAGTGGCATGTTATTAGTGCTGTTGTGTTGTTTTCCATCAAATAATGATGTGTTTGACTAGCAAGGATTCAGCTACAGTATGTAATTATTATCTTCTAGCCCTTGTCTGCGGCCCATGATAATAACATTAATGTTTATAAAAGTCTGTCAACATGAATTTCTAATATGCAGTTTTCAATGCTTTAAATAATAATATCATTGACGAGGAAGCACCACAGGTGCACAGGACATTTTGTAACTGCCAAAATTTGGCATGCCATAAAATTAGCCGAGTTACACAACTAAGTGAAAGATAAAAATAACTAAGAAATCTGCAATTCAAAGTTACTTTTTACTTGGTAAATGTGTCACTGATTAACATCCTCTTGGAAGATAAATCTGGCAAATTAACAAGAAATGCATCTTCATAATGGATTTTAATTAGTCATTCCATTTTACCATTTGAATTAATAAACCTTATAAGCACACACAACGAAAGCAAGAGTAACATTTATATTATAAAACAAGTTTTAAACTAACACTCCTACATTGCTACACCTACAGTTTTTCTTTTTTCTTTTTACATTATTTTCTTTGGTATCTAAAATTAATCTTAAAAACTACCAAGGTATTTTATGCATTGTTCTATGAACATAGTTGACCGTAGGCTGAAACATTTAATTCTCAGTTCAATTTGTTTAAATAATAAAAAATATGCAAAAGCATGCAGGTTTACCATATAAAGATATACCTCATTCACTAATCAATTGAATCTTACAAATACTATACTTAGCTTGTTCTATGATTTTATAATATTGTAATAAAAGTACAATCCATTTAAATTGGGGGAAAAAAGAAAAAAGTCAGATATGACAAGAAGGACAATCACAGAACAGTAGAAACGTGTTTTTGCTTATCTGGAAAACATATTAATTGGCACTTTGAGATGGAAACATCTAGTCATCCATTACTGAATGCTTTTAATCAGTTCTTTGTGGACAGAGCTGGAGCCCATCCTGATGAAACAGGCACAAGACAATAACTAACTCTAAAGAGGGTGTGAGATGGAAACATTAAAGGTAATGTAAGCTTTTATTTCTACTGCTGATCTAATTCCCCTTTTAAGACCTGATTTGAGGGGTACCATTTACTACATTTTCTGCACAAAAGTACATTTTTCAAAATGTTAAATAGCTATTTACTGTAAACACCTTCTTTGGTATATTTATTTCTGAGTTTCCACCTTACTACATTAAAGAGTCATGGGGAGCAAGAACCCATCCCAGCATCATCAGGTGCAAGATAGGAACCAGTCCTGGATGAAATGCCATTCATACAAACATCCACAACCATATCAGACAAATGTAACCCTCTCCTACCGACTGGGGTCTTTAGGGATCCCAGAGGTATATAGTTTGTCATGTCTCACAGGCGCTTTTTTATCATTCCAATTTTTTATGACTTTGTCAAGCAGTTTGTTCCTAATAATGTCACATCACTCAAAAGCACCCAGTCCTGCCTATGCAATATTAAAAACTATTCAGTCAGTTTCTGATTGGTCCTAAGTTAGTGTCACACATTAATAAAGTATCTATCTATCTATCTATCTATCTATCTATCTATCTATCTATCTATCTATCTATCTATCTATCTATCTATCTATCTATCTATCTATCTATCTATCTATCTATCTATCTATCTATCTATCTATCTATCTATCTATCTATCTATCTATCTATCTATCTATCTATCTCAGCTGGGACCAAGCATTAAACCAGTCTGTATGTAATGTAAGGTATTATTTATAAGTTACTAAATCTATTTTTCATATGATTGAACTAACTGAGCTAACTCACCAAAAGATGCACTGCCAAGCCAAGAGTGAGAAAGAAGAATCACAAAATCTCCCATATTGTCTTAGTTGTCATAGATACTCATAGATACTCTGTTAGTCATTTAGATGGAGACGGACACAACAGCAGCTAGAGATTTCCACAGCTCCTCCGTTGACAACTTGAGATACTGCTGTTCCTAAGGTAAGATAAGTTCCAAGTTCATTCCCTTAGCTGAAGCTTACTGGAAAATGGACTGACATATGTGGGCACTATCCTCACAGGTGGCGCAGTGGTAGTGCTGCTGCTTTGCAGTAAGGAGACTGTGGAAGATTGTGGGTTTGCTTCCCGGTTCCTCCCTGCGCTTTGAGTACTGAGTAAAGCGCTATATAAATATAATGAATTATTATTATTATTATTATTATAAAGTCAAACAAGCCACATATCCCAGAGGAGATCAAGCCTAACAGTGACAGAGACGTCAACAGTTCACATTTTTGCTTTTTTTTTGGGCCAATTACCCTTGTGTCATGTGTTCCAGAAAAAGGAAAAGCGGTACTGGTGCTGTCCTCCATGCACCATGACACCATGGTTGAAGGTGAAAAGCAAAAACCAGAGATCATACTACACTATAATGTAACCAAAAGTGTCGTGGATAATCTGGATCATCTGGCCAAAATGTTCACATGCAGTAGAAAAATAAACAGATCTTACAATATTTATGAACATGGTGGCTGTTGCAGCCATCGCTGCCTTCATCGTCTGGGTGGGGAACTTCCCAGACTGGAAGTCATCAAAACGTGGCAGACGTCGCCAGATCTTCCTGAGGCAGCTGGGGCATGCCTTGGTCATGTCACACATGAAAAGTAGAGCTGAAATTGCAAGCCCCAATCACAGCAGTATTGACCCTTATGGGAATGAGTAAAACTCTTTCTGCAGCTGTGACTGTCCAACGCTTGGGTGGAAAATCTATTCAGAAAAGGTGTCACCTTTGCTCCCGCGACACAGACAGGAAGGTAGCAACTCCTGTCACATGCCAGCATGCACTGAGCATAGCATGAAGCAAATTGTGTGCTATGACTGCCTGTAGTGTGTTTAGTTTTAATGTTTTTATTTACTTTGCAATGAAAGACAAAATAAAATTTAGAAGTGTTGAAGAGTTTAGTTTTAAAAGATAAAAAGAGAAGAATATGTAAAGAAAAATTGTTGACGTTTGAATGACTGTTTGTTTATTTTAATTATTTTATATACAAAATATGCAAATTAATTATAAATTTGCTAAAATAAAAATAATAATAATCTCCTTTTTTCTTTAGATGAAATTATTTACATAACTAATAATGCTTTGATAAGAAATAAGTTTTTCTATTATTATTATTTTGCTATAATGATTGCTTCTTATATTAAATTATCCTTGGGGTCCCCAGGGACCCCAGTCAGCAGTTCATGTATGTAAAATATGTCAGCAGGGTGAATGTTAAAGCAAGCAATCAATTTAAAATGCACATCAATGAATTGTAGGAGGAAGGTGGAGTACATGAAGAAACTACATGTACAGTAAGTGTGGAGAGAAGCTGCACCCACCACTGCATCGGCCTATGTTGATAGATAGATAGATAGATAGATAGATAGATAGATAGATAGATAGATAGATAGATAGATAGATAGATAGATAGATAGATAGATAGATAGATAGATAGATAGATAGATAGATACTTTATTAATCCCAAGGGGAAATTCACATTATTACTTTAAGGCTATATTGCTAACTGCACTGCCACTTGGACATTATGTAAAGCGAGAAAAGACATTTTTTATGTCATGATATTTAGGAGGTCTGACTGAGAGACATTTTGATGTAATCCTGCAGATGATATACTGTATATTCGCACCACTGACAATATGTCATTGCTGCATTATGGGTGCTCAGAATTTCAGGAACTTCAGATTAAGATATTTTGTGGATTTCACATGATCTCTATTTTTCAGTTAAATACTCAAGGATGCTTGTGGAAATTAAGGGCAATGTGCATTTATTTACAGAAGAGGATGTGGGGATCGGGAACAAACTTCTGACTTGTGGATTTGAAGCAGAAACTATGACAGTCTTAACAAAGTATCTAGGACGAGGTAGCTACAAAGTAACAAATATACTTGACTGAGTGGTCTTCTGTCATTTATCAAACTTCTTATGACATTCTCAAAGTGTAAAATTAAAAATCAAAACATGGCCTTTATTTTTATCATTTATTTATTTTCTAAACCTTCTTTGGCCAGTAGAAGGTGACTGAGTCCCAGGGCCTTTCTTGGCAGCAATGGATACAGTGAAAAATCAGTTGAGGGCATTCTGATATATACACCCACACAGGCAAAGAAATATTCACTGATCTTGACATTGCCGACGATGCTGTGATCTTCGCAGAGTCAATGGAGGCTCTGATCGGGGCTCTCGAGAGACTAAGCGAGGAGTCTGAGTGTCTGGGTTGGCTGAGTGTCCTAGATAAAAACCCAAGATCCAGGCCTTTAGTGACCTCTTAGGCACAGCTATCCGCAGTGTTTTTGTCTGAGGAAAGAGTGTCGACCTTGTTGAGAGGTTTACTTATCTCAGCAGTGACATTCATGTTTCGTCATGAGGTCGCTGGAAAGGGGTGTGTGGCGCTCCCGATATCTATACAAAAGGACGAAGGTCCAAGTCTTTAGAGTCCTGGTGCTTTCTGGTTTGCTATATGGTTGGAACACATGGATGCTATCCAGTGACCTGAGATGAAGACTGGACTCCTCCAGTACTGCGTCTCTTCAGAGAATCCTTGGGTACTGCTGGTTTGACTTTGTGTCGAATGAATGGTTGCTCATGGAGTTCCAAATGATGTATATTACCTGCATTGTGAAGGAGCGTCAATTACAGCACTATAGCCATGTGGTGCGATTCACAGAGCTCGTAAGATCTTTGTTGTTGAGGACCCAAGTGGCTGGGCCAGGGCAAGGGACACCCATGTAACACCTGGCTACAGCAGATAGCGGGCCAATTCTTGAGGGTGGGACTGGACCGCGTGTCTTCCTGGGCAGGTTGCCAAGCAGGATCCCGAGCTGTTTTGTCATGTGGTGGGTGCAGCACTAGTGACCTAACTTATTCAAACAAGTTGCATTTATAATCATCAGTTAACTTAACATGCATGTGTTTAACCTGTGGGCAACACAAAAAATGGCACACTAAGATGGAACATGTAAACTTTGCAGAGAATCCACTCATATTAGCTTTTTAAGGATTATGAGTTGTCAAAGCTTCTCTGTATGCTAGCTCAAAAAGTGTCATCAATACCAAAATAGACTTTACAGTAAATTTTTGCAGTGACCAATGAGAGAGAGAGAGAGAGAGAGACATTAAGTTTAGAAACTTGGATGTGGCATTTGACAAAAACCACACTGATGTAATTATGAATTCTTCTGTAGTCCACCTCTTCTTTTTCTTTCTTTCTTTCTTTCTTTCTTTCTTTCTTTCTTTCTTTCTTTCTTTCTTTCTTTCTTTCTTTCTTTCTTTCTTTCTTAGTGCTATTGGTCTTCTTTCTTGTCTCTTCTGTCCCAGTTGGGCCAGTTGTGTTTGTCTTTCTCTTTCATACAGTAAGAAACAACTCATGATCCCTTTTTTAGTGATACGTGTGCCTCTAACATGCAGCAGCCTTTAATCTATTTTAGATTTTTTCTGAAACCCCAGTGCTAATCTCAATAGGCTCAGTTGTAATATGTCACAATATTATTTCTTTTGTAGGAATTAAGTGCAGGGATATAAAAAGTGAAGGGGAGGATCTGCCTACTCCAGACTGGGTGGCCTAAAGGCTCAGCCCCTGGACTGTACACTGGCGCTGTCAGTATAATCCCGAAACATTGTCCCTTAACATGTGAAATTTTCCGAATGAAAGTATATGTAAACAACTGTGATTTGTAAGTCTCTTTGGTAAAAGTGTCAACTAATCAAATAAAAGTGTGAAATGATGCTTGAAGGGTGAAAATAATATTCTGTAGAAAATAATGTGAGTAAATACACTAAAATAAAGTGTATTATGTTTGGCAAACCTCCAACCTTCTGAGGCATAAATTGTTTAGAAGCAAGGACATTTTTTTTCATTTTTCCCGCACTTATCCTGATGGTTTAATTAACTTAGAAGTGTTGTGCTTTTATCTTCTAATCATCAGCTAATGGTAAACAAAAATCTTGTCACTCACTCAATGAACTCCTGACAATTAAACAACATCAACAAAAATAATTACACCGGGGCACACAAAATGAAGCTTTTAGACAACTTCTGCAGATAACTCACAGAGACTAATATTACATTTTTTTGGTCTTCTGAACAGTGGCATTTGCATCTATTTATGTTAAGAATGCTTTTATATAAACTTCTGCAAAATTTGTGCATATTTCTCAACAACTCCAGTGCTCACCATCATGCCTCTGCCAACCATCTGTAAATGGCTATACACAGGACATGCAAAATATACTGAGTTATATAATAAGTGCCAGCACTACAAGAGGTGATGTGTTGCATGTTAGTGGGACATGCAAGTAAAAATGTCACTTTACTCTGTCCATTCAGTACTGCAACTGCTTCTACTACTGCTATTACTACTACTAACTGTCTAAAGATACACTGCTAAATTAATTGGCAACATCAAATATGGTCATTACAATACAGAAAAGCAGACAGCATTCAAATCAGGTTATTGTTACAGCCTCACACCTCCAGGGGTCAAAATTGATCACTGGAATTGGTCACTCAATGTCTGTATGGATATTTCATATATTGTGGATTTTACAATATATATATATATATATATATATATATATATATATATATATATATATATATATATATATATATATATATATATATATATATATATATATATATGGGTTAAATTTGGTACTACTTCCCAAAGATGTGAATTGGTGACATTAAAATAATATGCGTCAGTGTGCCCTGGGAAAAACTGCAATCACATTTAGAGATGGATCTTGTCAGGGTCTCAGTGCTGCCGGGATAGTCTTTGGCTGTGTGTAACATCATACTCGATGAAGTAGATTCAGAAATAGATGGATAGGTAACCAAGTGAAAAAATTGGAATCCTAATTTATTTGTAATATCATACATTATTTTTTCAGTGGCATTATTTTTTTGGTTATGCTAAGAGTGCCCTCTTGCTGTTATTGATGGTTACAGTACTAGGTGTAATTCACTAGTGAGAAAATACATGTACAAAATAATTTCACAAATGTGGTATCTCATTTAAAAATTCACAACCTCATCATCACTGTTCAGACTACATTTCTATTAAAATGTATTTATTAATACTGTTATTATTCCTAAATACAATAACTGGAGTTTGCTTACTCTCCTTGCTTCTGTATGGGCTTCCCTGCGACATCCCTAAAGAGGTGCAGGCTACTTTAACTGGTTATTCCAAACTGGCCCTGTGTGGAGTACATGATTGGAATGGCTCCATGTCTAGAGCTGGCTTCTACTTTCTGCCTGATGCTCCTAAAAAAGATTTGGATCTAAGAATATTATATTTAGTTATGCTATACATATGATTATCATAAATAATAAAAACCC
Source organism: Erpetoichthys calabaricus (assembly GCF_900747795.2). Classification (NCBI taxonomy): domain Eukaryota; kingdom Metazoa; phylum Chordata; class Cladistia; order Polypteriformes; family Polypteridae; genus Erpetoichthys; species Erpetoichthys calabaricus. The sequence continues at coordinate 305,346,121 of NC_041394.2, read as the reverse complement.
TCCCAGAAACCCTACAGGATAGCCAATATAGTAAGTCTCTGAACCTGCTGTCTGTATCCCCCTGACTGACTTTAACTGTGTTGGTCTGAGAGTTAGTTCTTTGGAACACACTAATAAAATAAACAAAGAGTTTGGTTTAAGATCAGGAATATCTATAGGTCTTTTTGTACATATGATAAACTGTCATCCACCAAAACCAAGAAGATAAAATTTGCCTTGTTTACTTGGGGTGCAGTGACACCAGGGGGGTATTTTCCGTACGACACTTAAATCATCCGAGATCAGATGCCTCATCTTGGATGACTTAATGCTATTGAAACTCATCCGGGATAAGTCGGTTTTTCAAACGCAGCCGTGTATTAGATTAGTCGAGCTGGATCTAATCATCCGAGATGAATGTGCACGCCCGTGCTGATTGAAAAGCCCATATATATTGAGTCTAGAAAACATGATCAGCAAGTGTTTGATAGGCTGTAACAAAATGACGAAAGAACGGGCGCATTTTTGTTCACACAAGTGGAGCAAGACCTTTCATTCGAACATGAAGAATTTCAAGATGGCTTGCAAAAAGTGGCCGACAAATTAAACGCTAAGTAGTGTGCATTGTACTTACTGAATGCAGCGTTTCATTTCTTATGTGTCAGGTTAATTATTATTTAATATGTCATAATTCCAGAACAAACGTGAGCACAAGGAGAACATGGGAGCAGGTTAAAGTGAAGTACAAGAATATACTTTTTTCATTCATTCATTTTCCAACCCGCTGAATCCGAACACAGGGTCACGGGGGTTTGCTGGAGCCAATCCCAGCCAACACAGGGCACAAGGCAGGAACCAATCCCGGGCAAGGTGCCAACCCACCGCAGACAAGAATATACTTCAAATTGGTAAATATTGGTATATAACTATTTAAAGAATTGTTGACATAAAGAATCATATATAATATACAAAACATTAATTCTAAAGCTAATAAGAAGGCAGACAAGCAAAGAACAGGTGGAGGTCCACGCGGTCCAGACCTAACCCCTGCAGAAGAGTTGGCTCGCCAGCAAAATGCCCATCGCCCTGTTTCTGAGGGCATTACAGGGGGAAGCTCCTCCTCAGAACCAGTGGCATGATGCAGTGGTCACTTCATTTCAGGTAAAGGATGGTCATTGCATATATTTGTCATCGTTGTGTGCCATAGGTATGTTCCATATAGCCCTCTTTTTTGTTGGGTCAGTTGCAGGGAATGTCATATCCCTAGAACTTGTGTCTGACCAGCGACATATTGACGAAGGTCAAATATTTGATGAAGACACTGTGTCTGATTATTCATCAGGAGGAGAGGTACATTTTCCAAATAATGTTTGATCAAACTCCACTCTGATCAGTCCCATGTACCCCAATCACATTTGGCATGAAACGCCTCTTTTATTGTCTGCACATGCAGGTGTCCAGGAAACACTTTGAAAACCCGAAGGAAATCTTTCAGAGCCAAACAGACTTTACGAATTGCCTGGCAAACTGCACTTTTACATAAATTTTCCGCATCGCCTACAGTATATAAAAAAAGTGCCGCTTGCAAAAAACCTCAAAGCAATGCATACTGTCTGTGTGGTTGTGAGAGCCTGACTTCACCGAGTTTGACTTCGAATATAAGGTCCTAATAAATTTTTGAGGTACAATATTCCCTCTCAGCTAAAGCGGTATCTTTCGAAAAGAATTTCCTCCGGGAGCAATAAAGGATCTTGCCGATCGCGCAAACCCCTCTCTATATGAAATTCTCTTCTTATAATTTGCGCACCAATATCAATTGGTCACTCATTCATGAACGGTAAAGTCATGACTGAATGAATTCCACGCATGGACACTGATTAAGTGTGTGAGCTAATCCTTGTTTACATCGAACAAACCTGCTCCGAGCAGGTTTGAGGATTAGGATGTGTTGCTATGACAACACTTCCAGCAAGAGTTTCGAAAAACCGACAGATCCAGGATCAGGCCAAATCGTCAACAATTACATCCGGCTAAACGAGTAATCCACGTACGAAAAATACCCCCTGTGTCTGATTATTCAGATCTGCGTACAATCCAGTGCCCCAATCACTTTTGGAAATCCTGGGTAATGAGAATGTTAGGCTGATTGTGAGATTCTTTATGGAACTGTGGGTGTTTTTGCCTGTGTATTGCCTACCTGCAATGGCATGAAAGCCTCTTTTATTGTCTGCACACGCAGGTGTCCAGGAAACACTATGAAAACCCGAAGGAAATATTTCAGAGCCAAACAGACTTTACGAATTGCCTGGCAAACTGTACTTTTAGATAAATTTTCCGCATCGCCTACACTATATAAAAAAAGTGCCGCTTGTAAAAAACCTCAAAGCAATGCATACTGTCTGTGTGGTTGTGAGAGCCCGACTTCACCGAGTTTGACTTTGAATATAAGGTGCTAATAAATCGTTGAGGTACAATATTCATTGGCTCCAGCAGACCCCTGTGACCCTGTGTTCGGATTCAGCGGGTTGGAAAATGGATGGATGGATGGTACAATATTCTCCCTTGACTAAAGCGGTATCTTTCGAAAAGAATTTCCTCTGGGAGCAATAAAGGATCTTGCCGATCGCGCAAAACCCTCTCTATATAAAATTCTCTTTTTATAATTTGCGCACCGATATCAATTGGTCGCTCATTCATGAATGGTGAAGCCATGACTGAATGAATTCCATGCACGGACACTGATTAAGTGTGTGAGCTAATGTTGCTATGACAACACATCCAGCAAGAGTTTCGAAAAACCCACAGATCCAGGATCATGCCAAATCGTCAACAATTACATCCAGCTAAACGAGTAATCCACGTATGAAAAATACCCCCCAGGTCTGGCACTTAAGTAGTTAGTAAATGGAAGGTCTGGGAACAGTGAACAATACTAAAGAACAAAAGCGCAAAACAACCTTTGTAGAAGAAAACTGCAAAAGGCCATTCCTAACACCAAGAAGTTCCTTTTTGGAATCACCCCCCCAAAAAAATCACCATTTTGCTTCCTACCCTCCGCTGTGCTGCTACTGCAGCAAAATCGCTTTTTAAAAAGAGAATGAGTGCCATGATTTCTATTATTATGGCATCTTTTGTAGCGAGTAGCATTAATGATTTTCTGAATTCATCTTTCTCTTTGTTCAACTTTGAGACATTAATTCACCTGACCATGAAAACAGCTAAGCAGAAACCCTAATTCCAATCTATCAGAGAATAATATGAAAATGAGGCCAATAAGGTTAATGATTCATCCTTTGAATTTGGAAAGAGTCAGCCACGGACAGGATGCTAATTCATTGTAGGTGAGAATGTGAAATTGTAGGGAGGATACAACTAAGTGCCATAATGGTGACAACTAGTCTGTTAGGTAACTGAATGCACATATAGTTGCTGATATGGGTGGATTTTTCTTGTGTGTAAAATTTGTTAAGTTCTTACTATGGAAGTTTAAGATAAAGGCAAGACAGCTGCCTACTCTTCCAAATGCAGATCTTGCATTTGTTATTTAAACCTTTAGTGAGAAGTTAAGCAAAATGACACCTTTTATTGGCTAACTAGAAAGATTACAATATGCAGGCTTTAGAGGCAACTCAGCCCCTTTGTATAGGCCTGTTACAGCAAGTTGTTCTGTGACTTATTATTTGATTCATTTATTATTATTTTTTTCTTCCACATTTCTTTGTAAATACATGCCTTCAGGTTATTTAAACTTTTGTGTCTTTGATTCAAGTCAAGAGTTGGAATCTATTTGCAATACTGAGAACCTATTATATACTTCAATCATAAATCTTGAAATTTAATGCAGCTATAATGAGTTTGTAATTGATCTCGAAATGTCAAATATAGGACATAAGCATATGAAATACGTAAATGAAAACTTTTGAATAAGATAATCATGTTAGCAGCATATGAGGCTATACATTCTAATGACAGTGTCCTAGTGATCTCACTTTATTTGTATTGAGTGGAGGCAAAATGAAAAAATGCTAACTTCATCCAAATTGTACTTTTTTCAGTTCTGAACAATTGATAATGTTGATTAGCAAAAAATTCATTTCTTTTTCCTGTTGTGTGTATAAAACCAGTTGTTATTCTGCATAATGAAACATCATTGGAAACATGTTTTCAAAGGTTGGAGGAAACTAAATGGGGGTAGATTGGCAGGGCTGATTATTCCCTAATTATTCTCTGTTGAACTTAATACACTTGGCTCAAAGTAAACACACAAGTTATCATGTTATAGGAAAATAATGCATACAGTGCATCCAGAAAGTATTCACAGCGCATCACTTTTTCCACCTTTTGTTATGTTACAGCCTTATTACAAAATGGATTAAATTCATTTTTTTCCTCAGAATTCTGCACACAACACCCCATAATGACAACGTGAAAAAAGTTTACTTGAGGTTTTTGCAAATGTATTAAAAATGGAAAAACAGACAAATCACATGTACATAAGTATTCACAGCCTTTGCTCAATACTTTGTCGATGCACCTTTGGCAGCAATTACAGCCTCAAGTCTTTTTGAATATGATGCCACAAGCTTGGCACACCTATCCTTGGCCAGTTTTGCCCATTCCTCTTTGCATCACCTCTCAAGCTCCATCAGGTTTGATGGGAAGTGTCGGTGCACAGCCATTTTAAGATCTCTCCAGAGATGTTCAATCGGATTCAGATCTGGGCTCTGGCTGGGCCACTCAAGGACATTCACAGAGTTGTCCTGAAGCCACTCCTTTGATATCTTGGCTGTGTGCTTAGGGTCGTTGTCCTGCTGAATGATGAACCGTCGTCCCAGTCTGAGGTCAAGAGCGCTCTGGAGCAGGTTTTCATTCAGGATGTCTCTGTTTTAAAAGGCGCTATATAGCGCCTGACCCGGCACAGACTCAGGCAGAGGCACGTACTTAAATGAATACTTTTTTATTTCTCTTCAGCCGTGGGGCATGCCTTCCCCATGTCCCACAGGCCCAACACAGTCCCAAATACACTCACAAACTCTCTCTATCCACCTCAGCACCACCACTCCTCCTTAGGCTTAGTCCTCCTCCTCCCTACTCTGGCTCTCTCGAGTGGTGGTGGCTGGCCTTTTTTATACCCCACCCAGAAGCGTTCCAGGTGCTTGATTACCTGGTCCTAATTGACCTTCCGGGTGGGGCTGACGAGTCGACCAGCTGGGCTGGAAAGTCCATGCAGCTCCCCCTGGCGGCCATCCAAGCCCCCAACCAGGCTGTAGAGGACTCTATCTCCCATGGAGCCTTGCGCCAGGTTGGGGAATCATCGTCCACCAGTGAGGCTGCCACCAAGCGTCCCGGGGAAGGTACTGAGCTGCCCATGGTGGCTCCCCCAGAATAGATGCAGCAGGGGCGTCCCTGCCGGGCATGGGACCCGGCTGTCCTTCACACTGTACATTGCTGCAGTCATCTTTCCCTTTATCCTGACTAATCTGAAAAACATCCCCACAGCATGATGCTGCCACCACCATGCTTCACTGTAGGGATGGTGCCAGGTTTCCTCCAAACGTGATGCCTGGCATTCACACCAAAGAGTTCAATCTTTGTCTCATCAGACCAGAGAATTTTCTTTCTCATGGTCCGAGTCCTTCAGGTGCCTTTTGGCAAAGTCCAGGCGGGCTGCCATGTACCTTTTACTAAGGAGTGGCTTCCGCCTGGCCACTCTACCATATAGGCCTGATTTGGTGGATTGCTGCAGAGATGGTTGTCCTTCTGGAAGGTTCTCCTCTCTCCACAGAGGACCTCTGGAGCTCTGACAGAGTGACCATCGGGTTCTTGGTCACCTCCCTGACTAAGGCCCTTCTCCCCCGATCACTCAGTTTAGATGGCCGGCCAGCTCTAGGAAGATTCCTGGTGGTTTCGAAATTCTTCCACTTACGGATGATGGGGGCCACTGTGCTCATTGGGACCTTCAAAGCAGCAGAAATTTTCCTGTAACCTTCCCCAGATATGTGCCTCGAGACAATCCTGTCTCTGAGGTCTACAAACAATTCCTTTGACTTCATGCTTGGTTTGTGCTCTGACATGAACTGTCAACTGTGGGACCTTATATAGACAGGTGTGTTCCTTTCCAAATCATGTCCAATCAACTGAATTTACCACAGGTGGACTCCAATTAAGCTGCAGAAACATCTCAAGGATGATCAGGGGAAACAGGATGCACCTGAGCTCAATTTTGAGCTTCATGGCAAAGGCTGTGAATACTTATGTACATGTGCTTTCTCAGTTTTTTTATTTTTAATAAATTTGCAAAAACCTCAAGTAAACTTTTTTCACGTTGTCATTATGGGGTGTTGTGTGTAGAATTCTGAGGAAAAAATGAATTTATTCCATTTTGGAATAAGGCTGTAACATAACAAAATGTGGAAAAAGTGATGCGCTGTGAATACTTTCCGGATGCACTGTATATTACAAACAAAATAAATGTATGTCCATATGACATTTGCTACATAAAACCATGATTTTAGCAGTAAAATATTACAGGCCAACACGTGTAAACAACTCAAGTTATTATCATTGAAGATGCGAATACCTGCCAAGTTGTATTTATTATAAATTAGTGGTCAGTCATTCCGTGGGAAAATAAAAAAATAAGATTAATTTGAAAACAAAATGTTTATCATAAGCCTCATGAACAATGTAGAAATAATATTAAAATGATGGACTTTTTTTCAATACTACAAATACAACACTTTGTACATATCCTCTTTAGCCTGTTGCTCTTCCATCCCTTTTACTTTAATAATTTCTTGTGCATTCAGTTTGTAGTAAAGGTAACATTTCCAGGATTTAAATACCACTTCTGCAATTATGTTGACTATCACTATCTGTCAAAAAATGATGTGAGAATAAGACCTACTGTTCAATCTTTAAATGGTTCTTTCATTTAACACACTGTTATTAGTCAGCTCACTATTTTGGAAATGTATACCTTCTAGTATTTAGTGAAAAGATAATATTTTGCTTGAAAATTTGGCTGCTTGGGAAGATTAAAGGAAAGCAACGATCAAAGATGTTAATAAAATGAACTGGGACTGTGAATGAACTGTAAATAACTAAGACTTAATAATTAATGTTGGGCTTTTCAGCAGGTAAAGACAATTTCATAAGAATAATCTTGTTTGAGTAAGCTGTTTTACAATTTTCTTGATTGTTTAGACATTTAGGGCAATGAAATGAGTACCCAGGAGGAACTCTGACATATAAACCAGATGCTATTAGTTTGCAGGGCAATTTCATTCAAACACCTGCTGTGTTTTACAATCAATGTAAATTGGATCACATTTCTTGTACTCTTCCCAAAATGTTTTTTTTCAAAAATATTCCAGAATAAAGTCTAATTATGTGTAACATGCTTATGTACCTTTATTTAGAAATCTTACAGCATACAGTATATTAGAAAACATAAAATCTCTCCTGTATGTTTACAGTGGGATGCATCATATAATTAAATTAACTAACTTTGTTTTACTCTAGAAAGGCTTAAAAGATGAGCCCCATCTTAGTGAGGACATGTAGCTTCGCCTGGACAATATTAGGGAGAGAGTATGTTGTAGACCACCCAATTCAGACAGTAATTTCAACACACATCTTTTTAGTTATATCAAAAAGGCAAGTTTACAGGGAGATATTATAGTCATGGGGGACTACCCAAATATTAACTGGGATAACCTTGAAGATGGAGCTTTTAGAAGTAATCAGTGACTGTTTTCTAACACAGCATGTTAAAGCACCAACACAGGGTGAAGCCTGTCTGGATTTAGTATTTTGTAATAATCAGGACAGAATTGAGGGTGTAGAGGTGATTGAACCACTAGGGTCAAGTGACCATAATGTAATACAATTCTCAGTATTTTGTAAGAGTGCAGATGCAAAGACTAAAATTGTTAAGTTGAACTTTGGTAGGGCTAATTTTGAGCTGATGCGACAATGTCTAAGTAGGATACACTGGGATAAGCTTTTAAGTGTGGAGACAGTCAAGGAGCAGTGGAACAGGTTTAAAAATGTTTTACATGTAATGCAGGACAGATACATACCTAAATTTGGAATTAATAGGTAATTAAAAAAAACTTCACAGTGGATTAATAAAGATTTAAAAAAGAAGTTACAAAGGAAAAACTGCTTTATAAGGCATATAACACTAATGACTGCAAAGTGAATCGTAGAGTGTATGAAACATGAGAGCAACCATTAAGAAGGATATCAGGGAGGCTAAAAGACAGTTGGAGAGGAATATAGCAGATAAGGCGAAGCACGACCCTAAGAGATTCTTTCAGTATTTTAGCAGTAAAAGAACAGTCAAGGACAAGGTCAAGTGCATCAGAAATAGTAAAGGGGAATTAAAAGATACAGACAATGAAATAGCGGATACCCTAAACTTACATTTTTCTGAGGTGTTTACAAGTGAGCAAGTGGATAACCTCCCAGAGGTAACAGGGACTACTAAGGAGGTACTGAGTGATTTGGAAATTGTAGAGGGAGAAGTGCTGCTCAGATTAAATAAGCTGAAATCAAACAAATCACCAGGACCAGATAATATTTACAATTGAGTTCTTAAGGAGGCTAGCGAGTACATATATAAACCGTTGACACATATTTTTGGGAAGTCACTGTGCACCAGAGAGATTCCGAAGGACTGGAAAATGGGAAATATCATCCCATTATATAAAAAGGGTAACAGGGCAGATCCAAGCAACTATAGGCCAATCAGCTTAACGTGCATCACAGGAAAATTAATGGGAGGAATTGTTAAGGATAAGATTGAGCAACACCTGGCAAGGACAGGAGTTATTCTGAACAGTCAGCATGGGTTCAGAAGAGACAGGTCATGTTTTACTAACATGCTGGAATTCTATGAGGAGGCATCAAAAGGATACGATCAAAGTGGACCATATGATATTCTTTATTTTGACTTTCAGAAAGCATTTGATAAGGTGCCATATTAGAGGTTGGTCATCAAATTAAAAGAAGTTGGAGTTCAGGGTGATGTTTTTAAATGGGTTCAGAATTGACTCAGACACAGGAAGCAGAGGGTGATGGTGTGAGGAACCTCATCAGAATTGGCCAATGTTAAGAGTGGTGTTCCACAGTGGTCAGTACTAGGGCCGCTTTTTAATAGATATAAATGATTTAGATAGGAATATAAGTAACAAGCTGGTTAAGCTTGCAGATGATACCAAGATAGGTGGATTAGCAGATAATCTGGAATCTGTTATGTCATTACAGAAAGACTTGCATAGCATACAGGCTTGGGCAGATTTGTGGCAGATGAAATTTAATGTCAGTAAATGTAAAGTATTACACATAGGAAGTAAAAATGTTAGGTTTGAATACACAATGGGCGGTCAGAAAATCGAGAGTACACCTTATGAGAAGGATTTAGGAGTCATAGTGGACTCTAAGCTATCGACTTCCCGACAGTGTTCAGAAGCCATTAAGAAGGCTAACAGAATGTTAGTTTATATAGCACGATGTGTGGAGTACAAGTCCAAGGAGGTTATGCTCAAGCTTTATAATTCACTCATACTCACTCATCTGGAGTACTGTTTGCAGTTTTGGTCTCCAGGCTACAAAAAGGACATAGCAGCACTAGAAAATGTCCAGAGAAGAGCGACTAGGCTGATTCCAGGGCTACAGGGGTTGCATTATAAGGAAAGATTAAAAGAGCTGAGCATATACAGTTTAAGCAAAAAAAGATTAAGAGGTGACATGATTGAAGTGTTTAAAATTATGAAGGGAACTAGTACAATGCATTGAGACTTTTATTTTAAAATGAGTTAATCAAGAACACATGGACATAGTTTGAAACTTGTTAGGGTAAATTTTGCACAAACATTTGGAAGTTTATCTTTACACAAAGAACAATAGACACTTGGAATAAGCTACCAAGTAGTGTGGTAGACAGTAAGACGTTGGGGACTTTCAAAACTCAACTTGATGTTTTTTTGGAAGAAATAAGTGGCTAGGACTGGCGAGCTTTGTTGGGTTGAATGGCCTGTTCTCATCTAGAGTGCTGTAATGTTCTAAAGCTTTGTTGTATATTTCATAAATTAAGACTCAGACACAATATATATATATATATATATATATATATATATATATATATATATATATATATATATATATATATATATATATTTGTCACACACATGCGCATGGGAGGCAGCTAAAGGGCATGAGTAAGGGAAATTCCGATTCAAACCAGGATGTGACAGAGTGCACTGACTCTTTTTCTCCCTTTCCTGCAGACCAGTCACGGGAGATTCCACCTGGTCCTCTTGATGTCACTTCCAGGACTAAGCCTATGGAAGAAGACCTTGCTGGCTCTGGCTCCTGTGATGTCATGTCCAGGCTAGAGCCTATAGTTGAAGACCCTCATGAGCCCGACACCTTTGACATTACTTCCTGTCTTCCCCTTTAAAAGTCTCCACTTTTTCCCTATTCCTTCAATTCTGTTTTGGACCTGCTTTTGTGCACATCAGTGCTGTATTCATTTTTACGACATTGCAGCCAGGATACCAATTATATGGGTGGCTGCCCCAAACCTTGCTATGGCACTGTGTGGAGTTTGTATCTATATACAGTATACAGTACATGTCTTTTTAACAAAATGAAAAGCTGCCAGTCCTTTGTTTTGGTATAGTTAGTATAGGATGTTTGATGACCAAAAACTTCCTCTGGTTTAATGTTGCTAAGCTACAACTTTTGATAACTTCATCTGAATATTGATCAGACCAAATTATTTGCATTCGGACTCACTAATCTCATATAATCAACCAGTATGCCGAAATTTATAATCATCATTTGAAATTTTAGGTTTTTAAATAATATTGTGATGTTTAAAAATATATGTCAACATTTCTACATGCATCGAGGAAACATTGTGCACATAAGATTAATTTTCATTGTAGTGTTCATTACAAAAAGTCACCCTAACTTTAATATTCTCTACATAAGATTATTTTAATGTCCTTTATTCTCTTCAAAATCCGTTTTTTAAACAGTGCATTGGTTCAGCTAGTACTGTAACATTATTAACAGAAGAAACCTCATCATCCATATCCTAGCTTCATCTAACTGGCTGCCAGTTGCTTTAAAATTGATTTTAAAATTGTATTGCTTGTAAAGCATTACGAGTTTTTCCTGTAACATACATAGCTGATATTGTGGAGTTTTTCAGCTAAGAGGGGAAGTTTAAGTTTATTTGGGGAGACTCCTTTTTATACCAAATATTCAATCAACGACTAAGGGTGACCTTGCTCTTTTTGTCATAAAACATACTTTCACCAAATAACAGGAAGACACTGCATGTTCTCAAATTCAGTTTGCGTTTAATCTTATCATTGTAGAATAATGTATTACAGACAATAATATAGCGTTATTTTTCTAGATATACACTCAGTTTATGTGTTTAGTTATTTGATATATCATTCATTGCTAATTTTGCTTTGTGGACATACAGATCATGTACTGTGTGCTTGGTGGGTTATATAGGGAACTAAGTGTTGCATGTTTCTTCTGTAGGCAAGTTGATTAATGTACAACAATGGCTCTTAAAAACTTCATTTTTCATTGCCACAAAGTGTTGTGATTATTATTGGTTTATATTTTTTACCCTGTCTTGGGGCATATGTCTAAATTATTTTTTAAGTATTTTGTTTTTTTGAGATGTTGTATACAGCTCTGGTGTTAGTTTACTGTTTCACTTTTTTATTACATCGTTAGAATTTATTTGCATATTTTTCAACCCTATTTTGTTTTTTATTTGTACTGCCATTTTGTGTTGTCTGTTTTTACTGCGTCACTATGGTATTGAGGTTGCAACACTTGATCTAAATAGTGTGAAAGGAAACACCTTGACACAGGAAAAGGTTTGGGGCAGCCACCCGTATACTTGAATAAGGCTGCAAAGAATTGAAAACTGGTAGTACAGTTGTATACAGGTTGAGTCCAAAACAGAACTGAGTTCACAAGCGGAAGTTGACTGGTATTTAAGGCAGGTTAGCGGAAGTGACATCATCATGGCCAGAACAGGAAGTGACGTCATGGGGTCCAGGCAGATATTTCCTTGTTTGGTCTGCAGGAATAAAAGAAATAGGTTTACTGCACTCCGCCACCCCCTGGCTTGGCGTGAAATTGCCTTCTTTTGGTCCTTTTAGCTGCCTCCCATGCGTACATCCGTGACAACAGCTAAATAGTATCGAGATCCTGCTGTTCATTTCCTCTTTTTCAGAGTTTGTTGGATAATTCATGTAGCACTTCCCACTTTGATTTCTACAGTAGTATTCCTGGGGTCTGTTCCAGAAAGCAGGATTAGTGTGAAATTGGGTTAAAGTAACTCAGGATTAATGGAAATCAGGCTAATTCCACTCCATGAAACCTGGATTTACCCAAACCTGCGTTTCTGGAATATATTAAGCCAGAACTACATGATCTGTGAGGCCAAAGATGTGGATAACTCACTAATCCTGTTTTTGAAACATGATCATGCTTTTTATGTTCCAGAAAGAAAGATTTGACAAAATCCTGTTCAGTTACCAGGGCCACTAATGCTCTGAAAATAACCTACAAATAGCAGGATTACCATGAAGAATTAACACTTTGAGTTTGCAATAATTAAGGAGCAGAGCAGCCAATCATAACATCAAAGTCCATAAATGTCCTGTCAGAAATGCTGGTCTCAGCTGCACTATATAAGAAGTAGAAAAAGCAGACAAAATATTGAAAATGTCATGCCCTTGCTGGATCAACAATCAACACAGAAGTGCAACTCCTTCACCGAATTCTGCCCATTAAAATTTAATCAGACACCGATCAGACATTCTGGCATGCATGAATGCTCTGCATTAATTTTGCATGAATGTTACCATTTTACATCTGAGACTTTAATATATATGAGCAACCTTTTATTAAAGACATGTTCAGTGCCACACTTCATTACTTTTAGCTGACATTGGTCCAAATCATTTCCCATGGTTTTTTTTTTTTTTTCACAACATTAGAGATGTCACACATATCGATAAAATGATTGCAAATATTTGCTTAACTTTAAAGTGGCATCTTCTCACACAATACACGCACAGGCTGTCTTCCCGAGACAGAAATAAATAACCACCATCAAAGAGGAATTCCACAGAGTCACAGATAGGTCAATCAAATTTAAATAACCACGCCATTTTTGAGCAATACTAACTGATAATTCTAGCTGATAGAACAAACTGTACACCTTTAGCACTTCTGTGGAGTCCTTCGCCTTTCAAAGAAATGCTTTTGAAAATGATCCTATTGTTTGAATACCTATACCCAAACTGCTTATTACTACAGGTCCAATTTGCCGTTCAATAGTGGAATAAAGCAACAAAATTACTTTTGCAATGTACTTTTAGCTCATTTGGCTGATGGCGTTTTCAAATGGAGTATGAGTATGTAAATCAATATGTCCTCCTTTCATTTTTAATTAATATGAAATGCAGTGTACATAATTACTGTACAGATGTTGAGGCCACACATCCAGGGTCTCACATTTGAACAGGGTAAGGTTCCATTTAAAGAGTGGGCACTATGGATTTTCTGTTGCAGATCTGTACATAGCCTTGTGGTGGGCTGGCGCCCTGTCCGGGGTTTGTTTCCTGCCTTGCGCCCTGTGTTAGATGCGATTGGCTCCTGCAGACCCCCGTGACAATGTAGATAAGATACAGTGGGTTGGATAATGGATGGATCGATCTGTACATAACAGTTGTTATCCTTTGCTTTTTTATTTTTGGCATATAATCATTGGACAATACAAAGTTTAGTGCAGGCAGAATAACATTTGACATCTCTTATAGTAATGACTAGAACAACTCTATATATTCTGAACACTTAATATCATTGATCTAAGACTTTTACAAAAATAAAATACAATGCTTACTTGAGGGCATATACGTTTCAAGTAGAGTAGTATAAATGGGTACAATTTGCACAATGCAACAATTTACCACACAAAGTTTACACAGATTCCACTAATAAACTATTTTACACAGTCACTATATCAGTCATATTCTTCCACACCATCTCTCTATCCTTTGTAGCTGCTCCTTGTATTGTTCCTTTTGGGAGAATATGTCGATAATCTTCATGTACTGCCACCACCACCTCTTACTCTGCTGGCATGAAAGTTGTTCCTTCTGTTTCTCAGACCTGTAGTCCATTGTTGATTGGTTATTCAAAGCTTGAATTGTAAGGGCTTATAAATTTTTCCACGAAGGCATGTTAATCCACATCCACCTATTAGAGATTGTGTGAGCCAATTGAATTATTTTATTCTGGAACCAGCCAATCCACTCGTGGAAAATTGTGCTATAGCAAGCTGTAATTCACTCTAAGATACAGGATTATCTAATCGCTTTTTCTGGAACAGATGCCTGGTATTTGATTCTTTGGCAACATTATACTTTTTTGTTTTGATCCAAATTATTTCTGCTAAAAAGTATAGGCAGTATTTTTTACAACTTTTTTTTCTTTATAACAAAAAGTTGGGCTGGAGACATCAAAGAAAACTAGGACAAGTGGAGATGTGAGCTGTACCTTCAAGAGACAAACAACTCCTGACCAGACGGGAGAGCTGGGACAAGGGACATAGTCCCTCAGTAGGCTGACATAGTTGGGCTTTTGTATTAGAGTACTGTGGCAGAAATTGGAGATAGTAGATGGTCATTCCAAGAAGTGAGGCCACCTGATATACATTTGTGGGCTCAAGCATGTGCTTTATTGCTTCTACATGAGTTTGGAGTGGAGAGATGCTACTGGCGGTCAGACTAATTCCCACAAACATGACGCAAGACACTGAAAAAACACATACACAAGTACTTTGAGTACTCTGTGTCGGCATTCATCATGGACAGTTGGGGTTGAGCCATGCACAACAACGTCATTCAAATATATGATCACCCCAGTAATCCCAGCAAAGATAATAGATATCACAGCTGTAGGACAAAGCTAAGGCAAAACGGGACCCTAGTGTAACGAAAAACCCCATTATGGGTGACAAAGGCGGTCAAATCTCTGCTTTCAGGGTGGAGAGGAATTCGTAGGTACCCCATGGTGAAGATCCAATTTGGAAAATACCTTAGACCCAGGGAACTGTATGATAAGCTCATCAGCTTTGTTCCCTTACGTCAATACAGAAACGTAAACCTTTTTTTTTTTTTTAACTGGTTAACTGGTTCAATGGTGCGCAGCTCCACAGCTACACCCCCCTGGATAGCCAGGGAAATATAGCGTGGAGGTTGGATGATGGGGCATATGCAAATATCAACCTGAGGTTGATTGTCAGAAGCTGAGAGACAACCCAAACCTGTGAAAAGAGCTGGCCATTGCTAAAGCCATGGTGAGCTGACAGTGAGAACAGCTGGCCCATCAGTGTCTAGGAATGTAAATCCCAGACCTGTGAATAAGTCCAAGCCTAACAAGTTGGCATCAAGGTGGGTGACATGAAATATGAAATCAGGCAAGTACTTTGGCAATAGCGTACAGGCAGGAAATTTTGCTTGTCAATTTTTGTTTGACAGTGGTCAAATTAAGAAGAGACACCACTGCCCCAGTATAAAACAGCAAAGGAAGACACACACTGTCTAACCGCAAAGTATGTTTTAAAGGTGGGGGCTGTTGAGCTCACTGAGTTGATGCAGTCTGAGTAGAAGGTAACTGTTCTATTTCTACAGAAGAAGCAGGAACTGAGTGACCATTAGCAAAGTGGTTAAGCTATTCACAGTTCAGGTGCCTGTATCCCTCTGTGGAGCTACAGTTCCTGCAACACTGTCTAGAAACACATTGCAACTGCATTGTATAATGAACATCAGAGCTGTCCCAAAAGGAAAGTGCATCGTCACTGGCATTGCAGGAGGCTTCTGTCACTTGTTATATGGCAGGCTGGTGCTGAGCTGGAGAAGTTTTGCTGTGAGTTCAGCAGATGATTTAATTTGAAATGCTATGTCGATTACTTTGCGAGAGTCATATCATCTGGTGACATTAGTAATTTTTACAAGCTTTATGATTACTGGAATGTTCCACAAGCTGGTCCTTGATAAATTTGTCATATAACTCACTGAACTTTTAAAGGCTGGCTAAACCCCACAAGTCAGCCATGAACTGCTGAAATGATTTGTCCACCTGCTGATGGCACTGAATTTGTCAGACAATGATGCTTTGAGGTGTAGAGAAATTATATGCCATGAGGCTCACCGATGTGGAATATCCAGCCACAGTTCCAAAGGTTTTAAAAATGTGTTGGCCTTCTGTGCCTAGGCAGTGTACAAATATGGCTGTTTTATGAGCATCACTCACTGTGTCCAGACCAACAGCTGTTAAATAAGTCTCAAAAGACTGAATCCAGCGAGTCAGTGAAAGGAATGCAGAAGGTGGTGCGAATGAAAGCTCCGTCCTTGTCACCAATGTTATATTTCCCAAATGAACACAGCACAATGCTCAGTTTGTAAGTGACACCCCTTTACTTGATGCAGTAAACTTTCACCAAAAATGTGCGCACTTCACTAATGTATGCAAAGACAGAACAAAATATGGCACTGTCGCAAAGCTGTGCAGATATAAAAGTAACGTTACCACTGCAAAGATTTAAAGGTCAATGTTACACACTTTCTGGTTATCCAAGACTCTGCAACAACAACATTTATTTATATAGCACGTTTTCATACAAGTGATGTAGCTCAAAGTGCTTTACAAGATGAAGAAAGGAAAAAAGGAAAATATAAAAATAAGATTAGGCAATATTAAGTAACAAAGAATAAAGTAAGGTCTGATGGCCAGGAAGGACAGAAAAAAAAAGTGGGGCTGGAGAAAAAAACAAAATGTGCAGGGGTTCCAGGCCACAAGACCACCCAGCCCCCTCTAGGCATTCTACCAAATATAAACAATCTCAATCAGTCCTCATGGTTTTCAGGCTTCACATGGAAGAATTAGACGATAATGGTCATGTGGACATATGGCCTTCAATCCATCAGTGTAGGCTTAGCATGGTGCCTTGATCAGGTGATGGTGGTGCAGATCATCACCACAGAAAAACAGAAAAAGAACAGCAGAGAAAGTCAGGGTTGGTATGGATTGCAGAACCATAATAGAAATGATAATTAAATGCATATACAGAATAATAATTCTTTGCATTTCTATAGCACTTTTCTCACTACTCAAAGTGCTCAGCAATTGCAGGTTAAGGGTCTTGCTCAAGAGCCTAACAGAGCAGAGTCCCTTTTGGCATTTACAGGATTCGAACCGGCAACCTTCCAATTGCCAATGCAGATCCCTAGCCTCAGAGCCACCACTCCGCTAATATCAGGGTTATACACAATATTAGCCTGACAAATTTCTGTCAGTAAGCTATTCCAGATTTTTGGTGCATAACAGCAGAAGGCTGCCTCACCACTTCTTTTAAGTTTAGCTCTTGGGATTATAAGCAGACACTCATTTGAAGATCTAAGGTTACAATTTGGAGTGTAAGGTGAAAGGCATTCCTAAATACAGGATGGAGCGAGATTATTTAAGGCTTTGTAAACCATAAATTCTGGACAAAATACAAAGACTTTGCAATATTTAGAAAAAATTTTGACTTTAGAACTTTTACAATTTTGGGTGTTTTGTTGACAAGATTTTTGGTTTCGTGTATTAGGCCACTGTATCTTTTACTGTTTCTTGACTTTTATTACCATACTCCTTTTAGTAATTCTCACTTTGATTTTCGGATAGTCGATTTTTGATCTGCTATTTTTTTGTTGTTGATGATTTTTCGTTTCTAGTAGAACATTTATCTGAGAAACCTTTGTCTGTATATTTTAAATTTACTCTCACTTTAATTATTTTTAATGACTACTTTGTTCTTACCACTTGGATATAGTTTCACCTGTGCAGTTAATTCTTACTGTCAGTTGACACTTACTGTATTTGTATTCATTTAATTGTTTCATGTTGTAACTTAATACCTCTACATATTTATTCTCTAACTCACATCCATTTCAGGGTGCCTGTCCTAACAACATTGGTTCAAGGTTGCAACAAAGCCTGGGCAGTGTGCCAGTACATTGTAGTAACTTGATACATTTGCAGAGTCTCACTTTGAACCCAAATATACAAAGATTTAGTCATTATTTAAGACTCGTTTATTGTATATTATAGTTGTGAATAGTACAAATTTACAAAACAAAAAACATTCAACATATTCAATTACAAAATGCTGTATTTCACCATTTTGTCCCTTGAAACTTGTTTTTAACAAATCATTTGTTGTGTAGGATTTACAAAACATTCAAATGTGACAAAAGTGAACGTAACGGTTCAATTTGAATAAACATAGTTATTGGCTTTCGGCTTTGTGAAAAAACAAATCAGTGTTCAATCTGAAACTTTTAGATATTATTCTTTTTAGTTGCCGAGGGTTTACCTAAAAACATCCCAACATCAATGCCTCATTTTAATGTTTTTGATTTTGGGGCATATGTTACTAGTTATTCATATTTAATGCCTTGGAACATGGATTAAGTTCAGATTTCAGATATTCACAGAATGTATTTCTGTTACAATAAGAAGCTAACATGGTTTTGAAACTGATAAAAAGGGACTAATGAAATCACTGTTAAACAAATCTACAAAATACACTGAGCTATTATTTAGAAATAAGATTAGAAAAGTAAATGAAAGAATTGAAGTGTTTATTTAGGCAGTGAGGATACTTATTAAGGCATACTGTAACATGCATAAAATCAGTATTTCACTGTATCTGTGTTTATTAGCAAACCAAAGAAAAAAGTTAATCATTTTAAACAGGTCATGAGTTCTAGAAACAGCTATCTGAAAATAGTAGAAAATGTTGTTTAAATATAGTTCACTTTTTTACCTGTATCTTATCCAACATTTGTGTCACTCTTTTACAAATACACATGTAGCTGTTTTATATATCTGGTATACAGTTCCATGCAGTGTTTCAGTTAGTACATTACTCTGTCTAAGCATCTGCAATTTATAAAATGACAACAATCGAGGCTCACAGCCTGTCACCCCTTTCTGTAGCTGTTTTCCGAGTAAACAATATACAAGCACGCTGGGGCAGCTTTTGTTTTTTAATGCAGTTTTATATATCTTAGTGGTAGATTTCTGCCAGAATCAGTGTTTCATCATCTGTAGTCAAACATTTGTCTGTATTGCTAGAGGAAAGGAAAGTTAACATTGATCAAATCATTTATTAACAAATAAGTTATAATAAGGAAATAGAATTCACTGAGAAAGCATTTATTTAGTGAAAATAATGAATACAAAAAGTCTATTAATCTATGTTATCATGAAAAGGCAACATAATTGTACTAATTAAATTCAAGAGGCACAACAAATCAACAATGCAGAATAAGTCTTAACTAGTACAAAAGTAATTAGAGTCAGTGGTCTTTAATGTAAAAAGCTCACTAAGCCTTATTATGGCTTAGTATATACTTCTGGAAAGACCCACTCAATTTACAAAAGGCTTTGGAAAATAAAATAAAGCTCACAAAATGTAATCATCACAAATAAGCAGGACGTTTGAAATGGAAGTACTGCTGAGGAAGTCTTGTGATTTTGTGCCAATACTAAGCCATCCTTGGCCCTACTAGTTCATAGAAGAGAAGCAGCACTTACGCATTATTAATACAGTCATTTATTTGTTAATTTACAATAGCTATGATCAAATTGCAATGAAATAGAGAAAAAAAGGAAATATCCTGGAGGAAATAAATCTCTTGGGGTCTACAAGCTTTAATAGTAAAGGCATGTATAGATTTGTTGACCGAGATAAGATGACTGTCCAATCCCTCTAACTTTCTATCATACACCTGATGCTTTACACACAGATTTCAGCTTCTCATAGATCTACACACAGATTAAGTAAATAGGTTTAGTTAAGTTTAGTTTATGTTCTCAAAATAAAGTCAAATCAGGGTTTGAAGCTCCCCAAGATTCTGTCTTCCACAGCAGTGAACATATTTCTGATTCATTTTTTTTCTGGGGGTAATCATATTGCTAAGGAGGCTACACCTTTACAAACATTCATCCACTATCCAACCCGCTGTATCCTAACTGCAGGGTCATGGGGGTCTGCTGGAGCCAATCCCAGCCAGCACAGGGCATAAGGCAGGAAACAAACCCTGGGCAGGGCGCCAGCCTACAGCAGGGTGCGCGCACACACACACACACACACACCAAGCACACACTAGGGCCAATTTAGAATCGCCAATCGACCTAACCTGCATGTCTTTGGACTGTGGGAGGAAACCAGAGTACCCGGAGGAAACCCACGCAGACACGGGGAGGACATGCAAACTCCACGCAGGGAGGACCCAGGAAGTGGACCCGGGTCTACTAACTGCGAGGCAGCAGAGCTACCCACTGCGCCACCGTGCCGCCCCCTTTACACACATTTATTTATTTATTTTATTTTTTCACTGAAATGACATTTTTGAATTCAATGGATACCTACAATTTGGGTTTTTCTGTTTACTGTTGCTATGATTGTTGCTAGGGGTTGTGGCCTGTTTGATGTCATGATGTTATTGTCATTAATTAGGAGTTAGTCTGTAGTTTGTTTACAATTTTTTCTTATTCAATACATTTTTCTAATGAAAGGTTTAATTTTTTAATGTAATATTTGCATTTAGTAGTTTGCTATTTTACTTTCATTTGACTAATTCTTTATGTATTATGTTTGTAACATTCAGTTGTGTGTCTTTTATTATTCTACCACAATGATTTTTAATCACTGGGACATGTCGATGGGTTGCTGGGGTATATACTGGAAGTCATGTCACTATGACATCAGTAAGTGCACTGGTATTTAAAAAGTCCAACATCCAACAGGACTTTGCACTGGCCAAATTATTAAAATATGTTTCAGGATTACTAAAACTGCCTTAACTTTTTCTTTTCTTTTTAATTAAAGCTAAGTGGTTTAACTTAAATGATAAAACTAAAAAAAATTAAGCCAAAGAAATTAGATTATATAATTGCTACAGCTCTTTTAAACCTTCTAGCCCTTAAGTTCCTATAATATTCTCCCTCTCAACTGCCTTATTTGAGGTTAACTTTACTTTTCCCTGTCTGTTCTCCTAACTTTGCACTCCTCTTATTCCTTACTTATCAACTCTCCCCTAGCACTGCTTGTATTCCCCCATATTAATGACCCCTTACTCTATCGCCCACTTAACTGCTCTACTTCCGACTGCTAAGAATTGTTCAGTCTAAAATAGACTGATACTGCTACAACATGGTTATTTACTTACAAGATACAAAATACAAGACGTTTTGTGTCATATTCACAGTAAAAACACATGTTAAAACCATGTAATGAAATTCTTACTTACAGATGACGACATCAGTTACTGCTGTTTTCTGCCCTGCCTATTTGATGCTAGTTGAAATATAAATAACAAGAAAAGGTACATGTACAAGTACAAGTAACTTTTCCAAGTACACCCCAAACACCCAGCTACTTTTGCTCCTGTGCAGGCAAAAAAAAAAGCAAAAAGCCCTTCTAAAGGTAAAAAATTTCAAAAAATTCCCACACAGTTCCTTAATGGCAGCCAAAACACAAGTTTAAAGGAGCAAAATGTATTTTTTTTAATTAATTCTCACACCATATAAAAAACAAATAGTCTCAGCAACTCTCAGCTGTCTCTCGTGAACATTTCTTTGTTTATTGTTTGAATCTCCTTTCTAGTTGGCCACATTTCTAAATGTTAGATGCATTTTTTCCTTTAGGAGTGACATGGTGCTTTCCCAGTTTTTTTCATACTGCCTTTGTTTTCTAATGGCTGGAATCCATTTTTGTTGAGCTAGCCAAAGTGTTTAACGGAAGTTGCTTTTTTTTGTATCTTTATCCACATATTTGCCTTTCAACACTGCTGGATACCTTATGTTATTTATCCGTGCTTTCTGTCTTGTTAGGCTGCTGTTCAATCATCCAAATCAGCAGCTGCTATTTTACATATTGTATTTCCAAGTGCTGCTAGCCTTTACCTATTTTTGGCAGTTTCAGACTTTCTTCCTTTTCATGTGTGTGCAGTTTGCTGCTTCTCAGCCAACCTAAGACTGCCATATCTTAATTATCTGTGCAGTCAGCTAATTCCCTCTTATAGCTAAAGCTACTTTAATAATTTAGTAGATTGCCAATTTGGTCTCATGGTGGCTTGTTCAGATTATTTAAAATAATTCCTTGTTTTGACCCTTGCTCTCTGGAACAGAGCTCTGATTCTCCTAGTGAGTAATATTTTATAATAGACAGATTTCCAGGTTTGTGTTTTCTGTCTTATGCTTTGGCACTTGACTCGCACCACTTGAATACCAACAGCAATGATCCAGCAGATATGTAATAAAAAAACTTTTTCATCTGCTTGCCTGGATTGTTTTCCACTTATGAAATCAGGACTTAGCTGAGAGAATCTGACTTAAAGTAGCCTAGCGTTAATAAAGGTTCAACTTTTTCTACTAATGTTAAGTGTTTCTGTTTAATTTAAGACAAACTTAGGCAATCCACAATTACACATGCTTTTGTGATATTTAAGCAGGCCCAAGAAACAAACCTGTAGAACATCAATCACAGCTCAAAAACAAATGGAGGAGAGTGTAACATCCACAGATTGCCTGTCTGCCACTTTAAAACTGTAAATAAAGGAATTAATAATGTGTTATGACATACCTTAGTACAGTAATGATATGAGTTATACAGTAGACTGTTCTGTTGTATGGAGTTTTTTATGTGAAACAGAAAAACATATAAATGAGAGAAGTGATCGTTTCAACAGCAGAACAAGAAGTAGTACTTTACCCCCCCACCACCACCACCACCAGCAGTATGCCGTTGTGAAGAGGGGGGTTGGACACACCTCAAGGAGACGTGGTTGCTCCTCCAAAACCCCTCTTAAATGGTGATACAATGGGAAACAAATACAGTTTTTTTTTACCTCCTCTTTGCTCGATCAGCTGCTGGCTTGCTGCTGCTGCCATGCTACGTGATTTCCATCTTGTGTGGCTCTTCAAATGTTTAAAAGCCTGTGCAGCAGCTGTCATTTTGTCTAACTGCCTTGTCTCTCATCTCCCCCAGACAACCTCAAACACTATTCGATCTCTTTTCGCTGTTCCGTTATTTCGCCAAGTAATATTTTCTGTTTGTTTGCACTAACACGATCTTTACTATAATTTTTTTGAGACTTTCAAATTTTCCTACTTCCATTATCTCTAACGTTTACGACGTTCTACTTTGTCATTTTCTGGCCCCGGGAATAGTTAAATCTCTTGGCACAAAGAGAGCACAGGAAGTGTGTCTGCCAAAAGCATTTTAAAAACTGAGAGGTTAGATGACCGTGGTCTTGTTTGAAAATGGATGTAAGTAGGGTATGACTTGCAAAAGTCAATGTCTCACTGGACTTGCTTCCAAAAGTTGTAGGTATGACGTGACTTGACTGTCTCGCGGGACGTGAAAGTGTCTCTCTTCTCTATCTCTCTTCAAAAGATCACGTCTTGTTGCAGGAAAAAAAGTCTCATCTTGTCCCAAGATTTTTTTTATAATATAAAGAGCTGAGTTGCCCAATATAATTCTAAACCTTCTACTTTTTGAATATCATACATAAAGCATTGGCAACATCATGTAAACTAGACCAGTTTCTAACCTGCCTTTTGTAAGTAAAATTCTAGAAAAGGCAGTTTTTAAGTAGCTAAATAACTACTTGAATAAGCAATCTATTCTTGACAAGTTTCAGTCAGGTTTTACAACAAATCATAGTACAGAAACTGCACTGGTTAAAGTAGTACATAATTTGCAGGTTAATGCGGACAGTATATCTGTTCTTGTTCTCCTAGACTTGAGTGCAGCATTTGACACCATAGACCACAATATTCTTAGAAAGCACCTTAGACAATAGTTGGGCTTCTCTGGCAATGTCTTAAATTGGATTCAGTCTTATTTAACAGGTAGATAATTCTTTGTTAGTTTTGATGATTGTACTTCACAAATATATGATATTGTGTATGGTATACCACAAGGATCCATTCTGGGTCCGCTGCTCTTTTCAATCTACATGCTTCCATTAGGTCAGATTATCTTGAAGCGCAATGTGAGCTACCACAGCTATGCAGATGACACACAGCTTTATTTATCGATACCACTTGATGACTCTGATGCTCTTGTCTGTCTGACCGAATGTCTTAGCAGTATTTCCTATTGGATGAGTAGAAACTTTCCGAAACCAAATAAGGAAAAAGCAGAAATCTTAGTGATTGGCAAACATGGAAATAGTGAGGGTATTAGAAATAAACCTGATCCCTTAGGTTTAAAAGTTAAGGTGGAGGTGAAGAATTTAGAGATATTCATTGACTCTGACCTAAACTTTAAATAGCATATTAGATTTCTAGGACTGCATTTTTTCATTAAAGGAACATAGAAAAAGTTAGACACTGAAAAATTAGTTCACACTTTTGTTTTTAGTCGATTAGAGTACTGTAATTCACTCCTACCGGGACTACCTAAAAAAAACAGCAATCTGTTGCAGTTTGTGCAGAATGCAGAAGTCAGAATCCTAACTAGGACAAGAAAATCGGAGCACATCTCACCAGTTTTAGCGTTGTTATATTGGTTACCCATGTTATTCAGAACTGACATTAAAATATTACTAATGGCGTATAAGCCTTAAATAAACCTTCCCCTTTCTGTATTATGGAATTCCTGTCACCCAACACTCTGTGTTACAACCTTAGATTTTCGAACAGTGGCTTGCTTATAATTCCAAGAGCCAAGCTTAAAAGAAGTGGCAAGGTGACCTGTATGCACCTAAAATCTGGAATACTTTGCCAATAAAAATTCGCCAGGCTAATACTGTAGCACATTTTAAAAAACTGCTAAAAACCCATTATTTTAATTTGCCTTTTTCATAGCTACATTTTAGTTGTATTCCTAATAAACTATATGGTCATAGAATTATTATAGTCTTCAGGGATCTTCAATCTTTACCAATCTATACCATACTCTGCTGTCTTTTCCGGTTCTTCTGTCGTGGCGATATGCGCAACCACCACCTCATCAAGGCACCATGCAGCCTCCTGTGATGATGGAATGAAGGCAGGTATCTCAGCTGTCCACAAGACCAACTTCATCAAATCCTATCCTGTGAAGCCTGTAAAGAAAGAGGAATGAAGTAAGAACATTTATGTTAGGTAGAATACCCAGAAGGGGTTGGGCCGTCTTTTGGCCTTGGGGCCCCTGCAGATTTTTTTTCCTCCAGCTTAAATGGATTTTTTTTGTTTGTTTGTTTTTGTTTATTCTGTCCTCCTTGCCATCTGACTTTTTTTCTTTTTTGTTACTCATTCTCTAATACTATTTCCTAATCTGAATTTTTTTTCTCATCTTGTAACATTCTTATTGACTTCTTGTAAAGCACTTTGAGCTACATTGTTTATATGAAAATGTGCTAAATAAATAAATGTTGTTGTTGTAGTATGAATGTGGACTTAGCAGCAAGTAAAAATTGAAAAATATACCTTGGAAAGACTAGAATACATATTTATAT
This sequence comes from Erpetoichthys calabaricus, assembly GCF_900747795.2. Lineage (NCBI taxonomy): Eukaryota > Metazoa > Chordata > Cladistia > Polypteriformes > Polypteridae > Erpetoichthys > Erpetoichthys calabaricus. The sequence goes on along the minus strand of NC_041394.2, from coordinate 305,320,526 downwards.
GCAGACACAAATTGTGCTTTTAGCAATAAAAAGGAAAGCTACAACTTCAGTCACTATGGAGGCCCAAGCTTCTAACCTCACTAGTGGTGAGAATGACTAAAATGACTCATGGCATAATACAAAATGGGCGGCACGGTGGAGCAGTGGGTAGCGCTGCTGCCTCGCAGTTGGGAGATCTGGGGACCTGGGTTCGATTCCCGGGTCCTCCCTGCGTGGAGTTTGCATGTTCTCCCCGTGTCTGCGTGGGTTTCCTCCGGGGGCTCCGGTTTCCTCCCACAGTCCAAAGACATGCAGGTTAGGTGGATTGGCGATTCTAGATTGGCCCTAGTGTGTGCTTGGTGTGTGGGTGTGTTTGTGTGTGTCCTGCGGTGGGTTGGCACTCTGCCCAGGATTGTTTCCTGCCTTGTGCCCTGTGTTGGCTGGGTTTGGCTCCAGCAGACCCCTGTGTTCAGATTCAGCGGGTTGGAAAATGGATGGATGGATGTATATATTCTACAACTCTGTGATGGCCTATTGTGATTTTGCTTATGCAGTGGTGTTCTGGGCCAAATCAACAAGCTGATTAAGAAGGAATGCTCAGTTAATCTACTGGAGGTAGTAGTGGAGGAGAAAATGAAAACAAAACTGAGTGCCATTATGAACAATGCTGCACATCCTCTGTCTGACACAGTAACAAATTATTCTGCAGAAGTGTGTCAAGAAAACTTACTGGGGCTGATTTATATCAAAAATACAGTAGTGTGCCTCTGTAATGCCTCATTGTGACTGAGACTGCAGTTTTTATCTTTTCCCAAGGTTTCTTTCTTTTAGTAATTTTCGTATTCATTTGAGAGAAAGTTTGCTGTATTTTATAAAATATGTGCATATATTGTGGAGGGCTGCTGAGGCCTTACCTGGCTGGGATGCCCTGACCATGGAAGGACCATGGGAGAGAATATTTTCAAGACCGTTTTTCCCCAGACCAACAAAAGGAAGCCCCCTTGGCTTCCAAAGGGGCCACGGGTCATGAGCATGGAAACTCAACCCTGTCCAGTTTGGTATCACTTCTGCCACATCCGGAAGTGGTGCTGGAAGAAGTTAATTGGGCACCTGGACTCCTTCCGGGTGCCCTATAAAAGGAGCCCATCACCACCACTCAAGGGCCAGAGTTAGGAGGAAGTGGATAAAGCTCGTGGGGATGAGTGGAGGCAGAAGGACTGGCTGAGAGAAGGGGCTTTGCATTGTCTGTGTACTGTACTGTGCTTTATGTTCTGTACTGTGGGGAGTGTAATTAATCTGCGTGCTTTGTGGCAATTAGTGTCCCGCCATCTGTGTCTGGGTTAGGGCAGCTGTACGCACCCTGCGGCATCACAATATTTATTTCTGTCATGCGCAAATTAAGTGCTATCTATCTATCTATCTATCTATCTATCTATCTATCTATCTATCTATCTATCTATCTATCTATCTATCTATCTATCTATCTATCTATCTATCTATCTATCTATCTATCTATCTATCTATCTATCTATCTATCTATCTATCTATCTATCTATCTATCTATCTATCTATCTACAGTGCATCCGAAAAGTATTCACAGTGCATCACTTTTTTCACATTTTGTTAAGTTACAGCCTTATTCCAAAATGGATTAAATTCATTTTTTTCCTCAGTTGATTGGACATGATTTGGAAAGACACACACCTGTCTATATAAGGTCCCACAGTTGACAGTTCATGTCAGAGCACAAACCAAGCATGAAGTCAAAGGAATTGTCTGTAGACCTACGAGACAGGATTGTCTCGAGGCACAAATCTGGGGAAGGTTACAGAAAAATTTCTGCTGCTTTGAAGGTCCCAATGAGCACAGTGGCCTCCATCATCCGTAAGTGGAAGAAGTTCAAAACCACCAGGACTCTTCCTAGAGCTGGCCAGCCATCTAAACTGAGCGATCGGGGGAGAAGGGCCTTAGTCAGGGAGGTGACCAAGAACCCGATGGTCACTCTGTCAGAGCTCCAGAGGTCCTCTGTGGAGAGAGGAGAACCTTCCAGAAGGACAACTATCTCTGCAGCAATCCACCAATCAGGCCTGTATCGTAGAGTGGCCAGATGGAAGCCACTCCTTAGTAAAAGGCACATGGCAGCCCGGCTGGAGTTTGCCAAAAGGCACCTGAAGGACTCTCAGACCATAAGAAAGAAAATTCTCTGGTCTGATGAGACAAAGATTGAACTCTTTGGTGTGAATGCCAGGCGTCACGTTTGGAGGAAACCAGGCACCGCTCATCACCAGGCCAATACCATTCCTACAGTGAAGCATGGCGGTGGCAGCATCATGCTGTGGGGATGTTTTTCAGCGGCAGGAACTGGGAGACTAGTCAGGATAAAGGGAAAGATGACTGCAGCAATGTACAGAGACATCCTGGGTGAAAACCTGCTCCAGAGCGTTCGTGACCTCAGACTGGGGCGACGGTTCATCTTTCAGCAGGACAACGACCCTAAGCACACAGCCAAGATATCAAAGGAGTGGCTTCAGGACAATTCTGTGAATGTCCTTGAGTGGCCCAGTCAGAGCCCAGACTTGAATCCGATTGAACATCTCTGGAGAGATCTTAAAATGGCTGTGCACCAACACTTCCCATCAAACCTGATGGAGCTTGAGAGGTGCTGCAAAGAGGAATGGGCGAAACTGACCAAGGATAGGTGTGCCAAGCTTGTGGCATCATATTCAAAAAGACTTGAGGCTGTAATTGCTGCCAAAGGTGCATTGACAAAGTATTGAGCAAAGGCTGTGAATACTTATGTACATGTGATTTCTCAGTTTTTTTATTTTTAATAAATTTGCAAAAACCTCAAGTAAACTATCTATCTATCTATCTATCTATCTATCTATCTATCTATCTATCTATCTATCTATCTATCTATCTATCTATCTATCTATCTATCTATCTATCTATCTATCTATCTATCTATCTATCTATCTATCTATCTATCTATCTATCTATTTTGTGCACCTGTAAAATACTGGAATAAGTCTGGCTTTTTAAATTAAGCAATAGTAATACACTTAAGTTGCTTTGTGGAATACGCTCTGTTTGGAGATAGTTGCCTACTCTCTCCAATATATAACATGGACAAAATATTTCTGTAATTGCAAATAATGTATTAACATTTCAGTTGAGGTTTATATTGAACAAGAGGTGTTCTCAACAGCATCAAATAAAACTGGACAACAAGGCACGCCTGATTGCTTACTAAGAGAGGAAGGTGTTCTCCTTAGCTCAACTGGCTATGAGGGCTCTTCCTTCTAATGTAGCAGTCTGGTTTTATGCCCAACATCTCAGAGTGAGAACGTTCAACCGAGAGAGACGTGGCCCAAGCAAATTCTTCACTTGTGACATACAGTCATTCCAAAAGTGTACACTCAATCAATCTGTGTCAGCTTCAATTGATCCATCAATCTAACCTGTACATATTTACCATATGGGAGGAAACTGAAGGATATCTGGAAAATCCATTTGGTCTCAGGCAGAATGTGCAAGTGACACAGAGATAATGACCAGGCTAGGATTTAAAACCAGATTCTAGAACTATGAAACAGCAGTAACAACATCTGTGCTATTATGACACCCACTAATTCTTCAATGCCTTATTATTAAATGCATTCTTCAGGAAAATCAGCCGAGTCACATTTATTAGTTACTCCAGCTCACGGACTGAGATGCATTTGTTAATGTTTTTTTAATACTCATTGTTGAGTCACAAAGGTGATGGCTGTGTTATGCTATTCCTAAACACAAATCTTTTGAGACATCACTTGAACATGTAGAACATGGGTTTAAGAACACAGTGTGATGGACGACCGGCTATGGACTCCGGTCTCCATCCCCAGGCTGCTAGGAGGAGCCCTCCGGACAACATATTCGTGCCCCGAGTTCCAGCAGGGCCTCATGGACTTTGTAGTGTTGTGACACAGCCCTGCTGGATACCTTGGGGGCCGCCAGGAGTCGCTGTAGGGGGGCTAGTGGGCTCTTGTATGCCCTATAACCCGGGAGTGCGTCAGCATCACGTGTCCGGAAGAAACAACGTGCTCCCGGGATGAAGAAGAGGACTGTTTGCCCTGACCCGGAAGGAAATGGACTTGTGGGTTGTGCTTGGAACCACTTCCGGGTCAGGGGCTATAAAAGGATTGTGGGAAGCCCAGAACACTGAGCTGTGCTGGGAGGTAGGGTGGCGACGTGTCTGGGCGAGGAGGATTGGTTTTGAGAGAGAGAGTTTATTGATTTATGAATAGTGTGGTGGAAAGGGTGCTTGGTGCACTGTACAATAATAAAAATAATATTAGTTATACTTTTACCTCGTGTCTCGAGTGGTACCTGAGGGTTCAAGAGGTGGACAAAAGCCTTATCTGCTACAACAGTAACAACATATCTTAAAAATCACTCACCTGCTTTAGAATAAATCTCCATTTTATTTATGCCCTGAGAAATATTCAATGACCAAAACTTTTACTTGAACTGTGTGAGAATATAAATACATAAAAGCATCTTCCTGTGCTTTGTTTCCATTAAAGCACAGCATTTTTGTTGTAATTTAGGTGGATTTACTTCAGGATATCTTACAGACCACCTCTTACCTGTATCCCAGTGCTTTATGATAACAATAATGGCATCAACAGTTCCAGGATTTTTTAACACCCAAAGAGGATATAACAAGGTTTTTGGGAGTCACATACAGTAAATACAGGCTTTACAACTATTTAAGATATGTTTTTTTGTTTTAGACGTGTTGTTTTTAATTTAAGAAATAGGGCACACTTTTCACCAATTATATGCCTTTATTTTTAATCTTTTGGCAGTGTCTTTGGGACTTGTTCCAAACTGGTATATACAAAACACTGCCTAGCGCCAGTGAATCAAGTAAGCATTTGTAAAAGAATTCAACTGTAGTATATATTCAGTAATTGAGATGTATTTGTGTGGTTTTACATCCATTGTAATAAATCAAACAAATCGTAAATTGGGCACATAATTGAAGTATTGTTTAAACACATGTCAAGATAATAGTGAGAAAGTTTTTATTTTTTTAACCAAATTTACAGGCAAGTTTTTCTGTAAGAGAGGAAATGTACCTGTCTTTAAATATGCAAAGTGTTCATCCAAGTGCAATAAGTGTAGCCACTAATTTCAAAATAGCCTGAAGAACATTATGATGACTTTCTGAGTTTTATTTTAATGCACAGATGGATAATCTGCCTCTTCAGTGCTCTTGCTTAGGGGGAAAACTCAATAGTTTCTGTTTAAGTACTTTAATCTGTAGCAATGTAGCTTGTTCCCAGCCTACAGAGCAGCTCCATTGCTTTTCTTCACAGAATTATGGCATTTCAGCATACTGTAGAAAGTCACAACACCTTGATGATAGCTCAGTGTATGAGGAATATACCATCAGGACAAATAATTCTGAAGACAGGTAGAAATGTAGAGCTGGTCAGAATTCCTGCAGTCATTTATGTACAGATGTACAGAAGCAAGATGCCAAAATAAGCAAGCAGATTTTGTAAAGCCATTTGGTGCAGTGATTAGTGGTGTATCCTAATAGCTCTGGAGTCCTGGTTCAAATACAACCTTAGTTACTGTTTGTGTGGTATTTAGTTTTTCTCCTTGTGTTGGCATGGGTTTTCTCAGGGTACTTTGGTTTCTTACCAAGTCAAAAAGACAGGTTCCCAGCCTACAGAGCAGCTCCATTGCTTTTCTTCGCAGAATTATGGCATTTCAGCATACTGTAGATAGTCACAACACCTTGATGATAGCTCAGTGTATGAGGATTAGGTTAAGTTGGCTGGAAACACTTTGTGAGTGTGGGAGTGTGCGCAAGAATACTTTTTGAGAGACTGATGGAAAAATACTGGAGGGACAGGTTCCAGATCTCCACAAGAGGTTCTGAAAATGGATGGATGTAGGCAGAAAGCAGATCTATACACTGTCTTTTAAAAAAATGAAAGTTCCCCTTAAAAGATTAAAAGGAAATGAATTGTAAATACAAAATTGGAGGAAATAACTAAGGATATGTAACTTCTTTTTATTTTAATTGATGGAAATGATTCAAACAACAAAATGCTCTTTAGCTCCAAAGGCTTAAATGTCTGCTTTAATTTAGTAGGCAACTAATGTCTGTTGTCTGCCATGCACAGTACAACACCATCTAAGAACAGCTTTTTCCATCTAAAAATAACTATACAGAAAATCAAGACAGAACAAATTTCAGCATTTATTTTAAGTAGAAATGACTACTGTGAGTTATTCACAAGCTCCTTAAATTATTCTGCTTGCAGCTGTTAATAATCTCAAAATGCTGCTGGAATGGTTACTGATAAAACCATGCAATGTACCATACATCTCATCTTCTCTTTTCTTTGAACAGGATTCCATACACATACGGAGTTGATTTCAAAATCTAAGGCTGTGTTCCCACTGCAGTGCAAATTCAATTAGACAAAAATATCTGTCAAAGACCTTTTTCAGAAAAGTGGGAGCAACAAACAAAAAAAAAAGTTACATATAATCTGAACTTTTCAGATTGGATTTTGACCACTATGTGAGCACTGAATACAATACAAATATATGAGACTCAAATGTGAGTGCATTTTGATGGAGCAATCACAATTGTCTGGAAGTTTAACTTCCCAAATAATTTTATTTCAATATATATGCAACCTTTGTCATATTTCTGCATAATTACAATATTGACCCAGTGTGCCAATCAAAAGAAAGCAAGGTGGCTGATTGAACTATTTGGGGCAACAGTTGTCAGCCAATAGAGGCCAAAAGGGATGCACCTCGTGTTGCCTTAATTGTACATGTCTGTCGTTATAAAGGCAGTTTTTGTAAATAGTAGGATTTTTCCTGATGTCTTGGCCAATTTGCCCATCATGGCCTGGTCGTTCTGACCCCCTAATCACCCCCTATCTCTGATTGGATAACTACCTGACCCCCTAATTATCCCCCATCTCTAATTTGATTACTATCTCTCTGACCCTTTCACCACCTAATAACTAATGTGGGGTGAGCATGCTGGCACAAAAATGGCTGCCTTCACATCATCCAGGTGGACTCTGCACATTAGTGAAGGTTGAAGTGGCTCTGTGTACTCTGTCTATGTAAAGTGCTTTGAGTGTCTTGAAAAAGTGCTATATAAATAAAATGTCATCTTCTTCTTTTACATCCTCTTTGACATCTTGAAATTGTAAAACCAATGTTTTGCATCTTACTGCTCCACATCTTCCTTCCCTCTAGTCCCAGTTCCTCTCTTGTGTCCACAGCCTTTAGGTCAAGGTACAGTAATCATATGTGCACTCAAGGCAATAGCTGTGATTTTTTTTGTCTTTTCTGTATGTCTTCCTTGCCATCATGACTTGAGAAATTAGCACTGCACTGAAAACAATATTAAATAGTGCAGCAAACAGCATGCCTTAGGTGGTCAAGTTGGTTTATCAGGACACATCTGTCTGAAAATTTACTAATATTGTGTTTGCTGAGCACATTCAGGATAGATGTCTGGATACACTCACGTCAGAGTTGTCAAAGTTGCCAAATTAATTTGAACAGTCAAATGAAAAATCGTGTATGAGCCAAAAATCAGAATTGTGTCACTTTTAGCTGCAGTTATGAATGTAGCCTTTCAAAGCAAGTGCTTTGAAATGTGAGACTTTCATGGCAATTCTCAGACTTAAGACCTGAAATCTGTCACTTTATACTTTAACACCAAGCACCAACTCAGTAAAAACAAGATTCCTTAGGTCAGTACATGACGAGCTCCTCTTTATGAATACTAGAGTCACCTTTCTCTCTCTTGGTATGCAACATCTGGGTTTCTCCATCTGATAAGGCATTGTCAAACACAGTCAAGTGACACTATTGCTAACACACTTCACCCTCTCAGGCGCCATGTCCTCATCTGTTTGAGTCTCTAATCATCAAGGAGAGTGATCATAACTCAGTTTCGCCAGCCTCTTTTGACAAACCTATGCAATAATTATAAATAAAAACATTGGCATGCTCAACAGTATAATGAAAAGGCCCCCTCTTTGGTTTAAATTAAAGTGTCAACAAGTATTAAATGCTTTTTGTAATTGCTCAGCCTGATTCGGTTTCTACTGTCTTTGGCAGATTACATAATGCCTGGAGCGTAGCCTGCAACAAAGGCTTTAGCATTCCTCTACTCTAAGACGAATTTAAGTACCTGGACTTCAGTAGCAGGAGACAGCCTATAACATATTTTAATGGTCTTACTGAATCATTAAATGATCACTAATCTACAGACAATATGGTGCAATGTTTAAGGCTTTGAATTACAAACCCTGAGGCTATGGGTTCAAACCCTGCTACTGGCACTGTGTGACCATAGACAAGTCACTTCATCTACCTGTGCTCCAAATGGAAAAACAAAAGAATTCTAAATCATTGTATTCCAAATATTGTAAGTCACCTTGGATAAACCTGTCAGCCAAATAAGTAAATGAGAAAATATTTCAATCTAGTAAGTGGTGCACTTTCATTCCACCTGGGCCAGTAAAGATCTAAGGATAAATCATCAACCCTGGCTAAAGAGAGGTAAACTTCTTCTTCCTTATTATGGTTGTGAGGATAACACTGCCAGCGAGAGTATTAATGTATATTTCTGGTTATTTGTTTTATTGCAGCTGAAAGTCATAATTTGTGCATGACATTGACAAGTAAATCTTTAGCTTTTTTAAGTTCAAATTTTAATGCGGAAGCTAACCTTGATAGAGCAAAAGCACATTCTATTAACCTTATACCATCTGGATATAACACCTTTTAGAATGTCAATGAGATGCTGCACACAGTTTCTGGGAGAAGATACACCGTCTTCATTTAGAATACGTGCTTTCACAAATTAATGAATTTTCTTAATGAATTAAAATTCACCTCTCATTTTCTGAATGACTTGGTATTTCATGGGTCTCTTGCCTGGATTTTTTTTTTTCATATTTCTTTTGTGTCTGTTTACTTCCCTTTGTGTGTGCGTATTTTATTGTTAATTGAGTCATCTTTTGTTAGTCCCCTTTGTTGGATGAAATATTTGCTCCCCATTTTCTATTAATAACGCAATTAAATGTCTAATTGTTTTTTGATGGACTATGGTGTGAGGCCCTACAAACTAGGCCTTGTGATAGGTGGCCACCCATTTATACCGGCCAATACCCCCAGGCCGCCAGGTGGAGCTCTCCTTGCAGTATGGAGGTACCCCGAATGCCAGCAGGGAATTATGGACATTGTAGTTTTCCTTTACATTCCTGCTGGATACCACGGGGGCCACTAGAAGGCGCTGCAGGGTGGAGCAGTAATTATTTTCCCTACGCCCCGGAAGTATGAACAAGAGGAATGACGTGCTTCCGGGGTGACGAAAAAGTTTTGCCTGACCCGGAAGTGATAGAAAGTCACATGGACTGAGGGACAAACACTTCTGGGTCATGGACTATAAAAGGACCATGGGAAATCCCAGACAGCGAGCTGAGCTGGGTGGAAGGGTGGCAACGCGTCTGGGAGTGGAGGATTGATTGATTATTGATTTATTGTGTTTATTTATGAGTATAGTGGAGTGGAGTGTGCTTGGTGCACATAATTATTATAAAATAAAGTCATATTGGACTTTTATCTGGTGTCTGACGTCTGGTCTGAGGGTTCAAGGGGTCAACAGTGCCTTAATCATTCAAAGCCTATAAATAAGCTGAGAGAAGGCCATCATATGAAAAGGCAAAACAGCCACACTCAAAATTTGATGAAAAAAGAAACCTAATGCTATGTTGCATTTTTTCTTTTTGATTTTTGACCTAAAGTTAGAAGATATGTGCTCTGTCATATTTTATAGGCAGGACAAAATTACTTTATATCTCATGTGCCTTCCATGTCACATAACTTGCAATAGGCATGGTGGCACAAAACATTATGACTGTGACTACAAAGAAGCAATACAAAATGGTGATGACATAACCAATATAAGTTAAAATGTAATAACTATACAATTAATGACTATCATAACAAAACTTTCCACAAAAGACAAACCCTGAAAGCACTAAGGCAAATCTGTAACAATGCTATTATAGAATGCCCTGAAGGGAGAAGACAGCCAACTGGCCTTTGTCAGCAGAACTGCGACTACGCCTGTTACCTGGAAATTGTGTTTTTCTGTCTTCCATTGTTATATATGTTATTATGTTAGGGGACTATATTGTTGTGATTTGTTTATGTTCATATTTCTGTTCTACTGTATGTTAAACTTAGTTTGTGTTTATATAAACATATTTCATAGTTTAATCATTTATGTTTATTACATTGTAAGTATGTATAAGCCCTTTGAGCATATAGTCAGTAAAGGGTAGGATATAATATACTGAAATTTGAATTATTTTTTTATTTATGCCAATGCTACATTCTCATTCTCCAGACAGTTATCAAAAGGGTAACAAAATGTTATGTCGTATCATCAAATCAAATAAAAAACATTGAGTCAGGAGGTTTTAGCACATACACGGACTGCTTATGAAAATAAAAGATATTGGATCATCATCAAAAATGTACAAATTAGCTAAGCAAGCAAGCTGTTACAGTGTGTGGTCTCATCTTTTTTGTAATATTTATCCTTATTAGCATGAGTGGAATTAAATCCTGCAGATGTTACATTCTTCAAGCTGAGTTTGGATAAAGAAACAAAAAGCTCTACTAAGAGAGGAATTCAATGTAGAGGGCAGAAGAGGATAAATATTGGTGTGAACAAAATCCAGTAGCCACTGCAGCTTTGTAGGAACTGAATTTCAAAGTGCTCTATTAGAAATCATTGCCAAGGTCAGACATAAGTCTTGTGATAGATAATATTGTCATTTATCTCAATGACAGCTGATGATGCAGAACAAGAAATCATCCAACAATGAGCTCATGAAATGCTAATTTTTCAAAATATAGTATAAGTTATCTTCATGTTCCCAATCATAATTTGTTAAACTTAGTTTCTTAAAACAAAATCAGCAAAGATGAAAGATAAGTGGATTCTGTAAAATGACAGAGTCTGCAGTGAGTGGTACTGTATTTCAATCAGTCTTTCATTATCTGTGATAAATGCGAACCATTTAAAAAGTAACATCTTTCTTATGACACTAGGATTTGCATTTTAAAGTCAATCAAGGAAGCAAAGGAGCCAGAGAAATTACTGCTTCAGGGTATGAAATTATAACTTGGCTATCTATAAAGTCAATAATAGGTAACCTAATCACCTTAAATATGGAGAAGAACAGAAAATTATTCATATGAAACGGCAAACACCACACAGAAGAAATTTTTAGTTTGCTCCTTTGTAATACTTGCAATAGTAAATTAATATTGTTAATGCTTCCTGTGTGTAATATCAATTGAAGTGAAAAATGCAAAAAGGCAAATGTCTAAAGTTATGTGAACCAGTAATAATAATATGGAATTGACTTTCTTTTGGCTACAACCACCATGGGCAAATTGACCATGGCTTTGTAATTACCTGGCAATAATGTCCGACACTTCTTCAACTAATTGCCACTATATTAACGTAGGCTCCTGACCACTCTCTTCTCAAATTTTTAATGCTTTCTAGCTTGAATCCTCTTGTATTTTAATGTTAATTTAATTGACTTTCTGCTAAAATACTTGATCTATATTTGCTTCTTTGTTTGATGATTCTATCTGATTTGGACTATGTGTTTTCCTTCTCCTTTGTAGTAGTTTTTTTTTTTTTAATATACTGAATTTACTTGTCTAGGAACATGCATTCTTATTCTCAAGACACTGAACCACTGTTAAATAATCAATTCACATGTGAATGACATGAAGAGAGTGCTGAAGAAAAATGTGAGAGAAATTACGCTTATAGAGCTAAAATAGAAAACATGAGAAACATTTGTAATGGAATGGATACAATTACTGGACTAAGGCAATCCAGTGCTTAGGTGACAGAATGCTACATAAATGAATCTAATGCCCTGTTTCAATTTTTAAATTGATTTTTCACTTCCACTGTCACCTTCATGCAAAGATCAGTCCCTCCACACCATCTTTAATACATTTTCAACTCCTACCACTTCAACTGGTATGGCCATTCATGAGTCTTTTTCTGACTATCAGTATGATGACCAGGTACAGAGAAATATGACATGGCTATACACAGATAATGCTGTATAGCATTATAGCATATAGATTTAGTCTTTGAGTACTTAAGAACTTAAGGACCTGTTCTGACCAACTTTGTGTTATCCTTTGCTACCTGTTTAGTGTGTCACTAAGGCTCCATATAGTACTGCTGCTGTGGTAAACATCACGTATGGATCCAGGTCAGGCACCTATTCACCTAATAACTACAAACCAGAGGACCTAACACTCCAGAAGATCTTTGAGAGGCTGATTCAACACTATATGATTCCTCTTGTGAAAGACAACTTGGACCTACTATAATTTACGTAGCAGCCAAAGATTGGTTTGAAAGATGCAATTGTCTATCTGTTCCAGAAGGCTAATTCCCATCTGGACAAAGCTGGCAGCACTTGATGTTATGCTTTTTGACTTCACCAGTGCTTTCAATATCATCTAACCATCTCTGTTACATGGTAACCTCAAGGATATACTGATGGATGAGCCTATGGTATCCTGGATTAGGGACTATCCAACAGACCACAGTTTTTGAGGCTCAAGGAAAGTGTCACTGACATGGATGTAAGGAAAACTGGAGGACCACAAGAAACTGTCGTTCACCCTGTACACCTTGAGCTATAAATATACAGTAATACCAGGTTATGTCACTTGCAGAAATTTTCAGAAGGTTTTGCTCTAATGAGATGTATTGACAAGAGTATAGAAGTCGGGTGGAGAACTTTCTTTTTCTTGGAACAGAAAGAATACTCTGCAACTTAACCTCATTAAAACTAAAGAACTAATTATTGAATTTCACTGCATTAAAGAGCCGATGTTATGCAAACGTAACAATTTAATACTGAGGACTATTTTATGTTACAAAAGAATTGCACAAAATATGTGACGTGCCTGCAACTTGGTATTAATGTGCACATGATTTTGGTAGAACTTAATATATATATATACAGTTAGGTCCATAAATATTTGGACAGAGACAACATTTTTTCTAATTTTGGTTCTGTACATTACCACAATGAATTTTAAATGAAACAACTCAGATGCAGTTGAAGTGCAGACTTTCAGCTTTAATTCAGTGGGGTGAACAAAACGATTGCATAAAAATGTGAGGCAACTAAAGCATTTTTTGAACACAATCCCTTCATTTCAGGGGCTCAAAAGTAATTGGACAAATTAAATAACTGGAAATAAAATGTTCATTTCTAATACTTGGTTGAAAACCCTTTGCTGGCAATGACAGCCTGAAGTCTTGAACTCATGGACATCACCAGATGCTGGGTTTCCTCTTTTTTAATGCTCTGCCAGGCCTTTACTGCAGCGACTTTCAGTTGCTGTTTGTTTGTGGGCCTTTCTGTCTGAAGTTTAGTCTTCAACAAGTGAAATGCATGCTCAATTGGGTTAAGAGCAGGTGACTGACTTGGCCATTCAAAAATTTTCCACTTCCTTGCTTTAATAAACTCCTGGGTTGCTTTGGCTGTATGTTTTGGGTCATTGTCCATCTGTATCATGAAACGCCGCCCAATCAATTTGACTGCATTTAGCTGGATTTGAGCAGACAGTATGTCTCTGAACACCTCAGAATTCATTCGGCTGCTTCTGTCCTGTGTCACATCATCAATAAACACTAGTGTCCCAGTGCCACTGGCAGCCATGCACGCCCAAGCCATCACACTGCCTCCACCGTGTTTTACAGATGATGTAGTATGCTTTGGATAATGAGCTGTTCCACGCCTTCTCCATACTTTTTTCTTGCCATCATTCTGGTAGAGGTTGATCTTGGTTTCATCTGTCCAAAGAATGTTTTTCCAGAACTGTGCTGGCTTTTTTAGATGTTCTTTAGCAAAGTCCAATTTAGCCTTTCTATTCTTGAGGCTTATGAGTGGCTTGCACCTTGCAGTGCACCCTCTGTATTTACTTTCATGCAGTCTTCTCTTTATGGTAGACTTGGATATCGATAAGCCTACCCCCTGGAGAGTGTTGTTCACTTGGTTGGCTGTTGTGAAGGGGTTTCTCTTCACCATGGAAATGATTCTGCGATCATCCACCACTGTTGTCTTCCATGGACATCCAGGTCTTTTTGCGTTGCTGAGTTCACCAGTACTTGCTTTCTTTCTCAGGATGTACCAAACTGTAGATTTTGTCACTCGTAATATTGTAGCAATTTCTCGGATGGGTTTTTTCTGTTTTCGCAGCTTAAGGATGGCTTCTTTCACCTGCATGGAGAGCTCCTTTGACCACATGTTGTCTGTTCATAGCAAAATCTTCCACATGCAAGCACCACACCTCAGATCAACTCCAGGCCTTTTATCTGTTAATTGATAATGACATAACGACGGACTTGCCCACACCTGCCCATGAAATAGCCTTAGAGTCAATTGTCCAATTACTTTTGAGCCCCTGAAATGAAGGGATTGTGTTAAAAAAATGCTTTAGTTGCCTCACATTTTTATGCAATCGTTTTGTTCACCCCACTGAATTAAAGCTGAAAGTCTGCACTTCAACTGCATCTGAGTTGTTTCATTTAAAATTCATTGTGGTAATGTACAGAACCAAAATTAGAAAAAATGTTGTCTCTGTCCAAATATTTATGGACCTAACTGTATATTCTCAGTAAGTAAAAAGGAACTCACATGTTTGACCAATTTCTGCATCAGTGTCTATCATTATTAATGCTTTGGTTTACTGTTGGTCTAAGTGTTAATACATAACATCCGGTAACTATTCAAGGATTGGATGTGGAGGTGGTGCACTGCTGCAAGTATTTGGGGATTCGCATCAGTGTCAGGCTGGACAGGACTGGTAACACAGAGGAACTATATAAGAAAGGGCAGAACCGACTCTTTTATTTTCTTAGGAGACTACACTCCTATCTGTGCTATGGTATGCTGGCCCAGAAACATCACTTGACATCAACAAGCCAATAAAGAAGGCAAGCTCAGCTATGTGACAGACTTTTGACCTGCTGGTGGTGGTAGTAAAGAAGTGAATAAAGACAAAAATGATGGTTGCAGCTGTGACATTTAGTTGCTTTGCACATAGAGTATAACATAGATTTACTTTCAGATAGTAATAAATATTGCTAAATGTAAGTTCAAGGCTTTTTTTGTAAGCTTTTATTGAACTGTAAATTATGTACGTTACATTTTGTTTTTTTGTTTCAATTTCTCTGTGTGTTTTTTTTAGGTATCATCTAAACTTCTTAATTTAATTTAGAAACTATACAGCAGTTGTATGTCTAGCTATGACCAACTATTCTATGACATTTCCAAACCAATAAAAGATAAAGAGCTGAAATGAATGAAATACAGTGTTATTTAAAATAAAAATGAATGAACATCAGACTGTGTGAAAATGTTGTGTTACATTCTCTTTTGGCCACTTTCATCACATTTATGCTCAATTTTAAACCTAAAAATTTTAGTAGCAGTAAGTCAGTTGGAGGTGACTGCATGAGCTCAAAATAATAAATTGCAGCGTCAGACTGTGAAAATATGAAGTGCTTGTTGATTTTAAATGTCAGGTGAAGCACTGATGAGCAATCTATTACTCTGTTTAAACAGAGCAAAAACATAATGATGATAATTGAAAGTAATTTTTGTCATGATTCGTGCTAGAGATATTGACCATTTTTTTCATTTTTATTAAAAAGCTATCTTGAAATGGACTGTCAATTCAGTTTATGTGTATGCAACACTTCCCATTTACAGTCTCAGATTGCTACCCATAGTTATAAATGTTATACTGTGACATTTATTGGCTGACTCTATTGAGTGCAGAGGCTGAAACAGACAATTCACTTTCCCCCTTCATATCACAAGGTGAATGAAAATGGCTGTTTGAAGAGCTGGTCATCTTGAGCATGAAATAACTTATAGGAGGTCCTATAGAGGAAAGAGGAAAGGCACATAGTGGGAAGACTGCAAAATCTGGTTGCTATATCAAGTTAGAAAATGGGAGGCATAACATTCAGGTGCATTTGGGGACTTGACTAACTCATTTGAAAGTTGAAGTATTTTAAAATGTTTTGGTTACTTTGTCAAAAAGTCAGTTATCACATTTTTGAATATCAAACATTTCTGTAACAATGAGACATATTTGTTTTACTTTTGTGGCGAACAGCCTGGACACAGACAGGTAGACATGTTGGTTTCACAACACACACATTTATTGTACATTATATTTACAGTTCAAGTGCATAATCCCAGTGCCTCAGCACCAAACACCCCTTTAAGTCCTTGGCCACACTCACAATGCCTTTACAGTCTCTGGTCCGCCTCTACTCCTCTCCACCAAGCTTCGTCTTCTTCCTCCTGACTCTTTCCCTTGACTGGAGGGAGGCAGCCCCTTTTATTCACCCCGGAAGGACTCCAGGTGCATCCTGAAGGCTTTTGTAGCCACACCCCTGTGTGGCGGAAGCTCTGTCTGCGTATCCGGAAGTCCTCCGGGTGTCCCCAATACTCTTCCCCCTAGCACTTCCGGGTGTGGCGGAAGTACTGAGGTCCAGGGCTCCCAAGGCATCGGGGCGCCCCCTGGCGGTGACCACGGGCCCCTACAGGGTTGAGCTTCCAGGCTCTGTACCCGTGGTCCCCAAAGCAACCAGGGAGGATGCCCCCTCGTGTCCTGGAGGAGGCACAAGCCCTCCTCCGCTCCTCCTGGGCATCCCACTGGGTACCACACTTTTAAACTTATGTCAAGCAAGCGGAGAAATAAGCTGGTCTATCAGAGGTGTGGCTTGCATGCACATGCCTCTCCTGACATGTGACTAACTTGTATTGGGTTTGCATGGCAGTCAGATGAATAAAAGAGGAAAATATACAAAAAATACAGGTTGAAATGGACTCTCTCAATGTAAATTTGAAAAGATAAACAAATCTGAAACAATTTGCACAGTATGCTTCTCTGTTTTAAGATGGAGTAGTTTGAAAATTCAACAATGCTTTTCTAAGGGCGATTTTGAAATTTCAAATATTTGTGCAGCGTCTGTTCAAGAGATCTCTATGAAAATTGAATTTCCTGCTAAATTTCCTTGAATAAGTGTGCAAAATTTCAGCAAAGAGAATGCAAAAAGCTCAGTTTGTTAGTGAAGTAAACATTAGCAGTTAGAACCTTGTACTCTAGAAGGGTATACAGTATATGTCTGTGCAATTAACTTAACTTACGTTAATGGTAAAATATGAAGAGGCTCAATTATATAGCATATAAAGCTTCCCCAAAATGCAGAATGAACTGCTATCTAGTGTAAGGAGTACCAAAGCTATGTCAAAATTTACGTATTAATATTTTTGTTAGTTAGTTGAAATACGTATGATATAGAACAGTGAGTGATTCTGTGTTTCATATCAATTTCAATTTTGAATCCATGCTGTTGAAAGCTTCTTGTTAGTCTATTCATAATGCAACTACACATATTAACATTTTTCTTAAGAATATACCAGCCATACTAGGCCAACACGATATTCTGTTGTGACACTTGATGAAAGTGCTACCTTAGGCAAGCTACTGTTCTGGTATGTTAAATGGAAAGCATCAGTTTTGGATTTCAGCATTTGGTGTGTGACTGGAAAGAAGGCCTCCCAGAAGATTACTGTTTTGTTGCAGTTGGAGAGAGTTTGTGTCTTAGTGACCTGAACAGCACTACTGGTTGGAATTTTTCTGCTTCTTGAAGGTTTACCCATGCTACACAAGTCAAAGGGTAATGGATAGACAATTTTTCAAGGTTAGGAAACTGGAAAAAGAGTGGATGAATATTTAATCACAAAAAAAGGTGGATGAACTTTCGTGATTAGGTCAACAGCCAATATGGAGTGCAAATGTTATATTCTAATTCTGAATTAGTGGATTTAAACAGCTACAGGTGGCATTCTTTCTGGAAAGGCGGAGCAAGCGCTTTAAAATTTAAGCCTTAGGCATTATTTCTAATCTGCAGACCAGGGGCCTGCAACCCGAGGCTCTTTAACTGCGTGGCTATGGCTCTTCCCAGAACGATAGATGCATTCATATTTTCATGTCTTAACATATTATTTGATAATACTTTTGCAAACGGCAGCACGGTGGTGCAGTGGTAGCACTGCTGCCTCACAGTTAGGAGACCTGGGTTTGCTTCCCGGGTACTCCCTGCGGGGAGTTTGCATGTTCTCCCCGTGTTTGCGTGGGTTTCCTCCGGGTGCTCCTGTTTCCTCCCACAGTCCAAAGACATGCAGGTTAGGTGCATTGCGATCCTAAATTGTCCTTGGTGTGTGCCCTGCAGTGGGCTGGCGCCCTGCCCAGGGTTTCTTTCCTGCCTTGCACCCTGTGTTGGCTGGGATTGGCTCCAGCAGACCCCTGTGACCCTGTAGTTAGGATATAGTGGGGTTGGATAATGGATGGATGGAAAAAAAAACACATGAAGCAATTCTCCTTGTCTTCTTTTCATATAATCAAGGCATTCATATTTTTTGTCAGTAATATTGGTTAAATTCTTATTTTCTTTAGGCACCATTTAATTTAATGTTACTTTCCATTTTTAAAACAAGGAAATTTGTTAATTATAAATGTGTCCAAATATGATGTTGAGAAATGTTAACTTTAAATAAGTTATCCTGTCTATTTGTGTGTCAAAAAAAATTATAAGCTACAAATTATGGAACATATATCAACATGGACATACAAAGTATGCCATATGTTTTTCTTATGTATTAAAGCAACACGGTCCTGCAACATTGTGCAGTATCTCATCACTGCTGCTGAGGGTTACTTGAGGAGAGTTATTCTGGGAAATTCTTTTAAGCTGTATGTGTAGATGTTAAACAGGGTTTTCATCCACTCATCTGTACATTCCAGGTAGCCTGCTTACTGAATGCATATATTAGTGAAGGATCATAATTAATTTATTTCACAAAGTAAAGTGGATTCTGGATTACATCCACACTCATACAAATTTGCATGAAAAATAGAACTCAAGTGTAAATGACAGAGGCGTTAAAAGAAATTCTTGTGACTGGAACCTGTGTTGACTTTGGGCAAAATTTCCATTAACAGATGAATTTTTAGAGAAATATCTCATTATTCAAAGTGTTTTTTTTTATCAAATTTGACTTGGCTGTATTTCATAACTTTAACCCTTTTCGTTCATATGTAATGACTTAGATTCACTTTTAGATGTTGTGATTTAAGAAGTTTAAATACAATGTGTAATTATTGTAATGAAAAATTTTCATTAATATTTGCAAGTTTATAAATTTCCATTCAGGTAAATATGACTAAATTTTACAGTACATGTTTGTTTGCAGTGCCATCTTTTTATAACATGAATTGATCTATGTTGCACTATTAGGTAAGACTATCTACATTTTTAAAAGGTGCATATAAAAAGTATAAATGGCCTCAAATCACTATTGTATAAAATCATCCAATGTATAGTTTTTGACAAATCTAAGTTATTTTGGTAACTATAATAAAACATACATGAAAAGTGTTACTTTGTACTGAAAAACTGTTGCTGAATTCTTGTTTTATTCATTTTTTTGCAAGAAAGATATGCATGACTTGATTGTGCAAAACATGCATATGCATAAAAATTCAAAACCCATTTTACATTTGTGTATTACAAACATATTTTATATATGTTTAATATATAAAATATACATATTAATATTTCATGTTTTGGTTTATGGTTGGGTTAATTTTGTAACTTGTCCCTCCTAATACTTTTCAGATTATCACTTTTTTGCATCTGCTGCCTTCATCATAATTCTGTTTCTATTATGATTGCAAGCAGCAAAACGGAAATCACCAATTGACTCTCTTTAAAATAAATGCTTTCTCAGCAACCAAATTATGATTCCACTTTGAAAATTTCTGTTGTTATGACGTTCCTGTTGAAGTGTTAATGAAAACTGTAGAAATGCTTTAAGATGTATAATTTATTTTTAAATCCAAAGAACTACTGAAAATATAAGAGGATTCTTGAGATTCCCATTAGGTGCCAACACGCTTTTCAAATGTGGATAAAATGAGGTAACCGTATCACTGCAGCTGTGCCGCCTCATAATATAAATACATATATTTTAAAATTTTACTTTAAAATTATTAGGTAACCTGTCTGGAATATATTATATTATATTATCCATCCATTTTCCAACCCGCTGAATCCGAACACAGGGTCACGGGGGTCTGCTGGAGCCAATCCCAGCCAACACAGGGCACAAGGCAGGAACCAATCGTGGGCAGGGTGCAAACCCACCGCAGGACACACACAAACACACCCACACACCCAAGCACACACTAGGGCCAATTTAGAATCGCCAATCCACCTAACCAGCATGTCTTTGACTGTGGGAGGAAACCGGAGCGCCCGGAGGAAACCCACGCAGACACGGGGAGAACATGCAAACACCACGCAGGGAGGACCCGGGAAGCAAACCCAGGTCCCAGGTCTCCCAACTGCAAGGCAGCAGCGCTACCCACTGCACCACCGTGCCGCCATATTATATTATATTATATTATATTATATTATATTATATTATATTATATTATATTATATTATATTATATTATATTATATTATATTTACATAGTTCCTTAGAAATTGTAAATTGATTTCTGTATTTTGTAAAAATTACAAGTAATTCTATTCATTACTGCAGTTCCTTGTTAGAAAAAAATAAAATCATTTTCCAATAAATAAATGAGTAACAATTAAAATATATGTAGATTTTTAAAATCTGACTAGATTAGATTAAACTTTATTAATTACATGGGGAAATTCAGAAGCATACATCTGCAGAAACATAAAAAACAAGGATACAGACTAATAGGACTCATAAGACAGATAATAGAGCCAATCAATCAATAAGCAGAGGTGGGTAGAGTAGCCAAAAATTGTACTCAAGTAAGAGTAGCGTTACTTCAAAATAATATTACTCAAGTAGAAGTAAAAAGTAGTCATCCAAAAAATTACTCAAGTAAGAGTAAAAAAGTATTTGGTGAAAAGACTACTCAAGTGCTGAGTAACTTTGTGGCCAGTCGTGGATAGTTGACACCGACTGCTCAGCCAATCAGAGCGCAGCAGGCCTGCCATGTCTCAGAGACCCAAGTTCAATTCCCCGCTGGGGAGAAAGTGTTATTTTTTTTTTAACCTCAAACGTACATAAAATTTACAAATTGGTATGCACTGTCAGTAAAAGAGATCATTATATTTTCATGTGGGATGCTCCTTTTAAAATACTTTTTAACAATTGAGACTGCAATTAACATGAACAAGTGTCCTTATAGCTGTTATTTTTAAGAGCCATAAGACACAGACAAACAGAGCACTGCATAATAGAGAGACAGACAGAAAAGTCACTATATATAAAAATAAACAGGGAAGGCACTGTATAATAAATATATTTAAAAAACAGCTAAGGGGATATATATATAGATAGATAGGAAGGAAAGGCACTATATGATAGGCAGACAGGGAAGCTGCTATATAATAATAAAATTACTGTTATTACTATATAGATAGACAGGGAGTTCACTGTATAAAAGACAGATATAGAAAGCACTACTAAATGAAAAATGGTACAGCCTTTTTATTAATCAACAGATACTTTAGGAGGCAAGCAGATAGTGAGAGTACATGTAGATGTGAAAAGCACTAGACAGATAGATAGATATGGAAGGCACTGTATAACAGATACAAAACTGTCAGAAAAAAACAGGGTATACAGTAAATAATATACAGGCAGAGAAGCCACTAGATAGGTAGATAAATAGACAGACATGAAAGGCATTATATAAGACAGATAGATAGGAAAGGCACTATATACTAGGCAGAAAGGGATAATACTATTATTACTACATAGACAGATAGACAGGGAATTCACTGTATAATAGGCAGACAGCGAAGGCACTACATAAGAAAACAGTCAGAGAACGCACTGGACAGATAGATCTCAGCATTAGCAGTATACTAGTTTTATTTTATATATATATATATATATATATATATATATATATATATATATATATATATATATTATATGTGTGTGTGTGTATCTGAGATTTATGTCAATAAATTACATGAAAAATGATTCAGTCTGTTTATTATTCAACACACACTGCAGGAAAGCAAGAAGGCTGTCAGAGTACATATAGATCTGAAAGGCACTAGATAGACAGATAAATAGGAAAGTCACTGTATAATAGATGTGGGATGCTCTTTTTTAAAAAATTAAAAATTGAGACTGCAGTTAAACATGAACAAGTGTCCTTATAACTGTCTTATTTTTAAGTTCTGTAAGACATACACTGTCAGGACAGATCACTGAATAATGCACAGACAGAGAAGTTACTAGATAGATAAACTGGGAAGGCACAGTATAATAAAAGATATAAAACTGTCAGGAGAAAAAAAAAAGCTAAAGGGATAGATAGATAGATAGATAGATAGATAGATAGATAGATAGATAGATAGATAGATAGATAGATAGATAGATAGATAGATAGATAGATAGATAGATAGATAGATAGATACCGTGTTTCCACCGAAAATAAGACAGGGTCTTATATTAATTTTTCCTCCAAAAGACGCTCTCGGGCTTATTTTCAGGGGATGTGTTGTTCTTCCCTGAACAAATATCTACATTTCTCTCTATTATAAAAAAAAAAATCTTGGAATGAGACGATATGTGATTTTCTTGGAGACACTTTAATGACCCACAAGACAAGGCAGTGAGACAAAAGGACAGCTGCTGCACATGCTTTTAAATGATCGACACGCAGCACTACAGCAGTAAGACAGCGGCTGATCCGACAGTGTCTCTTTAGCATGCGTTCAGCTCCCCCCCCCCCCCCCCCCCCCCCCCCCCCCCTTAACAACACGAGCGGCAGAGATGTGAAGTGGCGAGTAAAGTGATCCGGGGGCAGGGGCCATGCATGTTTGGAATATAGCGTATATAATGGAAAAAAAGTACCTATTCAAGTGTTGCCCAATGTAGCGGAGTAAGAGTAGTGTTTTTTCTTCACAAATGTACTCAAGTAAAAGTAAAAAGTATGGTGCAGTAAAACTACTCTTAGAAGTACAATTGTTTAAAAAAGTTACTCAAGTAAATGTAACGGAGTAAATGTAACTCGTTACTACCCACCTCTGTCATTAAGTAAATAAATAAACACTAGCACTGATTTAACTGACAGCAGTGGGCAGAAAAACATGCCCAGAGTTCCTCAAGGTTCTGGATGTTGTAGGACTGTCTTGGTTGACACGCCTCTGCAACATCGCACGGACATCGGGGACAGTGCCTCTGGATTGGCAGACCGGGGTGGTGGTCCCCCTCTTTAAGAAGGGGGACCAGAGGGTGTGTTCCAACTACAGAGGGAATACACTACTCAGCCTCCCTGGAAAAGTCTATTCGGGGGTCCTGGAGAGGAGGGTCTGTCAGATAGTTGAATCTCAGATTCAGGAGGAACAGTGTGGTTTTCGTCCTGGCCGCGGAACAGTGGACCAGCTCTACACCCTTAGCAGGGTCCTGGAGGGTGCACGGGAGTTTGCCCAACCAGTCTACTTGTGTTTTGTGGACTTGGAAAAGGCATTCGACTGTGTCCATCGGGGAATCCTGTGGGGGGTGCTCTGGGAGTATGGGGTACCGGACCCCCTGATAAGGGCTGTTTGGTCCCTGTACAATCGGTGTCAGAGCTTGGTCGAACCCGTTTCCAGTTAGAGTTGGACTCCGCCAGGGCTGCCCTTTATCACTGATTCTGTTCATAACTTTTGTGGACAGAATTTCTAGGCGCAACCAGGGTATTGAGGGGGTCCAGTTTGGTGGACTCAGGATTGGGTCACTGCTTTTTGCAGATGATGTTGTCCTGTTTGCTTCATCAGGCCGTGATCTTCAGCTCTCTCTGGATTGGTTCGCAGCTGAGTGTGAAGCGGCTGGGATGGGAATCAGCACCTCCAAATCCGAGGCCATGGTCCTGAGCCGGAAAAGGGTGGAGTGCCCTGTCAGGATTGGGGGTGAGATCCTGACCCAAGTGGAGGAGTTCAAGTATCTCGGGGTATTGTTCACGAGTGAGGGAAGAATGGAGCGTGAGATTGACAGATGGATCGGTGCGGCGTCCGCAGTGATGCGGGCTCTGCATTGGTCTGTCATGGTGAAAAAGGAGCTGAGCCGTAAGGCCAAGCTCTCAATTTACCAGTCGATCTATGTTCCTACCCTCACCTATGGTCATGAGCTATGGGTAGTGACCGAAAAAACGAGATCGCAAATACAAGCGGCTGAAATTAGTTTCTTCTGCAAGGTGTCTGGGCTTTCCCTTAAAGATAGGGTGAGAAGCTCAGTCATCCGGGAGGGGTTCAGAGTAGAGCCGCTGCTCCTCCGCATCGAGAGGAGTCAGATGAGGTGGCTTGGGCATCTGATCAGGATGACTCCTGGACGCCTCCCTGGTGAGGTGTTCCAGGCACGTTTAACCGGGAGGAGGCCCTGGGGAAAACCCAGGATACGCTGGAGGGTCTATATCTCCCGGCTGGCCTGGGAATGCCTCGGGATTCCCCCGGAAGAGCTAGAAGAAGTGGCTTGGGGGGGAAGTCTGGGCATCTCTGCTCAAGCTGCTGCCCCCGCGACCCGACCTCGGATAAGCGGAAGAGGATGGATGGATGGATCTACCATTTAATAGAAGTCAAAAATAAGTACATGGCTTCTGTAGATAGTTGTTTGATCAGACAAATACATAAGCCAACCACTGTGAGTTGTGGCTCATTATTTACTTAATAAAAAAATAATGTAATATTATAGTGTTATAGAAAATGTCATAAGGAATGTTTTAACTTTTCCCGTAATTTCTGTCTTGTATTTTATACAGTTGTAACAGTTCCATAGCTATGTTAACTGGCTATACTTTGCAACATTAATCATGCAGTATTATTATTCAGAAGGGAGTCCAACACTGAGCTCCACTTTTTATTCCCTTCATCTTAACCAAGCCAAATACCAAAAAAAAAAAAAGTAAATGATTGGACACCGCACAGAAATCTGAACACTAACCAAAAAAATATGTTGTGACCAGTGGTAGGAACCAGTTTGGAATGGCAAGGAATTGTTAATCCCTATTTAATTGACATGAAACAAAACAAAAGGGTACACAGTGGCACAACAAAACCAGCCAATGCAGGATTCTCTGCAGCAGTTTTTGTGGTCCTTGCTCAGGAGCTCATTTGGACTTTAATGCAGGCTGTAAATGAGATGGCACCTTCCAGGGCTGTCCTTTATGATGTCCTGTTCAAATGGGCGCAGGAGTTTATGAGGGAGTCACTGTCGGAGTTGTGAGCCCTCAATGGTGTTTTCTTGGAGAAACAGTGCTTCCTTTTGTCCCAGAGTGATATTGTTTAACTAGGTCGAGCTTGGAAGAGAATCCCAGGTTGCACATGCATGACAATGCCAACTACCCAAGCTCCACCAACCAGGTGAACACCTACGATATTAGTATCTTTCACAACAGTAAATATTAAACATTTCCTCAGTTTTTACATTCATTCACATTCTCACAGGTGGTGCAGTGGTAGTGCTGCTGCTTTGCAGTAAGGAGACTGTGGAAGATTGTGGATAGTGCTTTGAGTACTGAGAAAAGCACTATATAAATGTAATGAATTATTATTCAGTGCACGTACTGTAACACAAGACCCATCCCATGACATAGTGTAGAAACAAAAGTCTGAATCTGGGCTCATGGTATAGGTTTCTTATAAATAGGAAATTGTCTAGCTTTTAAAAAGGTAGTAAATAAGGTGCAGTAATCACTCACTGCATTCCAAGTAACATAAAATTGGAAAAATCTCATAAAACGTCATGAAAGCTCTTCTGTTGGTGTATTTCCTGAGTTTCTGCTGCTGGTGTCTCATGAAATTATGAACTATGCAAAAATAGGGATTAGATATGTCTGAATTAGTGAAAGTGATAGCAGGGGAAGGGGAGGAACAGAATTTATTAATTATCGTAATGAAAAATGATCTAAACCCATTTGCGCCAAGGACCTGCTATGAACAATTCAATTCATTCTATTGAAAGACTTTTTAGCATCTAGTGAAAGCAATGCAGCAGGTGTACATATTGAAAGAGTAGACTAAATGGTGCAAACAAGATACATCAGCCAGGGATGAGCTGGCATGCCATCACCAATGGCAGTGGAGCTTATTAAAAAGGCAACTCTTCAAATTTGCAGACCTTTTATACTTTTGTGTGGCTTAAAGCTAGTGGTCCTTTTAAGGATAGCCAGCTTCTAAAAGAGCATAAATTAAACATGAACACACTGAGTCAGTAATGGCAGGCACTGCACAGCATTACAATATGTTGTCTGGAATGAGCAAAAACCATTCTGGTCATGATGAATTAGCAAGCAGCTCACAATGAGTTTTGTTAATACCTTATCACCTGTTACTAATCACATTGGACTTCATCATCAAGATTGGGCAGTAATTGTCACAATCAGAGGGGTCCTTATTCTGCTTATGAAGGAGAGTGATCAAAGCTGTATTTATAAAAGACTTCCAAATCAATAGCGTCTCTGAGCATATGAAGCAGGGGATATCTTTCAGGACCTGGGGATATCTCAGTACTAATGGAATTTAATGTTTCTCTGAGTTCCATAAGCAAATGCTAATGGTCAAATGAAGAAATGTGGGAAGTGTCAGTTCTTCCAAAACAAAGGAAAGAAAATAGAGAAATGGTAAAAGTTAGTAAAAAGTCAGAATAAAAATGTAAAAGTTTATTTACTTTACTAAGTTTGTTAGTAATAAGCCAAACAAATCCAGAACTCCTTTTGATAGAAGGTACTAAGACAAAGGTCTGGAACCTTCATAGTCTAATAGCCAATAATGTATTGAGATTAACCCAGAAAATGTAATAGTAGAAATTGTCTCTAGAAACAAAATTGAGACTGGATGGAATAATAGAATGAGAGTTAATTTGCATTAATTTATCCTTAATTTCTGTGGTGGGCGGCACGGTGGCACAGTGGGTAGCGCTGCTGCCTCGCAGTTGGGAGATCTGGGGACCTGGGTTCGCTTCCCGGGTCCTCCCTGCGTGGAGTTTGCATGTTCTCCCCGTGTCTGCGTGGGTTTCCTCCGGGCACTCCGGTTTCCTCCCACAGTCCAAAGACATGCAGGTTAGGTGGATTGGCGATTCTAAATTGGCCCTAGTGTGTGCTGGGTGTGTTTGTGTGTGTCCTGCGGTGGGTTGGCACCCTGCCCAGGATTGTTTCCTGCCTTGTGCCCTGTGTTGGCTGGGATTGGCTCCAGCAGACCCCCGTGACCCTGTGTTCGGATTCAGCGGGTTGGAAAATGGATGGATGGATGGATAATTTCTGTGGTAGAAAATAATAACCGTAACTATAGAATAAACAGTATATCTTCATACTTTGAATTCATTACAGTTGCTGTACCACCAGAAAACACATTTTTTTGCCAATTGCCATATAATATTCACAGAGAGATGTGAAGAAAAAAATGATGATTTCATCTCACAAGATGCTGCTCATCCATTACAGTAATAATTATCTGACTCAGACTTTTGTGGTTCGTCACGAGCGACTTTGTTTTAAGGATTTGAAAACCTCATTTGCACTAAGCTTTGCAGAGAATGAATCCTTATCTGCAGAAAAAAAAACGTCTATAAAAAGGGGCCATGGGGCGCACAAGTCTAATTTAGATTTTCAACTCATGAACCAGCCATCTGTTCTCTCAGTGGTGCTTAAGGAAAGCAACAATTATTATCCAAAAAGGATGTCCATTATTAATGACAAGATCTCTATTGACTCGTGAAAACAGAGGAAATTGTAGCTTTAATTAAACTTTACTGGACCTCTGACTTGAAGAGTATCACAGAGAAAAACCTTCTTCAGTTAAAAAAAGAAATTGTGTATTGGGATTTAAAAAATTAATCTAAATGTATTCAAATTGTTTAAAAAAGATTTTGGACTTAAATTGTGTTGTACTGTGAGAAAACATGTTATCAAACATCCCTAGATTTAATAAACATCAGTGTAAGAAATAGTGAATATTGCTTGCTCTTCACTAAAATCAGAAGAAGAGTCCAAACTATTCTAATAAAGTCAAATCATTATACAGTAGTTCACCTTGTATAGCCATTGTCTCCCTCTCTCTAGTGCTCTACAAACCTCACCAAGGTCTAATTCAAAAGAGTTGTAATTCAGTTTGTGAGATTTTCAGAAATTAAATTCAAGCTTTGAACCTTGAGTGGAAGGCTGCGTCTCTATTGACCTGTTGATGGAACAAAATCATAAACTGTGAACAAAGGGCAATAAGGGATAATCAGCAGGTATGCTGGGTTCAGATATCATTTAAAGTTAAAAGAAGCAAGAAAAGAACTGCAAAGAGAAGGGCATAGAAGTACACACACTTCTTTATTTGGTTAGGTTCCTGTGCTTGCTGTGAGTTGAAAAAGAAAAAGTTATTTCTCCCCTTTTTCCATTTCTGACTCATGAATTCAAATAATTTTATGAGACTTGTTGTTGGGTGGCCCACTTTTATTTGTCAACTCATAGATTTCTAACAATCCTATTTCTTAACTTTAAAGAATGCACTTCTTTTGCATCTAAATTTAACTTTCAGCTAAACGCTGTTTTTCTAAATGTGAATTCAAAACTTTGTTCAAATAAACCTATCCAACTTTCCATGCACCCATATCAATCCAATTGAGTAAAAAAAAATATTTCAAAGAATCAGTCTTTCAAAGATACTAGGGACCTTTTGATTGGCATCTCAGAAAAGGAGTGGTAATTAGCCATGCATAGGATGCACTGTAGTTCTTTATGTAGGAAGCATTCCATAATTCAGGTCTTTCACTGATCGCATTTATCTTGTTTGAAATTGTCCAAAATGTACTCAGGACAAGATCCAGCTTGTGAATGCTGCCATCTAGCTCGAGCTAGATTACTAGGCCATATGTTTTGGGTGGGAATGCACTTAATTAACATAATCATGGGCAAAAATCTTTACATACTTCTCAGTCAGCCTTGGTGTTACAATCACTCCTAATCCATTAACATCGATATTTGGTGTATGCCCAAGTGGCATTAAAGTGCATTGGAAAAAATTGATTATAATAGCCTGTGCCACACTACTAACATGCAAACGTATCTTGCTTAACGGGAACAATCCCAACCCACCTTCTGTAACTTCTATAACTCAGTGGGTAAGATGGATTCTGTATTATTTCAAATTAGAAAAACATTTTCTCTTTTTTTGTAAAACTTGAGTTATTTGTATGGAATAAAATCAATAAAATTATTTAAAAAAAAAGAAAAAATCTCTCTTAGAGGACATGCCCTAAGCTTTTTTAAAATATGGCAAGAATTCATTAATATTATTTCAGAATAATTTTGCTGGTCCTGTGATTGACTCTATTCATTGTTCAATCATATTTTAAAAGCTAGATGTTTTTTCTGCTCTTGTTTCTCTTCTTTTTCTGTTTCTCTTGGGTGGTGACTGAATCTTACTTTGTTTTGTTTTTTTTTTCCTTTTGTTTATAATTATATGCTTGATAGAGTAGCATGTCATGCTAATGTTCTGGTTTTCAAAAATAAAACAAAACTAAAGAATGTGTCCCTTTTTTGATTTTATAATTTCTTACGATTGACCTCTGTGACGACTCATAAAGGGATCCCTCTCTTTAACGTTGAAGTAAGAAACGTATAAAAAAATGGAAAACTTCAGCTGTGTAGGTGAATATTTGTCTCCACCAACACCCTACTTACTCCCTCCTCACAACTACAATGCATCACCGCCTCTAGTTAAGAACCCCTTATTGAAATGCTGCTTTTGAATTTTTGGTGTTTCTTCCATGGCCAATCAAATTTCACAAGGGTTGAAAACAACCCCTCAGCAATAAGATGCTCCAAAACGTTGCTTCATTATCAGGCATATGCACACACACACACACACACATACACACACGAGTTGTCACAACATTAACACCAATGAGCCAGTCATTGTTACAATACAAGAAATGAAAGACCTGTTCTTGTTATTTGACTGCCAAGCCATAGTGTGCTAACTTCCACTTATGAGTCTCACAACTAACACAAAATAGAAT
This sequence comes from Erpetoichthys calabaricus, assembly GCF_900747795.2. Taxonomy (NCBI): domain Eukaryota; kingdom Metazoa; phylum Chordata; class Cladistia; order Polypteriformes; family Polypteridae; genus Erpetoichthys; species Erpetoichthys calabaricus. The sequence continues at coordinate 305,290,303 of NC_041394.2, read as the reverse complement.
AGTTTACAATATACAAAATCTAGTTTTTATAAATTTCAAAAAGCAGTGATTCACTAACCTCACCTGAATAATTCTTTGCACAGTACAAATCCACTATCCTTTTAGGATTTCAAACAGCAAACGAGAACTGTTCAATGAATAATGGCCAGTCAGGTACACTGAATATCAGCTATTGATAGCTTTCATCAGGATGTGTTTAAAAATTATGTATTTGAAGGGCTGCTGACTAATGAACGTTCACAATTTTCTTGTTATGTTATACAAGAGAGCAAATTAATGATGAGACGGATCCGAGATTGGCGTATGTTGAAAACGAAAGCATGGGTCATAACTGAGAGATCGAGAGCATGTGATAGCAAAGCCAAATCATGAGTCCAAAATGGGGGAAGCAAGGTCAAATACCAATAGATCAAAGTAGAAGTTAGCTAACTGAGTCTGTGAACTTGCACATGAGGACAACTTTTTAAAATGTTGCTTTGTTTTCAGGGTCACAACCTCTATGACTAATCACAGCAATGTGATCTTACCAATGGGAGATGTAAATATTCAAAACCAAAATGGCAGAGGAAATGGTAAACAATTATAATGATCTAAATCACATGCAGGGAATAATGGCAAGAATTTAATTTCCTTGCCTTCAAAAACCCTAAACATAATGTCTTTAAAGCACAGAAACCTAATAATGAATGAGCAAACAAATTAAATACAGTAAATCATTTCTTAACATTTCTTCTATTATTTAAAGCTTGGATAATTTTCTCCATGGAAATCCATATTTGCCGGGGGTCTCCATGCTTCAAAGGATTTTATGAGGATGAGGGATTTTTTTTTAATTCTTTGGCTGGAATAAAACAATGCAAGGCCACAAAATGATAAATACATAAAAAAACAAAAACTAAGCACAGGCAGGCTTTGTGATTTGCTGAGAATGGGATAATATAGTAACATAAAGAGATGTAAGAAAACCGTAGAAGGCTTAAACTGGAATATCATTGGTAAAGTTATTTTTCATTTTTATTATCAACTTTTAGCATTTTGTGATTTGTTTTTGCTTTGGATTTTACAAAACTAACTACATTGGAATGTATTAGGCTTTGTGTCATACTCAGTGCCATTTAAATAGCTATACAGCTTGGAAACGTTGAAGAAAAGCAGCAACAGTATTCATATTCATTTAAAGTCTGTGAATTATCATTTTTTACAAGAGTCTATACTACACTTACACGTGCTTCATCATTTCATTAATATACATCCTCATGTTAACCATTGCAGTACTATAAGGCATCAAATTATCTTTTTTTTTTTTGGCTAGGGCTAATTTCTTGTTCTCGATTAGAAATGCAATATGAAGTTTCTCAACAGCATCTATTGTCAACACTTCATTTCCCACCAGCTGGTCTTATCTATCACAAAATAAACTGAAATTGACAATATCAACACAAGCAAAGACACAGAGCTTCAAATTAGTAGGAAATGCCAATCACTTATAATGTGCAATTATAATCAAAGTTTGCAATTTCAGCACACTAAGAGGCAGCAATAAATTAGCTGACTCTCTGAAAGAGTGCATGTCTAAAAACAGCCATTTAGATTGGAAGAAAACAAAACAACCCCTGCACGAGTTGGTAAAATACACATTGCTTTGAAGACAGAGTATAAATTATCCTTAGCTCACGTTAACTTAGTGTTCTCCTTTAAATTAATGAGCCATTAAACATATAGAAACATAAATCAACATAATGGTAATATTGTTTGTTTTCCACAGTTTAAATTTTGAAAATATGCAATGATTTACATTTTAATTTGTTGTAGACATATTGTTTTATGAAGCTTTTATTTATTTTTCTGTCAAAAATTCTAATATTCATCTGTAAAGTTTCCATATTTAATTAAAAACAACTGCATAATAATGTAAATGTGAACATTAAGACTCTTTGATATTTATAAATTATAAAAGAACTGATTTATTTTCTTTAAACTGCATTCTTATAAATGTATTTCAACATGCTAAAATAATATTCATATAGTGTTCACAATTTCAAATAATGCTGCAATTTCCATATAAAGTATCTGACTCATTATTCAGGACATACCTGTGTGTCATGCTATGTCATATAATAAACTTAATCGTGTTGAATATGTTATTTTAATCAAAAAGAGTCTGGCAGCATTTCTGGCTAGAACTCTTCCCCTGTTCTACTTGCCATATGTTTAAATGATGTGAATAATATGCAACATTTCACCACTCTCCAGCACCTTAATGACACGAGGTCCTTTGTTAGGATTATACAAATGGGCCTCAAACACAGTCTGCATAGGTAATGTATGCCAGTCTTCTTCCCCAAAAACAATATTTACAAAATAAAAATGTTATTTTCTCTACAAAACACTCATACAGAAGGAGTTAACTAGTCTCTTAGTTTTGTGGTCTTTTTCCACAAAAACAAAAGATTAAAAAAAAGTTTCTTGGCCATCACAACTACAACCACATGGGTTTAAACAGGATATTAAAAACAATATTATTTTTGGGTGGAGTAGTCTTTTATTGCCACATTTTTAAATATCGTTGCAAAAAAAATCACTAAGGAGTTCATTTGATTAATAAGTAAAAGGGGCTATAGTAAAGGTAACATTTCAAAATATTTTCCAAACAGATATATCCATAATATTTTTCATTGCTTTGTAGTAGAAAATTGTACAAGTAAAAATTATTTTTGTCTAGCAAAAGATGATGGGACAAAAAAGGATTCATGCTGAGAGCATCAGAGAGTTTTACTTGGAATTATCTAAACATATATTCTTTGGAGAAGAAATGGATTTATCTTCCAGCACTGCAGCTTTCTTTGACTTGTCACCCACTGAGTCTAAAACTTAATTAGTTGATATACTGTATCTATAACACTTAGTGAACTTACAGCTGCTCTTGGAAGATATTAACAAGCTTCTGACAGACAAGTCCAACAGCATTTATTAAGATTGTTGAATACTTTTGGACAGTCTTACTGTAAGATATACAAAGTAAGACTTTGATATAGCTCTGTTTTCCTCCCACAGTCCAAAGACATGCAGGTTAGATGCATTGGCAATCCTAAATTGTCCCTAGTGTGTGCTTGGTGTATGTGTGTGTGTACCTTGTGGTGGGCTGGCGCCCTTCCTGGGGTTTGTTCCTGCCTTGTGCCCTGTGCTGGCTGGGATTGACTCCAGCAGACCCCCGTGACCCTGTATTAGATAGATAGATAGATAGATAGATAGATAGATAGATAGATAGATAGATAGATAGATAGATAGATAGATAGATAGATAGATAGATAGATAGATAGATAGATACTTTATTAATCCCAATGGGAAATTCACATTAGGATATAGCACGTTGGATAATGACTGATTGACTGACTGACTTTGATAATTAGATGCTCCTGTTTATTGATTAATTTATCATTGCAGGTTTGCCTATTAATTATCACAATGTACTACTACTTTAATATTGAATATAACAACAATTAGATTATGTATTAGTTGGAACTCCAGTGTTTGCTTTTCTGAACAAATACTACTTATCAAAAAAGAATTTACTTATATTGGCAACTTTATTAATCATTCCACAACAGATAGAAACCTGAAATTATTTTTGCCTCTAAGATTAACATTGGATCTGAACATTATAGAGGGTCACTAATTAAACAAAGACATTAAATGTAGTGCAGGAAATGTTTTTGATTGGTTTATATCTAAAAAGCAATTACAAGTAAAAAATAACCTTTGATTTATGAGCTATAGTATCAATTAGACAAAACATTAATTATTATGTCCATTCTAAAAATAAAGTTTTAAAATAATTATAAAAAGGTTTTCCCAGGCATGCCAATAAATGATCGCTCCAGCATGTCTTGGGTTTTCCCCAATGTCTCATCCCTGCTGGACATACTTGAAACACCTTCAAGTGTCTCCTTTTGATTCAGAGGAGTAGCAGCTCTGCTTTAAGCTCCTCCTGAATGTTTGTGTTCCTTATCCTGTTTCTAAGGCCGAGTTCAGACACCCTGTGAAGGAAACTCATTTCTGCCATATCTATCCATGATGTACTTCTTTTGGCCTCTACCCACAGCTCATGACCAAAATATTTGAACTGTTTAACACTCATATCAGTTGTTTAACATACCCCATATCTTAGAAAACACTGCAGATTTAAGGTGATCAATTTCACACACTGCCATAGTCACTAGTAGTTTCTCAAAAACTGTTGGGTCTGGTATTGCTGACAGTTTTCCTTTTTGTAGTTAAAAAAATCCTTTCTATATTTGGGGTAGAAGACTGTTATTTCCTTTTTGGTATTTGGGTTTGTTACTAAGAAATACTTTTTTATCTTTTGTAGCGTGCAGCCGGGACTCTTGCCCGGCTGGGACACAAGACCAGGGGAACAAGTGTGGCCAGAGCATTACCTCCCCAAGAATGCTAGATGGCAAACCCCCTGGGTTGCAGCAGTGCCTTGGACTCCTTCAGGGCTGAATGGGAGTTGGAGTCTGGTACAGCCCTGTTGGGATCCACAAGTGCCTCCAGGGGGTGCTGCAGCAGGAGCTGCTGAGCCCTTATGGGCAGTTCTTCCGCCACACCTGGAAGTGCCGCCGGAAACGAGTAATCAAGCACCTGAAGCACTTCTGGGTGGGCTATAAAAGGAGCCAGCAGCCACTACTCGGGAAGCCAGAATCAGGAGGAGGAACGATGAAGCTTGACCTGAGGAGTGAAGGGGGAGAAAGATAAAGAGAACAGACGGATCATATTGTAAGCTGTGCTTGAGCTGGGACTGTGTTATACTTGTGTCCCACGCGTCTCTGTGTCAGGTTCAGCTGGCAGTGCCAGCTTGGTACTCCTACACTTTGCAATTGCCATCAACATCTAGAAAAATGTACATGAAACATTTAAGTGACAATTGTAAAGTGAGTACAAAAAGGGAGACACACTAATCCCAGTGATACAGTCTAAGGAGGCTGAGGAATTATTGCTGTCTTCTGCTCTTTTGAAAATGAGTATTGATAAAATCTTTGTAAATAAAAAATGTGTTATAAATACTTCCATCTGATATACTATAGTATTGTTTGTGAATATGATTAAAAATAAATATTTTTAAAAAATAAAAATACATTTTATGTAATGGCATTCATATAAATCAATGTCATTTTCATATCTTGGTTTTTACTACACAGTTTACTTTGAAATTTACAGAGTGGCTCTCACAACTCACAGCCCAGCCACCCTCTCCCTATCTCTCTATCTTGTCTATTTGCAGTTCTCGTGGTGTCCATGAAGGAAATGCGCACTCATTATATTGTAACCAATGGTTTCATGAAAGAGATAAAAAGAGAAATGTTGCATTACTGTCAATTTAGGCCTGAGAGGGCCAGGATAGGGAATGGCTCAGCTGGCAATACACAAACGCATAAACTTTGATCATGTAGAAGATAGGTTTGCTATTGTTATTAAAAGCAAGTCCGTGGAAGAAAATAACTTGACTATTTAAGGAATCTCTCAGTATGTATTTGTACGCATATTGGAGATGCCATATTTTTGGACACTATGTTTACTTTGAAGTTTAAACCTCAAAAAAGTAAAGTATTACAGAGTTTGTGTTGTGCTGTACAATTAAGCCCTGAATTGTTTCATTTCATCAAAAGATTAAAAGTATGCTTGGCCCACAATAATAAATAACATATAATGTAAAAATGTATAGATTACTTTATTTATTTATGAAATTACAAGTATAAAGGTATAGGAAAAAAACATAAAACCTGTTAATCCCCACATACACCACAATAAGGTTACAGTATATGACATTGCATATGGTTTGCTTAGTTATCCCTGTGAAAATGTTCTTCATTAGTCACATTTTTCCTTTTCCTATTTAGGCTTCAATCTGACACTGGCGAGAAGCCTGTTTTTATTGCCTTGCCAATTATTATCATTAGGAGACTCTAATTATCAAGGATCATGGATCAAGGATCTTTTATTGTCATTCCTACTTCCATGTGCAGAAACAAAATTCAGTACTCAGGTCCCAGTAATTAAACAGCGTCCGTGATAAAAAAACAAACAAAAAAAAAACTAACTAACTAAATAGTAAAAAGAAGCCCCTTAGCCCCATAGACTTTGTGATAAAAGCATCACAGATAATTGATAAATAGAACAAAATAACATTAATACATGAATGGAGCAAGGTAACTATGGCTGAAATAAATATTTCTGCAGTATGCAGTATTAGCAACAAGTAAAAAAGGTAGTAGCAGTAGTTTAGTACATACAATACAATACAATACAGTTTATTTTTGTATAGCCCAAAATCACACAGGAAGTGCCGCAATGGGCTTTAACAGGCCCTGCCTCTTGACAGCCCCCCAGCCTTGACTCTCTAAGAAGACAAGGAAAAACTCCCAAAAAAACCTAGTAGGGAAAAATGGAAGAAACCTTGGGAAAGGCAGTTCAAAGAGAGACCCCTTTCCAGGTAGATTGGGCGTGCAGTGGGTGTCAAAAGAAGGGGGTCAATACAATACAATACAATACAGTACAGTACACAGAACAATTTCTCAATATAGTAAGAAATAAAAAATATAAATTTTAGAAGTACAGAGCAGAATGTAACAGTAGATGATATATCCCATAATAAGATTTGGATTTGTATAGAGTCCTGGAGACCTCATCCTTCAAGCTGCCTCCCCCATTTGGCCATTCCACAGCTGAAACAGCGCTGGGCCAGATGCAGTCTGTACAGTTAATCAGCAGCTCTAGTCAGGATATGCTAAACTGAAGTAGTGAGTCTTCAAAATGAGACTATTGAAACAAAATTGCAAAGTATAGTGTAAATCACAAAGAGTGTACAGTCAGAGTTAGTGATGTTGTATTCATTAGTCTAACAGTATCCAAGAAGAAGCTGTTTCTCAACCTGGTAGTGCTAGCCTGTTAGCTGTGCAATCTCCTGCCTGATGGGAGGGAGGCAAACAGTCCATATGCAGGATGAGTGACATCTTCCATAATAGAGGAGGCTTTACTTTTGCACCTGCTGGTGTAAATGTCCTCTGTTGTAGGTAGGCTGCTGCTGCTAATCCACTGTTGCAGTGCCCTCCTGTGTGCGGCCAAGCAGCTGCTGTACCACACCATAATGCAAGAGGTGAGGATGATCTCTACCACATACTTGTTAAAGGAGGTCAGAATAGAGGGGCACAGAGCAGCTCGCTTCAGTCTCCTCAAGAAGTAGAGGCATTAGTGGGTTTTCTTTATCAGGCAGGCTGTATTGTCATTGGGGTCATTAATAGAAAAATTACCCTGTATTTTAAGAGCGTAGTTGTTTTTTGCCATTTTTATTCCCACCACCAATTTCCTTCTTGTTGCCCTGAGTGCAGCTGCATCTCCAGACCTGAATGTGAAATTCTAATCTCTCAGTAGTGATTGGCCCTCTGCATTCATCCAGGGTTTCTGGTAGTGATGTGTGGTGATTGTCCTGGTGTCAGTATCATCCTCAACACATTTACTGATATAGCTTGTGCATATTCCTCAAGGTCCATAACTCTCCCACTTATTGCTACCTCCTTAAACATCTGCTAGTTAGTGTATTCAAAACAGTTCTGAAGCATAGGGGCAGCATCAATAGGCCACACAGTGATGGACTTTTGTATTGGCTTCCTGGACTTAAACATATGGCAATATGCAGGGATTAGCATATCGGAGATATAGTCAGAGAGACCAAGATGAGGGCTGTGGATGGCTTTATATGTCCCATTCCTGTTTGTTTACACTCTGTCAAGCATGTTCACCTCTCGGGTGGCAATATTAATATGCTGGTGAAGCAGTGGTAAAGTATCTGTAAGTTTAACATGATTGAAGTCTCTTGCAATCATGTAAGGAGCTTCCGGGTGCTTGTCTTGAGGTGGGCTAATGCTGACATGAAGCTCCCTCAGCGCATTATTAACATTGGCACACTGGGGTATGCAAACAGCAACAATGAACACAGCCATGAGCTCCCACAACAGATAATGAGGTCTGCATTTTTCAATTAGGAGTTCTACTGCCCTAGAACAATAGCTGCTAACCAATAACAATTCGTACACCAACCTTTGTTGATGTAAATGCAGAGTTCCCCTGCTCAAGATTTCCCTGATAGCTGATTTCTGTCTGCTCAGAAAAGAAGCAGCCCCTTGAGTTTAAAAGCCAAGTCCAGCATGTTACTATTAAGCCAAGTTTCAGTGAAAACGAGGATGCAACAGTTCCGCATCTCCCAGTGGTTCAGTCTCAGCCAGATTAGATCCATTTTGTTATCCAGTGCATGCACAGTGGATGGCAAAAATGATGGTACAGATGGTCTGCTCGCATTATCTTTTAGTTTAGCCAGCAAGCCATCACACTTGCCCCTTTTCATGCTTTCTTGTGCATCGCTTCCTCTTGCCTTTGAATCACTAGCCTGCAGCATCAGTCCACTGCCTTCTGCAGCTGCAGTCTGCTGAGCGTTGCTTTGAGCACTACTGGGAGTCAGATTACTGGCATGTTGCTGTTAACTGGACTATATCTTAACTTACCTGGTACACTAACACCCCAAAACACCACAAAGTCCACCCTTTTATTAGGTTTAACACTGGGAACTAGAGATGCTGCTGCACTACTGCGTGCCACGATCTTGAAAAAAAAAAAATATTGGTGAGCATGGCTGCTTTCCAAAATGTGCCTTGAAAATGACCGCTTAACACCTACTGCCTCCAGGATAGTCTCCAGCTGTAACAGAATAACTGGATTCAGAAGATGATTGAATGTATTTTTATTGATAATATCTTCTTTCCCTCTTTCTCTCTTTATATAGTCAGTGTTAAAATACCACTTGTTCTGATGCCAGTAAAACAGGACAACTTGGTATCAATTAAAATATGTGATCATCTGGTGTTTCTGCACACTTATACTGAAATTCTAGATATTGTCATCTTGTACATACACTAATATACTGTACGTTGTAGACCAGCTATGACATTTTATTGCAATCTCTTGGTTGTCTAATCCTGCAATCTAATTGTATTCTGTTAGATTTGACAGTTTCTTACTTTGTGCATTTTTGCTTAGTGTCCAGAGGACAGAGAACTATATAAACACTAAAACAAAGATTCTGTTTTTGTAACATGTATAATCGTGCATAAAACATTGCATTTACTTCATAACTGAAATACATATAGAGAAATCCTACTTTTAGTCCAAGCTTAAAGAAATGTTTTGCTTTGCTGCTAATGTTTTTGCCAAAGTGTTAGATAATTTGGGTGGTGTATTGTACTCCAGTTTAACTTAACTCGACGTGATATTCTTCCAAGTATTTTGTACTTTGTATGACATCATGCAATTGTAATGCATCCTCTTTAATAAAATCCCTGTGTGCGTCCATGTGCCCGTGTCTTCTGGTGAAGTGCGCATGCGTGTGGCAGTCTTTAAACCCTGTATGCGTTCATGTGTCTGTGTCTTCTGGTGAAGCACGTATGCGCGGGGCAGTCTTTAATAAAGGACATCATTGCTGGGGAGAGTGCTGATTGGGTACTCGCAGCCGCGCACATAAAATCCATTGCTGGGGAGACGCCACACATACAATAATCAGCTGCACGCCCTCACAGATTAAAATACTTGCTGGGGAACTGCACAGTACTTGGTGGATAGACGCTACAACCACGGTTATCAGCTACATGCCACACATTACATCAGTTCCTGGAGAGACTCTGCTGATTGCCCACTGTTGTGACAGAAATTTTTTTTTTTTTTTTGATATTTTTATTTTATTAATTTTCATTGTAATCATTCCATACAAACAGATCAATTTATAACCCAACATATTTGAAGACTAATCAAACCCCACCCCTGAGAAGGAGAGCTTAGCTAAGGGAAAATTGCTTAAGGCTTTTTAATAAGGCAACATTAAACAAAAGAAAGGGAGAAGTAAATATCTATGTAAATAAGAGATGGAGAAGGGAGTTAAATGCGATAATAGTTATTTCTCTTATTCTAAAATAATATTGATTAAATCCTGCCAGGTTTTGAAAAAATTTTGTACAGATCCTATAACTGAAAATTTGATTTTTTCCAATTTCAAATAATATAAAACATCAGTTTCCCACTGACTTATAAGAGGAGAATTAGGATTCTTCCAATTTAACAAAATAAGTCTGCGTGCCAAAAGTGTAGTGAATGCAATCACAGTTTGCTTGTCCTTCTCCAATTCAAGTCCATCTGGAAGAACACCGAACACAGCTGTTAGTGGGTTAGGAGGGATTGTGACCCCAAGGCTGTCTGAGAGGCACTTAAAAATTTTTGTCCAAAATGATGTTAGTTTGGTGCAGGCCCAGAACATGTGACCCAGTGAGGCAGGAGCTTGGTTGCAGCGCTCGCAGGTTGGATCCTGCCCTGGAAACATTTTGGACAGTTTTAAGCGAGACAGATGGGCTCAATATATAATTTTTAGTTGAATAATTCTATGCTTTGCGCATATAGAACTCGAGTGAATTCTCTGCTTTGCTACCTTCCACTCCTTTTCTGATATATTGATTAAGAGATCTTCTTCCCAATGTCCTCTTGGATCTTTGAAAGGTAGGGACTCTAATAAGATTTTATATATTGCGGAAATAGTGTTTGTTTCCTCGAAATTGAGCAGTATTTTTTCCAGCATTGTGGAGGGTGCAAGGTGGGGGAAATCGGGCAATTTCTGTTTAACAAAATTTCTAATTTGAAGATAGTAAAAGAAATGTATAGCTGGGAAGTTGAATTTTGAACGTAATTGTTCAAAAGATGTAAATATGTTGTCTATATAAAGATCTCTGAGGTTTTTAATCCCAAAACTTTTCCAGGTATTAAAAACTGGATATACTTGCGAAGGTTGAAAGAGGTGGTTCTCTTGCATAGGTGCCACTGATAAAAGATTTTCCATCTTAAAATGCTTTCTAATTTGGTTCCATATTCTGAGTGAGTAAAGCACAATTGGGTTATTAGTATATTTGCGATAACTTTCATGTATTGGAGAGCAGAGCAGGGAATATAAAGAAGTACTACAGGATTTTACTTCTATTGCGGACCAAGCCTGTGTATGTTCATTTATTTGTGTCCAGGTTTTTATGGCTTGTATGTTTGCTGCCCAGTAATAAAACTGAAAATTAGGTAAAGCCATGCCACCTTCTGCCTGAGGTCTTTGTAGGGTCGCACTTCGGATACGTGGGTGTTTTGAGTTCCAAATGAATGAGGTTATTATTGAATCTGTTTAAAAAACGATTTATTGATATATATTGGAATGTTTTGAAATATAAAGAGAAGTTTAGGAAGGATATTCATCTTAACAATGTTAATTTTTCCGGCTAGAGTGAGATGAAGGGTTGACCATCTATGCAAGTCTTGCTTAATTTTTTCCATACAGACGCCAAAATGTTGTTGATAAAGAACTTTATGTTTACTTGTGATATTTACCCCTAGGTATTTAAACTGATCTGCTATGATAAAAGGTAGGGTGTCTAATCTAATATTATATGCTTGTGAATTCACTGGAAAGAGTATACTTTTATTCAGATTAATTCTAAGACCAGATATCTTTTGAAATTCTGTTAGTGCTGTTAAAACAGCGGGGACAGTGTTTTCTGGGTCTGATATATATAAGACCATATCATCTGCATATAGAGAAATTTTCTGTTCCAGTCCTTCTCTGACAATCCCCTTTATCTGATAAGAATTTCGGCAGTGAACCGCCAGTGGTTCAATAGCGATTGCAAACAACAGTGGCGACAAGGGACATCCTTGTCTGGTACCACGTTCTAGTTTAAAGTAGTCTGAGCAAATGTTATTAATACAAACTGAAGCTTCTGGATTGGTATACAGTAGTTTGATCCAAGCACAAATATTCGGGCCAAACCCAAATTTCTTCAATGCAATGAAAAGGTAATTCCATTCAATCATATCAAATGCTTTTTCTGCGTCTAATGATAGTAATATCTCTGGGGTGTTTGATTTTGCTGGTGAATATATAACATTAAACAAGCGTCGGAGATTTGAAGATAGGTGTTGGCCTTTAATAAATCCAGTTTGATCTTGTGATATTACTGAGGGCAGCACTTTCTCCATCCTTCTAGCTAGAATTTTTGAGAGTATCTTAACATCATTATTCAGGAGTGAAATTGGTCTGTATGATGCACATTGTAACAAGTCCTTATTTTGTTTAGGAAAGACGGTGATTAATGCTTGTCGAAATGTTTGAGGCAGTATTTGGTTGTCTCTAGCTTCTGTAAGTGTTGCCAATAAGAGGGGAGCTAGCTGAGTGGAGAATTTCTTATAAAATTCTACGAGGTAACCATCAGGGCCTGATGATTTCCCGCTTTGTAGTGACTTTATAGCATCTAGTAATTCTGTTAGCGTTAGAGGTTTATCCAGTTCCTCAGCACTTAAAGCATCTATTTATGGTATCTGTGAAGTATCCAGAAATGCATTAGATTGTGTGTTGTCTTCTTTGGGCTCAGTGGAATATAAAGACTTATAGTAATCTCTAAATGTGTACATTATTTTATTATGGTCGATGATTTCTTCTCCTTTTCTTGTTGGTGATTACTGGTATTGCATTGTGAACTTCTTGTTTATGAATTTGTTGAGCTAAAAGCTTATTAGCTTTTTCTCCATGTTCATAGTAATGCTGTCTAGACTTATAAATAAGTTATTCAGTTTCTTTAGTTGTTAAGATAAGTTCTGTATGCAGGGCCTGCCTTTTCCTGTGGAGAACTTCATTTGGACACCTGACTTGTTCTTCATCTATTCTAGTAATTTCATTTCTTAGCTCTGACACTTTCTTGGTTTCTAATTTATTTCTGTGGGAAAGATATGAAATAATCTGTCCTCTTAAGAAGGCCTTTAGAGTTTCCCAGAGTGTTCCTGCAGAAACCTCTGTGGACGTGTTTGTCTCTAGGAAGAAGCTGATTTGTGTGGATATAAATTCTGTGTAGTTCTCGTCTGCCAATAAAAGAGGGTTAAGACGCCATCTGCGAGGTGAGTGTGAGGGGCTTATTGATTTTAGCTCCAAGACTAGAGGGGCATGGTCAGAGATAACAATTGTGTCATATTTGCATGATTTAATTGTAGGCAAGAAATTATTATCTATAAAAAAATAATCAATTCTTGAGTAGCTATAATGCACTGGTGAGTAGAACGAACATGTTCTTGAGTTTGGGTTAAGAAACCTCCTGGGGTCTGATAAGTTGTGATCATTCAAAAACTGTGTAATTATCTTTGCAGTATTAGATGTCGTCCCCCCTGTCACAGGAGTCCTATCTAAGAGTGGATTTAAAACACAATTAAAGTCACCAGCCATTATAATTTTATGAGTGTTCACATTGGGAATGGATGCAAATAGATTTTGCATGAATTCCTTATCATCAACATTGGGTGCATAAACATTTATCAAAATCATTTTACTGTTATATAAGTTGCCCATGACCATCACACATCTCCCTTCAGATTCCGACACTACATCTGATGCTACAAATGGAACTGTTCTATGTATGAGAATTCCCACCCCTCTAGTTTTCTTTATAAAGCTAGAATGGAACATTTGGCCAGTCCAGTCTTTTTGTAATCTGAACTGATCCTTGGTTAGTAAGTGGGTCTCCTGTAGAAATATTATTTTAGCGTTTAAGCCTGTTAGGTGAGAGCATACTTTCTTTCTCTTTAATTCGTGATTCAGGCCTTTAACATTCCAGCTCACAAAGTTAACTGTCCCATCATGGAGACATTGATTCTGAGTTTTTAATGTCATTTTATAGTTTTAATTGGTAATATGGCAGTTTTAATCTTAGTTTCAAGATTCCCCATGAGTTATTGCATTTTTGCCTATTGTTGCATTGATATTTATAATTATAAGAATTACAAGAATAGATTAGATATAACCTGCTCTCCTTCTCTCCCCCCTTTATCCCCCCACCCCCCCATTTTGCCTCCCCACATGAGGCTAGATCCCACTTCGCAATGTTCCAGTCCTCTGACATACGAAGACACAGAGCATGTCCAAAACAAAACAAACCCCACCCTGCAGCGGCATTACAGAATTAAAACAGAGATATCTTTTGCAGTTAAATTCTTAATACTATCTGCCAAAAATGTTCTCATTAACAATATTTAAGCTTGAAATAATCTTCAGCGCTTTTAAGTTAAGATATTAAGATTAAAAAAAAAAAAGAAAAAAGAAACAACCCTGGGAATGATTTTAAAAACTAGTCTAGGATAAACCTGGTAATTCCTACTGTAATAGTAAAATGGTAATAGTATAAATAGTAGAAAAAGCAATAAACCAAGGGTATGAAGTTAAACAGTCTACTTTAAGGTATAGTAAAAAAAAAAAAAACGAATCCTACTTTAATTACTTCCACATTTTCACACTCACGTCTATAACTCTATAACTCTATAACTCTGATTAAAACATAAACATATAAAGTCCAGATAAAGAAAAGGAAAAAAAAAAAGATGTATAATTATAATACCAGTCTCTTTAAACATGGATCCAGAGAGCAGATCATAGGTCCTTCCCGTGCCTTGATAGAATACGGCTCCTTATTAACTTTCAAAAAAGTGTCGGAAACAGCTTCTTCAGTTCCTTTTCAGCTTCTTCTTTGCTTAGGAAAATATAATATTGATCTTGAACTTCCACTTTCAGTTTGGCGGGATACAAGAGGCTGTATTTAATATCGGCTTTCCGTAGCAACTTTTTAATGTCGATGTAGGATCTGCGTTTTGCAGCTGTTGATGGTGAGAAGTCGGGAAAAATAGAATAAGATTATTTTCGAATATAATCTCTTGCTTGCGTCTGAGAAGTGCCATCACATCAAGCTTACATCGTAGTCGCTTGAAGCGGACAATGAAAGACCTAGGTTTAAAGGCGCTTGGTATGTTTGTGCGATAAGCCGTGGCTATCTCAATGTCGAGTTTAAAGTCATCTCCGATTATTTTAGACAGTAATTCTACTGCAAATTTCACTGGGCTTGAGCTTTCTCGTTTTTCAGGTATACCCTCAATTCTTATTATTTCTTCTGCACCCATCCTCCAGGGCTGCAAGTCTGTCTCCAAGTTTTTTGCATTCAGAGTTTGCAGCTGTGGCTTTTTCATCGGCGTTAGACTCCAGTTGTTCCGCTGTTTCAACTCGAGCCGTGAGTCCCTGCTTAACGTCTTCCAGCTGATCTGAAACGTCATTAATATGGTCATCAAGCATTTTCAGTTTGGAATTAGTTTCTTCGATGTGTTCCACTAATTTCTCCAACATGCCTTTAAAGTTCACGTCAAAACGTTTAAATAGACGCGTTTCCTTATCTTTGTTATCCTTCTTGAGCTCAATGGTCACCTTCTTAAGATCATTCGTGTTATCTTTCTTAAGCTCATTCTTAAGCTCATTCATGGCCGTAACCATGGCAGTGGCCAGTGTAGCGATCATCTCTTTCAGTTCGGACAGTTCGCTTCGGCTTTCGTGCTCCGCGAGTGGAAATGCAGCTCCTGTTACAGCAGGCGCTGCAGACTCACGATGAGTAGATGAGAGCACATCCTGCAGAGCCCTTTCTAGTCTCGAGTGATCCTCAGAAATCGGCGATCCATCGCGACCTGTATCACTTGCACCTTCGCTCCCATTTTCACTCTCGACTGGAGACGATACAATGGAGCGGGGTCCCAGGAAATCTTGTTTTTTTTAACAAGAAAAACAAGAAAAAGGTACTAGAATCAAGCAAAATTATCTGCCAATATAGTGAGAAAGTTTAACTTGTTAACTTGTTAAATTTTCTAAAAATGAGATTAAATATCTTACACATACAAATCTATTCAAGTCAGTTATTCTTAAAATAAGAAAAACAAGATCTATTATCTCTTTTCAAGATTGTCTGGCTTGTTAAGATTTCATTTTTTGCAGTATTCACAGGAATAAAAAAACACAAATATTGTAACAAATATGTAAATGCTTTGCTTTCATGGCTTCTTTGACCCTCTAGGCTTGGAAAACTTTCTTATTTGGCTTTGATCAGTCCATAACATCTGAAAACTAAAAGTGCCAAAAAATTAAGATAGATAGGCCTACTTACTACTTGACATAGTCTAGATTATTGAGATACGCTACACCTAGATATCCCCACTAATAATCAGATTAAATGTATTCTTGTATAGCACTCTTCTCTGGCTCTGATAGAAAAATATTTTGAAGCAGATCCACTAAAAATTTGTATTTACACAAGGATACCTACATGTTTAAATATACGCTAATTAAAGAACTTGTATACTGAACTTACAATACTGTACATTGACTACTCAAATGGCTTAAATACCTCTAATTCTGAATAACTGAAAGAGCCTGGAATTGTGATTTTTGTGTACAAGCACATGGTTGTCACAAACCCTAATGTCTGCACATCTAACATAAGCCTTCTCTGCTCTCAGATTCAATGTAGCTATGGCTGATCATGATGCACTAGGAGAAATACACAATTCCAGTGACAAAAGCACCATCTCCCAACATAACATTTTTTAGGATGAATATGAGAACTGTCCTTTCTTTTTAAAAGGTATGGACAAAAAAAATCTCTAAATGAAATCCTCATTCATTCATCTTGAAAGTTTCATAATGTATGCCCGTCTACTATGCACATTTTTGTAAATGAATAGTTGATGGCTCAGGGTATAGTGCTGCTGCTTTAACAGCCTCAAGAAACAAATTTAAAATTTTAGTTTCTGTGTGGTATTTAATGTTGTGTGGAGTTTTTCTCTCCATATTCCATTTTTTTTTCACCATGCCAAAGATGTATCAACTATATTAACATGCATGCTCTTCTTAAGACATTGACCTCTGGCCCATTTATTATCAAGACATTGTATTGTAGGTCAATACATACAGTATATGATGAATAATGAACTCAATCAAAACTTGTAAAGAATGTAAAGAAATATATTAGAAAGCAACAGGTTTATTATCATCATTAACTCTGTTAAAAATGGAAATAAAGTGTTAAAGATTTTATTTTGACCAGCAAACAAGACTAAAAGTCTCAATTTTTAAGAGAGTCTTAGAAGTACAGCACCTTGCAAAGTGCAGGCTTAGAAGAACATGTGTCACAAATATAATGTGTTTCTTTGCACTGTGTACATTGGTTGTACACAAACTTTTGGAAGTTGGTATCTGTCGGTGGGCGACAGGGTGCCTATGTAGTGCTGTCCTGACAGTTGTGACAAGTCAGACGTCTTGTGATGAAGGGGAATGATCTGCATCAGTACCAGGTTCTATCTACATCATCCAATTGATTATTACTATCTCGATCACTGTTCATTATCATCAAAATATTCATCACAAAATATCTAATTGATTCAAAACATCAGCAACTTTTTACCTTTTTCACAAAGACATAATTACAGACTGTCTAATTATAATACTATTTTCCACAAGCTGTTTACCACCAAAAAAAAAGTGCAGCAAAAAAAGTGCTCACATATTTGGTCTCACTTTGCTTTTCTGCCATGTATGAATAATTCTTGTTTTCCAGAATGTCGGCAAAACTGCTTCCACAGGATTGCAGCTAGTGGGTTGTGTTTCCTTCTCCAACAGTCACTGTGTAGAAAAGTGTAACAATGTAACTTAGTGGATGCAAAAAAATCTTAATAAATGATTTAAAAGGTTTTTTTTATCTTTAAGTTTTGAACATTGTGATGGCATGCCCACTACTTCTGAAGACCCTGAGGATATTTTAAATCCAGAGCTAGAAATGTCTCGATCACCACCTGTAAAAGTTAATTTCGCCATGTGTTTGGGTGCCAGTTTTAGACTATTTTGGAATGGACTTCACATAATGTGGTCGTACAAACTGCACAGTGCAGTTACTCAGATATTCACAATTCACAAGAGGCTTACATATCACAACTGAAAATATATTTATATGTGTATTTTTATCTGTGGTGGAGAAAATATTGCTACACATATTTATATGTATATTTTTATCTGTGGTGGAGAAAAGGTGGGTTTACCCACACTACACACTTTTGTTGGTGTTCTGTAAAAAATATGTGACAGGTAAAATTTGGACATTGGATTTTAATTATTGCATTTCAAAGATAACTTTTAAATACATTTAAAGAGTCAACAACGTCCTAAGATGCTTTACAAGCATATAACTGTGTACAAAATATTTGTAAATAATGTTACACACCTACTCAGTAGGTAGTTAGTAGTTGCACATATCTGAGAGTATGAATTGTTTGAGACGACTATTGTAAAACACTGCTTTTTGAGTATTTCTGGCCTTTCTTTTAGACTGACTTTGGCCATTATCCTCAACCTCTCTATTTAACATGATGACACGATAACGCAGAACTACTCCTCATTATTTTTTATTACATTTTCTGTAAACTCTAGAGAATGTAGTGTGAAAGAATGCTGTTATGGTAGCTGTTTGTGAAATGGTGGAATCCCAACAACCATACTACAAAGTTCTGGCAAAAAAAAAAACCCTGACCATATGTGCATTGTGTGGATATTGAATATGTCCTGCGTTTCGCTGGGTTTTTCTCTTACCTTCCACATATGTGTATTCCAGGTTAATTGGTAATTTAAAACGGGCTTATTATGAATGAGAATGGGTATGCATCCAGAATTTGTGCCTACCTTGTTCCCAGTGTTGCCAGGATCCCCATTACCCTGAACTGGATAAGTGTATTAGAAAATGGATGGATGGGTAGATCCTTAACTGTAGCCACAAAGTGCTTTACATTTGTAGTAAGGCAGTGGTTTACCAATTAAAACTATTGGATAAAATGAGAGCTCAAAACAATTTAGACTTTGGCAACATTATTCTGCTACTAAACCTGTACCTTTATGGTTTCTAGGAAAAGTTGTTTTCAGCAGGACCACATTTTTTGTTCGTACGTAGGAAATGAAAATCTCAGGTACTTTCCTTTTAATTTTGAAAATAATGTTTCTGAGAAAATGTACAATTACTCTTTTGAAGAAGAGAGTGGTAATGCAAGTAAATGACAATACCAGTATTTCCTTTTTAATTCTCAAAATAGTCCTGTTTTTTGAAGATAGGTGTTTTAATGCAGATTATGACATTACTGAAGAGTAAACAAATCAGGCTTGAATGTATTACTCTAAAAGCACTGCCATTTTAGAAATTAGCTCTTTAAATTACAGGTCTTGTGCTTGGTTTGCCATATTTACAGTAAGCAGCAGGAAGACACCTTTAAGGCAGATAGTAAAAAGAGAAGCAGCAGAGACCCCGTGTGGAGAGAAAGGGAAGACAGACATGTGAGGAAGGCAAAAGGGAAGTGAACTGTGAGAAACAGAATTGGAGTTGTGTTTGCTTTTGTATTGTAAAAGTGTGCCTGCAACAGACAAAATCTCACTGGATGGTGGAATTACTGTTCCTGGAAGAAGCCGAAGTGTACATGGCTGGTATCTGTCATTATTCCTAGCAATGTATCAATTACTAAAACACATTTACAATTATTTTTCTGTATATGAATTACTTTGAGAGGTTAATGCTACTGCCTCATTACTGCCATTGTCCTGAATTCAGTTTGTGGTCCAGACGTTCTGCTGTGAGTAGGTGCGGGTGTGTGCAGAGATGTGTCCAGAGATGCACTGGCATTACGTTCAATGCTGGTTATCGACTTAAATTGGCTCTAACAATCCACATCCCTGTAATAAAATAATAAGAGGACAGTTGTATTATTATTCTTATTATTATTTTGAGCATTTTAATAATGATGAATATAATAATTATTCTTTGCATTTATATAGTGCTTTTCTCACTACTCAGAGCGCTCAGCAATTGCAGGTTAAGGGCTTTGCTCTCAGAGTCCCTATTGGCATTTATGGGATTCGAACCAGCAACCTTCCGATTGCCAGTGCAGATCCCTAGCCTCAGAGCCACCAATCTCCACCCTTAATATGTAAATTCTGGCACACACACCTTATTTTTAGCCCTGAAACTATATGCAATTTGATCTGTGTAAATGTACAGTGCCTATAAAAAGTGTATGCACCCCTTTGGAAATTTTAACATTTTATTGTTACAAAATATTGAATCACTGTCGATTTTAATTTAGCTTTCGTTAGCAGTGATCAACAGAAAATGACTCTCTAATATCAAAGTGAAAACAGGTCTCTGCAAATTGATCTAAATTAATTATAAATATAAAACAAAATAATTGATTACATAGGTATTCACACCCTTTAGTATGGCATACCTAAAACATGATTGGTGCTGCCAATTGGTTTTAGAAGTTTCAAAGATCACCTGTCTGAGGTTTCAATTGTAGTACAAATGCAGCTTATCAGGAAGGCTAAGCTTGTGGTGAGTTAGTATTGTGGCCTACCTTACATGAAAATAAAAAAATAAAACAAACAAAAAAAAAAAATACACACACACTCACAACCCCACACACTCCAAGCAAATCCATGGAATGGTGACTAAAAACACAAGTTGGGGGATGGAGAGAAGAAAATATCCAAATCACAGAACATCCCTTGGAATTCAGTTAAATCAATCATGAAGAAACATAAAAATGGAAAGACTATGTCACAGCTGTTAATCTCCTCACCATGAAGCATGGTAGCAGCAGCATCATGCTGTCAGGATGCTTCTCTGCAGCAGGACCTGGAAGGCTTGAGAAGGTAGGTGGTATGAATGAATGCAGCAACATACAAGGACATCCTGGAGTAAAAACATGATGCTGTCCGGAAGAAATCTGTGCCTCAACAAAAGATTTGCCTAATACAATGACCACAAGCATAAAGCCAAAGTTATTCAGAAATGGCCATAAAAGAGCCATTAGAGATTTGAAGAGGCCGAGTTAGAGTCCAGATCTCTCCACTTGTCGATACGTTCAGGAACGAGGAGCACCGTGTCGAAATATGTTTGGGAGAAAACGTAAATCACTTCCAACATCGCATGTAATGCATAATTACACATAAGTCAAGGTACATGTATATAGCGTACTTTTTTGGTTCAGATTGTTTCATCCTAAATGGAGTTGCAACAGAATTTTCGGGGCCTCTTTCAAGTGAATCTCCCTGTAGTATGTTAACTGTGAAGCATCAGACAAATGGGCTTCTCTTCTGTTTGGGAGGTCCAAAACACCCACATTTCTAATTCCTTATCACTGCATTGTATGAATTTTAATTCTGGATGAGCATTCATTGGTATTCAGCTTTCATGCATGCAAAGCCTGGCCCAGGAACTAAAGACAAAATCAAACCTGCTTGATTTTCTCAGAGCGAGTCACATACTAGCTGGAGTGAGTTGCTGGGCATGTCACATTATGTGACTGGTTCATGAAAGTGCTCCACCAACTGTCTCCAACATGCTAAAATTATGTAAATGAAAGTTATGATTGAAAATCATTACAAAAAGTTGTGTGATGTGACATAGCCTTCAGTTGTTTCCTATAGAATAGCAGTTTACCCCCCTCACCCCTCAACAATTACTGCATGTAATTTCACTAGTTTGAATGTTACCAATACAGTTTACAACATTTAGCTGTTTGGCATTTCTTTTTCACATTACTTTTTTTTTGTTAACTTTTGTTGAATTTATTTGAAGCATGCAACATTCCATACAATCAAGTCAAACTTAACAAAACTAAATTCAATTTAGCCCCCACCCATGAGAAACAGAGAAAGGCCAACAGCCAGAGTAAAACTTTTAAGAGTAGTATAGAGGGAAAGTAATCTTTCTCCCAAATATAAATGCTTATTCTAAGATGTTATTGATTAGACCCTACCAGGTTTTGAACAGATCCTCTAAGAGAGAATTTTAATTTTCCAATTCCAAATAGTATATAACTGACTTAACAGAGGTGGGTTAGGATTCTTCCAGTTGAGCAAGATAAGTCTGTGTGCTAAAAGTGAAATAAAGGCAATTACAGTTTGTTTGTCCTTCTCCACTTTAAGTCCATCTGGGAGTAAACCAAACACAGCTGCTAATGGGTTAGGAGTGATTGTGACACCAAGGCTGCATGATAGGCATTTAAAAAATTGTGTCCAGAATGATGTTCAGTTGGTACACACCCAAAACATATAGCCTACTGAAGCTGGAGCTTGATTGCAATGTTCTCAGGTAGGATCTTGCCATGGAAACAAGTTGGACAATTTTAAAAAAGATAGATGTTCTCAATAAAAGCCTTTAAGCTGAATAATTGTATAATTTGTGCATATAGAGCTCGAGTGAATTCTGTGCATGGCTGCCCTCCACTCCTTTTCTGAAATGTTAAGTAAGAGATCCTTTCCCCACTGTACTTTGGGATCTCTAAAGGAAGGGTTGTTTAAAATTTTGTGGTGCCTACTGTATGAGAAGATTAGTATTAATAATAATAACAATAATAATAATATTATTATATATCATTGTTATTGTTAAAGTGTAATTCAGTACAAAATAATAGCTGAATTTAAAAGTACAAACTTATTAAAGTATCATGTAGTCTAAACGTTCAGATACTCAAATAAAAGATGTTTTATTCTGAGATGAAAGATGTTTCAATTATAAATGATTTAAAACACTATTAATATAAAAAAAAAAATTATTACATTTAGCTTAGGCTAGCTGTAATCAAAAAATAAAAGGATGTTTTGTTGCTTGTGGTCATTGTAAAGGACAATATTGTAGTAATTAACATGAATAATTTAATAAAACATTATTATATACTAAAGATATACTGTAATATTACAATTAAAATAACAATTGTACCTCTACACAATTAAAATACAGTCAAAAAAGTTATAAAATATATTCTTTGGTTGATACAAACAGTAGCATTGTGTAGCACTGTGATTGCCTTTTCAACATGATAGCACTCATGACAGTGATCTAGAAAATATTTTTTTCCAATAAAATGTTCTTAATTATACAATATTTGAATTACCCCAACTCAGAAATAAATGCTATATTTAGAAAAGTAAGTCAAATAATAAAAGGTGAAATCATGTTAGATTAGCCCAATTCTTTTGTTTTTATGAACAGTGGTTATTGAGACTTCATTGCTGGATGCGCAGGATGCCCCATAACAGTTGAAGCTTCAGGGCACTAAAAATGTAGGTCCACCACTGATTAAATATCTTAAAAAGTTCATAAATATTGGACTGTATAAAGAATGTCAATGATTAATAAACAGAACCACCCCTTCCTACACACAGATCACACACTGGGGCCCATGATCAGAGGGTCAATGTGAGGGGGCAGGTTGGGGATTCACAGACCTCCATGATTCAGGACTGCTCCTGGACAGCCAATTGAAGCGCACATTCTTGTTGCTTGGTTTACTTGACTTGAGTCAGTAAACCAACCCTAATCTTAACCATAGTGTAACCTGGCATATTGCGTAACATCGCTGAAGTATAATGTAAAGTGGCATCCTTATCAGCAGAGCAGAATTCTGAAGGTCCACAGGTTGACTATGTTGGAGTTATTGCTGTTTCTTTAATTGCTAAATTAACATTGTTGACAGTCACAGTATATTTTTCATTAACGAACAGAGCGCTTCAAGTCAACACCAGTTAGGATTGCAGAAAACCACATGCATGAAGAAGCAGCTCATACTGCGCTTGTAGGGTGTTTACACCAATTGCCACTACACTAAAGCTAGTGGTTTACTGGAGTAAGAAAAACATTATGTGTAATAGTTTTGATGTCAAGTGTTTAACAGATATTATCTGCTGTTACCGTGCCTAGCTGATACATGGCTGTGAATTACCACCATACAGACGTCAGGACCAACATGCTGTGAAATGCTGCTAATGTTAGTTGACATATGAAGTGCTCTTAGTGTTGTTGCAGTGATGACACATTTGTAAACTTCACAACACATACAGTAGGTTCTCTTGCTCACTAGTTAGCCATTGGTTGACATGTGGAAAAGAACCAGGCAAGCAACATTGAAATAAAAAAGAGCAATTACTGTATCTTAAATTAAACATTCATTGTTGATTAATGTTATTGTTAACTAGCATTACTGATTTGATTAATTTCTTATGGCTATGCGCTGTCATTTGAAGGACAAAATTAAGTTTAGATAAATTCATAAGTGTAGGTGATATATTCACGTTTACTATTTAAACATCTAAACAGTCAGCTTCATTTTGAAACTCTGTTTACTGCATTATGGAAGTTTATGGGCGGCATGGTGGCGCAGTGGGTAGCGCTGCTGCCTCGCAGTTGGGAGACCTGGGGACCCGGGTTCGCTTCCCGGGTCCTCGCTGTGTGGAGTTTGCATGTTCTCCCCATGTCTGCGTGGGTTTCCTCTGGGCGCTCCGGTTTCCTCCCACATTCCAAAGACATGCAGGTTAGGTGGATTGGCGATTCTAAATTGGCCCTAGTGTGTGCTTGGTGTGTGTTTGTGTGTGTCCTGCGGTGGGTTGGCACCCTGCCCAGGATTGGTTCCCTGCCTTGTGCCCTGTGTTGGCTGGGATTGGCTCCAGCAGACCCCCGTGACCCTGTGTTTGGATTCAGCGGGATGGAAAATGGATGGATGGAAGTTTATTAAGCACATTCAATAGCAGTATTAGTAGTTTTTAATTTTATTAGTAGTAGTAGTGGCACTTTATATAATAGTAGGAGTAGTAGTAGTAGAAGTAGTAGTACTAGTTGCATTTTATATTATTATCTTTATTATTTGTAGTAGTAGTAGTAATAGTATTAAAATCGTTTTCGTTGTTGTACTACATCATACAAGATATTCTGGCTGTATCAAGAAAAACAGTAACAGCACACTGATTCTCTGGACCTTTATTATTTGATTAGACCTTGACTTACAAAGGAAGCAAATCAAAAAGTTATAGTTAAGTTTGTGATATTTTCTTCCTTCTTTATTATTTATTTGTTCAAATTAAAGCTGTTATAAGATAAACTAATGCAGTGGATTCAGTAAGGGGCAGAGTGGGTTTCCATTTAGGGCCCCAGTTTAGCTAGTGGTGGCACTGCTTATTCAACTGCCTAAACACCTGATAGTGAACAGAAAGGGAAAAAAAAAGTCTTTTTTATTTGTTATGCTACTTTGGAATTAATGATCAATTAAAACATTTTTGACATTATATGATTGTTTCATTGTATTACTTTAAAAGTGACTGCAGATATTTAGGAATCAGTCATAGACTATCCAGGAGGTGGCAGCATAAACAAAGTTTTGGTCTATTAATCTGCTATTTTAATCAAACAGAAATGAATAACCCAGTTTTTAACCTTGAAAATCTTGTTCATTGGATATGTTTATTTAACCTTTGCAGTCTTAAAACTACAAGTACTTACCTGTTCAAAATGATTAAGTGATTTGTCTAAGACACGAAATAAAAGAACTACATAATCATGAAAAATTGTTTCCAACACAGCTGATATTTGAAATGCTGTATAATAAGGACCCTTTCCACTATCATATCTTTGCTATTTATTGGATTTGTTTAAATGTTGATAAGCTTTCAATCTGATACTTGGACAGGGATGTGTTAACGCCAAGTTTCACAATACTCTTAATTCTAAGTGACAGAAATGGTAGAAATAAAGTGCTCCAGACCATGTAAATATCTGTGTTGTTGGGTATTTTCTGCAATAAACAGTATTTTCTTGCCCAACCCTAAATACAGTGGAACCTCAGTTCACGACCATAATTTGTTCCAAAACTCTGGTCGTAAACCGATTTGGTCATGAACCGTAGCAATTTCCCCCATAGGATTGTATGTAAATACAATTAATCCGTTCTAGACCATAGGAACTGTACGTAAATGTATATTTTTTTTTAAGTTTTTAAGGACAAATATAGTTAATTAAACCATAGAATGCACAGCGTAATAGTAAACTAAATGTAAAAACATTGATTAGCACTGAGAAAACCTTGAACAACAGAGAAAACTAACACTGAAATAGTTCGCGCTATAGCGCTACCAACTGCTGACTTTAAGCACAGGGAAAAAAATGAACATTTGAAAACATCCGTAATTTAATAAACCACCAAGAAAAGTAAAATTGCAACAATGCACGCTACGAACCGATCGCTGTAAACAGAAGTGAAAACAAAATCAAGCCCAGTGCATTCTTTAACTGCCTTCTCTACCTTATGAGTCCAGCCCTCTCTCTTGCGCTACCTGTGTGTGTGTGTCGATCTCTCTCTCCTGCTGCCTGTGTGTGTGCCCATGGCTCTCTCTCTGCGCTGCCTGTGTGTGTGCGTCTGTCTCTCTCTCATGCTGCCTCTGTGTGTGTGTGTCGCGCGCTCTCTCACTCTCTCTCTTGCTCGCTGCACAGGAAATGCACAGGGAGAGACTGAACATGTACAAACCGAAAGGGAAACTGGCTTGTTCGTATACCGCGTGTGTGGTCATGAACCGAGGCAAAAGTTTGGCAAATTTTTTGTTCGTAAACGATTTATACGTGTACCGAGACGTTCGTGAACCGAGGTTCCACTGTTTTAGGTTTTATACTGGCTTCAGCACAGTATCAAATATAATGAAATATTTTTTAAATAGTGGATGGTATTTTTTTTTAAATGTTATAGGTTGTAAAATAGTTAAAAATTGTAAAGTTAACTTTACAAAAAAACAACCCAAAAAAAAACTGAAATACTTTTTTTCTAAATGCATTCCTTTTTTCTAATGTAATAATATTATTATCACTATTAGTGATTATTTGGCTGATACCTTCAAGGCAAAATACAATATTGAAGAGATTCAATTGTTTACTTCTTTTTAGTTTTAACCAGAAGAATAATGTATTAATTGAAACACTAACTGAAAAAGTGTTTGTCCAAAAATGATTAAATAAGGCTAATGGAATGTTAGACTGCTCTCCAGATCTTTGCAATTCATTTGCATAGGGCTCCTTAACAGTGGCTTGATCTTCACCCCAAACAACATGGTGTTTGGCCACTGCAACCTTCTTTCAAAGTGCTCTTCTAGCTCTTGGCCATGACATCTCACAAGCCAAACACTGGTTGGGGGTGATCACATCTAGAATGAGGTTGTTTATCCTTATGCCTTCTCACTCATGGCACTAGCTTGTCGTTCAATCCCACCCTGTTGTAATGAGCACTTTGATATAACAGATTGGAACTGCACACAGAAAGAGTGGTTCATCCCTTAAACAAATGGGGGTATTTATTGCTTAGCTCAATACTGACATTAATGTGCCTAAACAAATACTCTCATGCACATAGGCTACGTTTACATTACAAGCCTCATTGTTTAATTCCTATTTTTTTGCTCAGATTGGACTTGCCTACAGTATCTTGACAGTTCACATTCACAAGTGCTAGTATCCTGTATCTAACTGTAATGTAAATGCATTTGTCCTCTAAAATGGCATGGATCTGCACATTGATACGCTTGTGCATGAGTCATCTGTGTCAGGAACAATAAAAGACACATCTGAGAGACAACTTATGGTATTAAAACAAACACAATGAATGGGCTAGTAGCTAGTGTATGCATCACATTTTGCTCTGTAGGATGGTAAACAGTTCATCAGCTGTACTTGATAAGGTTGAGAAAATGAATAAAGCCAGATAGCTAACTTTTGCTGTTTTCACAAGTATTGCCTGCACTGCTGCATCCAGAGATATGTAGGTATGAGAAAGCAGTCAGCAATTGTGGGACTGTGACTGTTGTCACAGCTATAGCATTTCTCCATTGTTGTTTTGCCACCAAGCTGCCAGTAGTGGCTGATGACGGCAGTGCTTAACCCATTTAAAATAACACATGAAATCTGATAGTTCTCATTCAAGTTTAATGGCCACGAATCGGATACATATACGATCTAGGACACCATAAGAATTTCCGCAAACAGGCAACTGAGCATAGCCCCATCTACATCGGAAGTGATGCTGTGGAGCAGGTCAGCAGCTTTACGTTCCTCGGAGTCACCCTCACTGATGACCTTAAATGGTCAAGTCACACTGTGACAGTAGTCAAGAAAGTCCAACACCTCTACTTCCTCAGGAGACTGAGTAAAGCCCGGATGTCCCCCACAACCGGGTGCAGATTCTACAGGTGTACTGTGGAATCCATCCTGACAGGATGCATCACATCCTGGTACAGCAACTGCTCAGTTCATGACTGCAGAGCTCTGCAGCGTGTGGTGAATACAGCACAGCAGATCACGGGCACACAGCTCCCTGCGATCCATGACATCCACACTACACGCTGTCTCAGGAAAGTGAACCGTATCAGGTGGGACCCCAGCCACCCTGCACTGTCACTTTTCACCCACCTCCCATCAGGGAAGAGACTAAAGTCCATTTGGACACGTACCTCCAGGTTCAGGAACAGTTTCTACCCAACTGCAATCAGACTCATGAACAATCAGTAACCTTGTGTCACCTCCACTGCTACCTGCACATATACTTCTGCCACTGTCTCTATGTATTCCTAGGATTCTGGCTTTATTTATTTACTTATTATATTCATTTATTTATTGTGTGTGTGTGTGTTTTTTTTGTCTATGTTCACTGTCTGCAGGGGCACATGCAAGCAAGCATTTCATTGTACATGGTATATGATTTGAAAAGATCAGATATCTGTGTCCACATAGCCCTAAAAACATCAGATTTGTGTCACATTAAAGAAAAAAAAAATTTAATTGTCCATCCTGGTAATAGGAACAAAGCCTTAGATGCAAGGGCAAGTCCCCCTCACATGCACAGGCGGATAATCATGCTCACAGTCCCTTAAATTGTAAATGCATAGTTGACTTCTCATATTCTGTCATCCAACATGCAGCCAGTATTATGACAACCTGTGCTCTTTCTATTCATCCTGTATTAAACATGCCCCAGAGAAGCTGTGGAAAGACAGGGTTTTTCAGGACTGTCATTCATAGGTAACTAGACCCATTGTCTCTCAATCTCAGTGCTCATTCTGTTGGCCACAACACATCCCACTTCTTAATTTCTTGTACTCAGAAACACAAAACCTTAATGGCAGCTTGTCAGATGGGTCCTGCATGCTGATCTTTGGGGAATGTCAGTAGGTGGGATATGGGAAAGCCATCTAAATCTGCATTTTTTTACACTTTGTAATGAAATCTAAATTTCATAGTGAGCTAGTAGCTGATCCTATTCCTTTAAAAATGTAGCCTGATGCTGTGGTATGTCTATGTTATTTAGAAAGCTGTTTATTTTGGCATTATTTTTTGGATTCAGAAGAGTGTAGCATCTCATATTATTCCTTCTATGTATGAATAATATGGAAGAATCCTAACTCACCTCTGTGGGTTACTGATGTTAAATACCTCTGTGGGTTACTGATGTTAAATATTATCTGAAATTAGAAAAAATCTATTTCTCACTTAGAGGATCTACTGTATACAAAACTTTATCAAAACCTGGCAGGCAGATACATACAAATATACATACACACAAACACACATACATACATATATTATACTTGTATACATATTTTATATATATATATATATATATATATATATATATATATATATATATATATATATATATATATATATATATAAAATGTGTATTTATACATATATACACACATATATATATATACATGAATACATACATACATACATACATACATACATACATACATACATACATACATATATTTACAGTTAAGTTACAGGAATAATGATATAAAAAAATAAATAATAATAATAATAATAATAATAATAATAATGGTTAACTTCTTTTTAGAGAAGGAAGGTTGGTATATTGTGCATGCAAGAGACTAAATGGAAGAGGAGTAAGGCCAGGTGGATCGGAGGTGGATTCAAATTGTTCTATCATGGTGTGGATGTGAGGAGAAATGGGGTAGGAGTTATTCTGAAGGAGCAGTATGTCAAGAATGTTTTGGAGGTGAAAAGAAAGTGTCAGACAGAGTGATGATTATGAAGCTGGAAATTGAAGGTGTGATGATGAATATTGTTAGTGCATATGCCCCGCAAGTTGGGTGTGTAATAGATGAGAGAGAAGATTTCTGGAGTGAGTTGGATGAAGTGATGGACAGTGTACCCAAAGGACAGAAAGTGGAGATTGGAGTGGATTTCAGTGGGCATGTTGGTGAAGGGAACAGAGGAGATGAGTAGGTGATGGGTAGGTATGGTGTCAAGGAGAGGAATGAAGAAGGTCAGAGGATAGTGGATTTTGCCAAAAGGATGGACATGGCTGTGGTGAATATGTATTTTAAGCAGAAGGAGGAACATAGGGTGACATACAAAAGTGGAGGAAGATGCACACAGGTAGATTATATCCTATGCAGAAGAGTCAATCTGAAGGAGATTAAAAACTGCAAAGTGGTGGCAGGGAAAAGTGTAGTTAGACAGCAGAATGGTGATCTGTAGGATGACATTGGAGATCAAGAAGAGGAGGGGAGTGAGGGCAGAGCCAAGGATCAAATGGTGGAAGTTGAAAAAGGAAGACTGCAAGGTTGAGTTCAGGGAGGAGGTAAGACAGGCACTGGGTGAAGAGTTACCAGCTGTAGTAACTACAGGGGAATAAAATTGATGAGCCACAGCATTAAGTTATGGCAAGAGTAGTGGAAGCTAGATTAAGAAGTGAGGTGATGATTAGTGAGCAGCAGTATGGTTTCATGTCAAGAAAGAGCACAACAGATGCAATGTTTGCTCTGAGGGTGTTGATGGAGAAGTATACAGAAGGCCAGAAGGAGTTACATTGTGTCTTTGTTGACCTGGAGAAAGCATATGACAGGGTGCCTTGAGAGGAGTTGTGGTGTTGTATGAGGAAGTCGGGAGTGGCAGAGAAGTATGTAAGAGTTGTACAGTATATGTATGAGGGAAGTTTGACAGTGGTAAGGTGTACAGTAATAGTGACTGATGAATTCAACGTAGGGGTGGGATTACATCAGGGATCAGCCTTTGAGCCCTTTCTTATTTGCAATGGTAATGGACAGGTTGAGAGATGAGATTAGACAGGAGTCCCCTTGGACTAGGATGTTTGCTGATGACATTGTGATCTGTAGGGAGAGTAGGGAGCAGGTGGATGAGACTCTGGAGAGGTGGAGATATGCTCTAGAGAGGAGAGGAATGAAGGTCAGTAGGAACAAGATAGAATGCACATGTGTGAATGAAAGGAAGGTCAGTGGAATGGTGAGGATTCATGGAGTAGAGCTGGCAAAGGTGGATGAGTTTAAATACTTGGGATCAACAGCACAGAGTAATGGGGATTGTGGAAGAGAGGTGAAAAAGAGAGTGCAGGCAGGGTGGAATGGGTGGAGAAGAGTGTCAGGAGTAATTTGTGACAGATGGTTATCAGCAAGAGTGAAAGGGAAGATCTACAGGACAGAAGTGAGACCAGCTTTGTTATGTGTGTTGGAGATGGTGGCACTGACCAGAAAGCAGGAGACAGAGCTGGGGGTGGCAGAGTTAAAGATGCTAAGATATACATTGGGTGTGACGAGGATGGATAGGATTAGAAATGAGAACATTAGAGGGTCAACTCAGGTTGGACGGTTGGGAGACAAAGTCAGAGAGGTAAGATTGCATTGGTTTGGACATGTGCAGAGGAGAGATGCTGGATATATTGGGAAAAGGATGATAAAGATAGAGCTGCCAGGCAAGAAGAAAAGAGGAAGGCCTAAGAGGAGATTTGTGGATGTGGTGAGAGAGGAAATGCAGGAGATGGGTGTGACAGAGCAAGATGTAGAGGACAGGAAGATATGGAACAAGATGATCCACTGTGTGAACCCCTAACAGAATCAGCCTAAAGAAGAAGAACTTCTTTTTAGTGCAGTAAGATCTTATTTTCACACACATTTCATGATTTAAAAAATAGTTTAGTTTCTCTTAAAAAACAAGATGCTTAGGTGCTATTTGAAAGTCTTCCTAGACAAAACAAATTGTTATTAAGAGATGAGCTGGTCAAAATTAGAAAAAGGAGTGAAGAACATAGATTATAGCTATTATTTGGAAATCAGTTCATTAAGGAGCACATGACAGCACAAACAGGCACAAGTTTACAATGCAGTCCATTCTGAACAAAGAATTGCAAATTTTACCCAACTAATTGTCCATCAGGAAACTCAATAAAGCCCATATTATATTATAAACATTTGCCTCATATGAACTCACTTATCTTGAGATGATTTATTCCCATCAACTCATTGTTATTCTTATACTTTATATTATAAACAGAAAAACTGATTTTTTAAAAGGAAATTCATATATAAACCCTGACTAAGGGAAATAAAAATATTTAAATAAATGAATGTGATTTTTAATATTGGAGTTTTCTTGCCACCAGCAGAGGTCACTGTTGTAAAAAGTTTAAAAAACTGCCTTAGTCTTTAATAAAATAAAAAAAAAAACATAATAAATATCATATAAAAAGTTCTGTACAACAACTTGTCAATAAGAGGATTATAACTAAGATATTAAATATGTTAAGGAAATTGAGGTCCGATGAATGTGATTTTCTTTTGTAATTTTTTTATTTGACTTAAAACAGAAATCATACAAACTACAAAGGAAGAGCGATATTCCAATAAGTAGTTGAACAAATAAGGGTAAACCAAAATGAAACACAGCAAGATCAAACTGTTAAATTATCCATCCCTCCCAGATCCTATATTACTCATCCTGCAATACAAAAAATGGAAAGGCTGAAATATACAAAATAATCCAGAATAAAAAATGCAAATTAAATAAGCAACTTAAGGATTTTTTCAGAAATATGAATAGCCGATTGCTTTATATTTTGAGGCAATTTTTATTTCTATTTATTTGTGAATACAATGCGCCTGATTGATATTTGGCCCAGAAGAAACACTGCCGCTCCCAAACATACTGTGAAGATGCAAAATGCTTTGTGCATATGCATTAGTCCCATAATCATATATTTCAATCATAAGAAATACTATGAATGGAACTAAGTGAACCGTGGAAGATATGAAAGAGGTCATACTAAAACAAAGGACGATAAATGACTTGCTAGGTAGATCATAACTTTTATTCAAAACAGCAGTTAAAATTGGATGAAGTCATATAGAAAACAAAATCTAGCAAATTCAGTCTGTATGTCCATAGAATTATAGCATCTCTTTCATTATTTTTTCAAACGCTGAAAAAGTCTAAATCCAATTATTCCAACAACATTTCCTTAAATTTCAAATTACAACATTAAATTCTTCATTGCAAAACTATTTCTAATTTTTCATTCCTTAAAAAAATAGAACTTGTGTTTTTATTATTTAAATGTAATATTGTAAAGAAAATTCTCTGTTTTTTTAAGGGGAAAACAATAGTTTGATTGTTTAATTAAATCAATTTATCTTCTATTAAGTGTTATCAAATCTTGCATAAGACATCAGTGTTGGTCGATGAATGAACCACATTTTGAATAAAGTCTTATGTTTGCCTCCCCCAGGCTACATGGTCTTTAAGAAGCACAGAAATTCCAGAACCTACAGTGGGAGTATTCAATGTTATTTTTCAAATCACCTCATATGATGCTTGCTGTAGATAACATTCATATAAGTTGTAACTACATAAGATGGCTGGTTACAAGTGCTGGCGTGCAAATAAAAATAGTTGATTGTGTAAAAAAATGATAGATTGTGGGCGTCCAGGTCCCATGAGGGGTAACATTTACCACAACCACTCTGAGAAACTTTTTACATTATAAAGTAAGTTACAAACTGCACTGAAAAGAAACAATTTATTTTACTATAACATTGTAATGGATGGCAGGCAGAGATGGACTCCTTTTCCGTACCTGGCCGGGGGGCCCAGGTGGAAAATGGACATGAAAAGAGGCAGGAGGTTCCCTTCCTACATAAGGATATGGGCACGATGTGTGGAGTACAAGTCCAAGGAGGTTCTGCTCAACCTTTATAATGCACTGGTGAGGCCTCATCTGGAGTACTGTGTGCAGTTTTGGTCTCCAGGCTACAAAAAGGACATAGCAGCACTAGAAAAGGTCCAGAGAGGAGCGACTAGACCGATTCCAGGGCTACAGAGGGGATGAATTATGAGGAAAGATTAAAAGAGCTGAGCCAATACACTTTAAGCAAAAGAAGATTAAGAGGTTACACGATTGAAGTGTTTAAAATTATGATGGGTATTAGTACAGTGGATCGAGACTGTTATTTTAAAATGAGTTCATCAAGAACACAGGGACACAATTGGAAACTTGGTAAGGGTAAATTTCACACAAACATTTTTTCTTTACATAAAGAACGATAGACACTTGGAGTAAGCTACCAAGTAGTGTGGTAGACAATAAGAATTTAGGGACTTTCAAAACTCAAATTGATGTTTTTTGGAAGAAATAAGTGGATAGGACTGGCAAGCTTTGTTGGGCTGAATGGCCTGTTCTTGTCTAGAGTGTTCTAATGTTCTAATAGGATTCATATGAGGAGTGGGTATGGTGGCATCCAAGCAGGAATCAATGTAGAGATATTACCTGGCCGGGAGGCCATCTTAAAAAAAGGGTGAGGGAGCAGGATTATTACATGTTCCCCTGAACTGCTAGATGGCAGCATCCCTGGAGGCAGATATACCAATGAACAACTACCCTGTGGAGGTCCCCTTGTGCCACCAGGAGGTGCTGTTAGGAGCTGGGGACTTTGGGGCTTCCGATGGAACTGGAACTGCTTCCTTTGGGCTGTGCCCTGGCAGGTGCCAGATAAATGGATCTGCTCTGCTATATCTGGGTGAGTGAAAGGGGTTCTGTGTGCATTGGAAGACCATTGCAAAGAATTTGTGTAAATAAATCACTTTTTTGGCCCTAGGACTTGTTTGTGTGGTGGCGTCTGAGGTTTGGGAGGCTGCAGCACCCTGTACTGCCTACAACATTACATATAACCAAATGCACAAAAACACTAACACAATAAATTCAATTACATTCAGTTTAATTTTTCTATAATGTTCTTCACAGAAGTTAGTTCGCAGGTGGATGCAAATGCAGTCTTTACAAATTATTAATTACATAATGAGTACACATAAAGACACCGATTTGTCAAACATTTAGAAAAACAAAGTCATTTTCAATGCTAAATGCAATGCAACCATCTTGAAATTCAGGTCTGTGTAATTTCATCTTCTGTAACTGGGTGCTGTATTCCCTAACCTGTAGATTGCAAGAGGCCGAAGTAATCAACACAGCCTCATCCATACAAATGTTAAACATCAGAGCCTCAGAAAGCTTTTACTCTAATCACAAACTACACTTCATGAATTAACAGCAAATCCAAATGCCAAATGTGTTGACATCAGAGTCATTGAGAAGATCAGCAACAATTGAGAGGCTGCATACAAAAATAAGGAGGGCAATCTGACAAAACAGTGTCACAATGTTTGTTCTTGACATCGTCAAGACACAATGACTTACTGTAGACTTCAAGAGACCCAGAGGGTTATATCCTGATTTAGCAATAGTTGAAAGTGTCAACCACCCTACATACCTTAGGTTAAAGATATCTCATGACTTGAGTTGAAATTACTGTATAACTCTTACCATCTACTGAGAAAGCATGAGCATATATCCATTTTCTGATTTATTCCAATGCTTCCTCTTGAATATGTATCATTCCACATCCAGCTTTTACAATGGATTAAACTTGCTTGTTTTAAATGTAACATCACGTGATGAACATATTAATGTAATGTATCACGGTGTAAATATCATGACAGCAGCTTTCTTGTTAAAGTGGCCCAGGTACAAGAAAATATTATCAGCTCTTTTGATGATACAGAACTTTGTCTCACAAACTTTTTTTTTTTTATTTCTAATTATAGTCTTTTCATTCTTTTTGTTTATACACATGCTTGTTTTGCTTTGGCACAACTCAAGCACATTTTATTTTATTTTTGTTAACTGTGGTATTCCATTGTTTATCAGGAGCTAGAATAAGTTGACAGGTGCTCACTCTGACCGTGTAGGGTCTTATAGGTGAAACAAGCCTATATGGGCTTGACTTTAAACCATTTGAGTTCAGCTTTCTTTCTTCTGACTGGTCTTAGGATATGTTAGGGCAACCAGAGTTGAAAAAAGCACTAATGATCAATTTGATCCTGTCATCTGTGAGCATGATTTTTTTAATATATTTGTTTGGCATACATGCATACTTTTTATAACTTAAGCCAAGCAGACAAATCTTTCAGGCAGGGGCCAGTGCACTGTTTTCTGGTAATGAAAGAATGTGCTATATACTGTGGGGAAGAAAAGCCTAATTCATCTATAGAATTGGTCAGCAGAACCTGCAAGTAGCTCACAAAATGTACACAAAATTAGTACTTAGTACTAATCCATACATATTATTGATCAATAGAAAGTGCGGACATAAGGCCTCTCAGAGCTTCATTAAGCTGGGAGGCACGTTGGCAGATAGAAGAAGTCTGGCTCCAAGGGAAATGTCTCCAAACTTATCCAAAGACAGGCATACAATTGCCAAAACCCCCACTGAAGAACTAACAGACTATTCTGTTTTTTTTCTGTAGTTGAGGTTATTTTTTTTGAACAGGGGTTTAACAATAGCAGTATTAAGACACTCTTTGAAGACCCCCATTTCTGGTGATGAGTTTACTATGTCAAGCACACTATCAATTAGCACATTGGATACTTCTTTGAAAAAGCTTGTTGGTACTGGGTCAAGGACACAGATGTAAAGTTTCATTTGAGAAATTATTCTGTATAGATCAGGTAAATCTGTCCTGGTGAAAGAATTTAATTTGCTTAAAAAGGAATGCCAGGATTTAATAGGATCAGCTTTTTGGTGTACTATATTATTTTTAATATCATTAATTTTGTGTTTAAAAAATACAGCAAAAGCCTTACAAGTTTCACTGGTAGTTTTTTGGAGGCATTCTATTGAGTGACCTGGGTTTAGCAAACCATCAATAGTAGAGAATAAAACTCTTGGATTACCAGCATTATTACTTAGAATTTTAGAGAAGCACTGCCTCTTAAGGCAGACTATGTTATATTCCATTATTTTAGCTTTCAGTATTTCATAATGACCTATCACTGCGGTGGGTTGGCACCCTGCCCAGGATTGTTTCCTGCCTTGTGCCCTGTGTTGGCTGGGATTGGCTCCAGCAGACCCCCGTGACCCTGTGTTCGGATTCAGCGGGTTAGAAAATGGATGGATGGATGGATGACCTATCAATTTATTTTTTCTCCATTTACTCTCAGCTCTATGGCATGTTTTCTTTAAATCAGACACTCTTTGGGTCTTCCATGGTGTAATAGTACTAGAGGATTTTTTAACTATTTTTTTCAGGAGTGACTATGTCAGTGGCAGCTCTTATTTTACCATTAAAATTTTCCACCTTTTTTACATTATTACATTATTTACATTATCATCACTATTGCTGTATGCACTACAAACATTTGTTGTTCTTTAGAGTGTTGGCAAACTTTGAAGCTGCAGATGTATCAAAATAGTGTTTTCTAACAACACACTAGATACAGCTATCAGTATTTCTACATTAAATAATATGAAAAAAATGGTCAGATAAACTGATATCCATGATCAGCCTTACATCAACATTTCACTAAATCTAGTGTGTGACACCCCAGCCCATGTGTAGGCTGGCTAATATGCTGGCTCAGATCAAAAGAGTGCAGGAGGTTCATGAATTTTTGCTTTCAGGTCACACTGATTATATCGATATGAAAAATAAAGTCACCAACATTTTGTCATAGTTATTATAACTGACCGACTAAGTCTGAGAATTCCTCAATGAAAGACGCATTATATTTAGAAGGATGTGGTGGATGACTGGGGCCCTTACTTGGCTAGGACGCCCTGTTTATGAAAGGGCCGGGGGAGAGAGAGTATTTCCAAGATAGTTTCTTCCCCGGACAGACAGGGGGCAGCCCCCTTGGTTTCCAGCGGGGCCACGGGTCATGAGCAAGCTCAACCCTCTATGCTCATGGGGCACATGGACATTTTCGAGGCCCTATTTGGCAGCACTTCTGCCACACCCGGAAGTGCTGCCGTAAGAAACTTGTAAGGCACCTGGAGCACTTCCGGGTGCCCTATAAAAGGGGCCGCCTCACTCCATTCAAGAGTCGGGAGGAGGTGGACAAAGCTTGCTGGGAGGAGTGGAGATAGAAGGGAGAAAAGAAGAAGTGAGCCATCTACTGTGGTGCTTATGTACTGTGCTGTGGAGAGCAGGGAAATATAGCTCCCCAGTTGTAAATAAACCTGTGTGCTGGACTGGAACTTGTGTCTGCCTGCCTGTGTCAGGTTAGGGCGGCTGTACGCTCTCCTGGGCTTCACAGAGGTCTATACATGGACAATACCAGAGAATGAGAAACTCCTTGAACAATGGCAATATACTCAAAAGATGCAAACGTACCAAAGCCGACATCTTTACCCTTTGACTCAAGTAAATATTTGCCAAACCGCCACCTTTCTTGGCTTCACGAACCGCTTGAGTAAAGTGCAGTACTAGTACAGAGGGACTTGGATAGAATACAGGCTTAGACAGATTTGTGGCAGATAAAATTTATTATTAAATATAAAGTATTACATGTATTAAACTTGAAAGTATAGCTTATGAGAAGAAAACAGGAGTCATTGTGGGTTCATCACAATCTGCATCCAGACATTTGGACAGGAGCAATCAAGAAGGCAAATAGGATATTGGGTCAATAGGAGTTAAGTAAGTTACATAATGCAGCAGTAAGGCTTCACCTGCACAATTATGGACAGCTTTGGTCTTCATACTAGAAAAAAGACAGCAGTGCTAGAGAAAGTCCAAAGATTAGTGACTAGGCTGATTACATAACTGAGAGCGATAAGATGTAAGGAGAGCTTTAAGAAGTTGAACTTTTACAGTTAAGCAATTGAAGATTAAGTGGTGACATGATTTAATTGTTTAAAACCATGAAATGAATTAGTAAGGTGGATCCCAGCTGTTGCTTTAAAATAAATTATTTAACAGCAACACAGTACACATGTACACATTTTCAAAAGTTTTTCTTCACACAAACAAAAATAAATTATCAAGTAGTGTGATAGAGAGTAGGACTGGCAAGCCTGTTGGACTGAATGGTCCACTTTTATCACAAATGTTAAAAAAAAGTAAATTGAGTTAAAGAAATTAAGTTTATTCACAATTAAACACAAGTTGCTCATTTAATCTATCTATTCATCCATCCATTCATTTCCTTTGTAGGTAGCTGGAATTTATTCTGTCAAAATCATGCAAATGGCTGAAAAGAAATGTGGATGGGTCTGTCACAGGGCACACCTATGCAAATATTCACACTCATTTATTATTGGGGCTCAATTTCAAGATGCTATGTGGCCACACTAAATATGTTTGAAAATAAATTGAGAAAAATACACAGACACAATAACAACCAAGTACTTACATTTAGGCAGTGACTGAAGCAGCCACAGAATTCAGAACCCTGTTCATACAAGTCAAAAATTCTAACAACCATATCACTTAAATTTTTTACCTGGACAAATAAAGTCCGTATGACATAAGTGCAAAATCTCATTAGCACCATTTACAAAGTGCTAACTTGAAACCCTCAAGTGAGGCACTCTATATCATGGTCTCAGTGGAGGCTGAACAAAGCTCTAGCGAAAACTGATTTATGGTTCCACAGTTTCCGTTTACTTTTCCAACGGTAAATCTGCCCTTAAATTCCTAGTGTTGAAATAGTAAAAAATTCAGAGGACAAAGTATGGGAGTAAGATAGGCATAGCTGAAGTGTAAATAAGAATAGCAGCAAAATTTGTAACACTGTATATTGTAAAAGATAAACAAAAAAGGAGGTCAAAACAGAAGCATAAAACAAATGGTCGAGGAGAACGGATGCTTGCAAGGTCATCATAAAAAATAAAATCATGACTAATATTTTCATATTAGCTGACTACATTAGAAGAAACTAACACTTTTGGGCAGTTATTCATAGCCTAAAGATGGCGGCACGTCAGTGTAATACAGAAATTAATTCTTTAGAGATTGCTTAAGCCATGTGTATGTATATGAAACATCTAGTTAGCAAAGAGCTGCATTTCAATTTTCTCAGGAGACCTATTGAAGTGGACAACTAACATTTTCCAGACTTGATTGGAAGATGGAATCAGCCTCCAAAAAATGAAATGAGACAGAACAAAAAATGCATTATTAAAATGACTAAATGCAACACTTAAAGGGAGTTGTGCATTGTTGACTTACAAAATATGATTA
This sequence comes from Erpetoichthys calabaricus, assembly GCF_900747795.2. Classification (NCBI taxonomy): domain Eukaryota; kingdom Metazoa; phylum Chordata; class Cladistia; order Polypteriformes; family Polypteridae; genus Erpetoichthys; species Erpetoichthys calabaricus. The sequence continues at coordinate 305,250,146 of NC_041394.2, read as the reverse complement.
GAAATAAACCATTTTCCATCCTTAGGAGTCTACTGTTTTTAATAAAGCACAGAATCCACTCTTATTTTCTACTTAAAAAAATATCTTAAGAACTGAGTGAAAAATCAAAAAAACACAGGTAAGAAGTTTAAAAAAAACAATACATTAGAATAACAGACTTAAAGTTGAATAAGAAGAAAATGTCAGTTGAAGAAAAGAATAAGAACAGGCATGCTTCATTAAGAATGTCATGATGCAAGAAAGATCTCTGTGCCCACTTTTCCCATTGAGACAGTGCGTTAATGTGTACATAGTGTATTTATATAAATAAATATTGCTAGTAACTTACTGAACAATTGTTTAAATATATTCTTGAGATAATTAGATGTATTTGTTACACATGCCATTTTTCAATATCTCTGTCAACTTCAACACCGTTGTGCCTTTAGGAAATGAGAGAGGGCCTCTCAACCTATGGCCAAATGGCTGCAAGCACCTTGTCTTCCTTGAACATGTAGACTCGACAAGCTTCTGGAGGTTACTGACACACAGTCTCAAATCATTTGCATTGGCCAGTTCTTCACGTTTGTTTAGTGGATTATACCATACTAGCTGTGCTACCAGTCTAAGGCGGGTTAACATCTAAGTAATAACCATAGATCTCAGCATTAACGTTTCCAGCGAGTGTGTCTGTCCGGATACTGTGTCTATGTTATGTACCATTTGATATCGGATTTGTAAAAGCAATGCTAATGTATGTGATGCACCACTTGTTGGATAGCAGTGCAACCTACCAAAGCAACCAGACACTCTTTCTTTTATTAAGGTGGAATATAATGTATGCAAAGCTTGTTATCCTCTTGTAATTTGTGTGTCTGTCAATTCATTTTATGATGCATCATAAGTGTTTCACAATAAAGGAAATTTTTTAAATGTCGTGGGTGCAAATAATTTAAAATTGTGATGTGTGCAATCATGAGTTTTGGAATGATTATTTAGTTCTGGATGTTATTCACACACAGCCTCAAATCATTTGCATTGGTCAATTCTGCTCACATTCCTATTTAGTGGATTATACCATATTATATTATATAATCTGCAATCCTCAATTTATGTGTCTGTCAATTCAATTTATTAGTAGTAGTTTTACAATGCCTTATACATTTTCATTTAACAAATATTTCAGATGTTGTGGGTGCATACATTTTAAAATTGAGTGCAATCAGGAATTTTGACTGCTCAGCTTTTTGCAAGTTGCCATCCCATCCTATCCTTCTCGCTTTTCGCTTGTTTGCCCATGTCCGTTTTTTGTTCTTTTTTAAAACACCATTAAAATGTCTACAGAACTTAAAGTGCAAATAGCCTTTTATTTTAGCCTTTTATCGTCAGACTCCATCAAAATGTATGGACAATTCTTCACAGCCTTAACCATCTGGTATATGGAGTGCAAGAAGGGTTCAAGTTCATATTTCACCTGGTTGTTAAGTACAGTAACCATTTATTGACTCATTCCACATGTATTAATTAGGAAAGAATTACTGTATATGCTGAATTAAGCCACATTCTTAGGCACATCTCATGGACTGTAATCTGCAATCACAACTTCTTTGTGCCATCTCTCACCTGTCTCCTGAATATAAAAATTAAGCTCCTCTGGACAGTATCACATCAATCATAAATATAAACCATTTACATTTATGAAACAATTTTATTTAGAATGCTGTTCAAGTAACTAGTGAAGGGTATCTTACAATATTATACAAATAAGGTTGGGACGGTTGGGTTTGTTCTTACTAATTGTAGTTTGTCTTTGTTCAATGTTCTCCTTCATTGGTATTTTTTAAAAATTTGATCTCAAAATATTAAACAAATATTAATGTCATTAAACATATGTTTGGTTTTATGTGTATGCCTACCATTTAGTGTCCTTTTCAATGAAACATGTTGATTTCTTACTGTGTAGCCCGCTTAGAGTGTTAGCAGTTAGGCTGAAGCAATAAACAGGCTTCTGCTCTGTTCTTACACAGTCTCAATTCTGCACTCACAGCCACCTCTTCGCAGAAATTCTTCAGTAACCTTGCTGCCCCTCCTAAACTTTTTCCCAGTGGGGTCAGAAGTGGAGACAGAGCAGCAAGTGGGATTGGTGCCAGACGTTTTAAAGAACCCACAGACCCAAGTCGGAGGAGGACATTTTTAAAGGACAGAGCTTTTTTATGGACATTTATTTATTGATTGTTTTATTTGTCTTTTAAAAGTTCTTATTCTTTTATGTCCTGTTTTAAGGGGGGCTTGGGTTGGTTTTAGTGTGGGAGTTGTTTTAGTGCTTTTATTATGTAGTGATTTTAGTGCAGTTGTAGTGTGGCCGAGCTGTGGACCTGGGCCACCAGTTGCACAGGGTTGGCAGTGGCATGGAGCCTTCCTGTGCAGCTGGTGGCTTATGGGGGGTGGAATGTGGTATAGCGGGTCCACAGCTCATGTCAAGAGGCCACTTTTAAAATAAATAATCGCCGCACTCGCTAAGAAAAAAAATTTTAAAAAAAGGAAAGAAACAAAAGAGCCAGAAGTTGCAGGAGAGCGGGAAGCAGCAAGGAGGAGAGAGAGATCCGGTGTGAACGAGCGAGCACTCGCAGGCAAGCAGGCAGCTGGACAGTGAGCCCTAGCAGGGGTGTTGGGCTGACACTCGGTCCAGCTGAGCGAACAAGAAGCTGGAGTGACCGGTGATGAAGGATGGCTGGCCATGTAAGGCTGAGAAGGCAGCGGGAGTCGGGAAGCTTGGGTGAGGGATTCCCCATTGTGAGCGTCCTGGCCTCTGGGGAACCCAAGTCTCGGTTTGGAGAGTGCAACCGAAGCCAGGGATCGGGAAGCCTCCAGACCAGATGAGCGGAGAGAGATGGTCAGCTGCTGGTAGAGCGACTCTCATGTTGCGGGGCCCAGATGGGAGAAACAGGGAAGTCACCAGGTAAACGAAGACATCGGGCTTTGTGTTGTTTTAAAGGACTGCTTCCAGCATTGTTTCAACCTCATTGTTTTAAAGGATTGTTTTTTTTCTATTTTTAACCTCCACTTCATGTCTGTTTTATTGGATTATTTATTTACTGAAGATTTGAAAGACACTGCACTTTATTTATTTGATCCCCTTGTTTTTACTTTTGTTGTTTGTTTTTAATAAAAGCATTTTGCGCTATTACACCATCCCCTTGCTCCATTTGTTGTGCCTCACTGCCGAGCTCATCTGAGATGCAAGACTGGAGCATGGAGTAGAACCCACATCGTCACACATGGACAATCATAATGAATACATGCATTATGTTCTTACAAGCTTTATGTCCAGTAGACAACTGAGCACCAAAGCTGATTTTCACAGTTATTGAAAGGTAGGCAGTTTAGTTTGATTACTCCATGTTCTGGTAATGCACTCATAAAAATGCAAAATAAATAAATAAAGATACCAATAATATCAGAATTTCAAGTAAGGTAACAAAAGGTAATGAGTAAATGACTTTTTACTATTTGAGTTTTTCAATAATAATAAAAAATGAAAGGTGCCAGCATTTGTTCAGTCTTCTATTTCTTCTATTCAGTCTTCTTCTTCTTCTTTTGTCTGCTCCCGTTAGGGGTTGCCACAGCAGATCATCAGCTTTCATATTTTAAGGTTTTCCTATGAGAAAAGTTTCTGGGAGTTTATCAGGGAGTTTATCAATAATACAGAAAGTTATTAATGTTTGTCTTTGAAGGACACAAGATGTTCCTTATCACCTATAATAAGAAAGGTTTAATTTTTTTGTTGTAAACTTTTTTTTTTTCACCGTCTTAACATTGATACTTGTTTTTCATCTCTTACAGTATGTTACTCCTATATATACTGTATATATATATATATATATATATATATATATATATATATATATAATATATACATATATATATATATATATATATATATATATATATATATATATATATATATATATATATATATATATATATATATATTGTAAAAATAAAGAGAATACAGCACAGAAAGGTTTGGGGTTTTCCGGCCCCGTATACTGTACAGTTTGCAAATTCGTTACAACAGTCCAGAGTATTACAACAGAGTATCACTGAACAACATGCTGGTGTGATGGGGGAACCTTTATAGGGCGGGCCGGAATAACAGAGGGGGTGTGGGTAATGAGTTGCAGGTGCATCCTGTAATCATGATGTCATCAGAGAGGAGGAGGATGAGGAAGTGGATGAACGGGAGCTTGCTCAGGGTGTCGGCGTTTCCTTCTTTCTGGGGAAAATAAGGAGAGAATGGTTAGTTGCCCGCCAATCCCTTATGGCTTTCGGGTTTCCGCTACTCCCCGAGTCGTTCTGCGGCTCCCCAAGCGCGCGTGCGTGACAATATATATATATATATATATATATATATATATATATATATATATACTACTTATTACAGACATTTACCTCCATTTAAAAACTCCAACGCACTCTCTTACATCTCTTCAGTTACACTTTGGCTCTTCAACTCCATGAAGGAGGTTCAATAAATGGATTGTTGGATATTTTTTCAGCTTGACTCCATTCTCCACTGTTATCAGTGTGCTGAGACATCCCTCATCATTGAGCCTATTGTTATGGTTTATTATTTGCCTTCATAGTTAAATTAGAATGATTATTGCATATTTTAGTAAACATCCATTCCTATGTTTATAGCTACAGTACTTGTCCTAGGCCCATCCTGGCCAAAGGCAGTCATCTACACTACTAATGGCAACAGGATCAAGGCAGGAAGAATCTCAAATGTGCTTGTAGTTCACTATACAGTTTACAGAACAACCAAATTCACACTTGATCTATTGCTGCTATGTACAAGCTGGTGTTATTGGTACAAATACGTTTATACTACTTTTATAAAATATTTTATTTTTAAGAAAGCTAAAATAATTCCTTTTTTATGACTAAGTCTAATAATAAGCCTGATTATCCTCAGCACTTTTTCTTATGATGCATGAAAACTGGTGAACAGTAGTCATTTTTAAATAAAATGTGACAGCTAATGTCTGCATTTAAGGTATAAATCTCAAACACTACATAATGAAATGTTCAACAATTACCGTATGCATAAACATTTCAGATGTGTTTATCAGCTCGTAGGTACGGTATTACTTTTTATATATGCAAAACACCTTACTGTATTAATTTTATTATTTTTAACTACAGTCTTCCTACCGCTCTAACTTAAAAGTACAGCAATTTAACCTAACTTTTGTATAAGGTCTGCCTTTTCAATTTCTCTTTTCTGCTTTATACTTTTCCTTTATTACTTTATGAGCCTTGCAATTGGCTGTCAACCTGTCCAGTCTTCTTTTATGCTTAGTGCAGCTGGGATTGACTCCAACCACCTGTGGCCTTGAATCGGATTAAACTGGTTTGAGTATATTATATTAGTTTATGTACTGGAATCCTTAAACACTGCATACTTATTTTATCCTCAATCAACCTAGCACCATGATTTATTGTTTAAATATGTTATGTACTTTAAGATGATTTTCCATACTCTATAGCCAAAAGAGATTATAATAAATCTAACAAAATAATGACATTTCTCTAGATGTATCACAGAAATCCACTTTAATTTCTAGCATTTTTGCCAATGAAATAGACAATTCATATAACAATCTCACAGAAACTCCCTTTTCAAACTAAGATAAAATGCACGGGACACAGATTAATATTTTTCTGTACATATTGCCTATTGAGATAATCCATTAAAAAATTAGTCTGAAAAATGGAAGAATCAAACTTTGGACTGTTGCCATTAATGATAAATAGTAAGGAATTAGCCTAGTCATGTAAAAATATTATTTTATGAGGAAATCATTTATTGAACTGTACATTTGTCACAAACTTGTATCTCTCTTACTATATGCATCATTATTTAAAAATTGCATTTAAAATCCTTGCAATCATTGTGGATTTAAGTAGTCAGAACAACTAAAATCAATTTTAGTAATTTAAATAAATAACCTCTAAACACTGCACATTTTCCTAGTGAACTATTTAGATTGGACTCCTACCTTTAGCTCATTGGTGCTAAAATATAATTTTTCATATATGCAGTATTACATTCATCTTACTTTGAAATAAATATAAAAATCCAACATTTCAAAAAAATGTTTTTTCCTCTTGATAATCTATAATCAGTTATAATCTATAATCAATTTTCAGTTATTTGATCTATGGAATAATTACATCTGCGGTGGGTTGGCACCTTGCCCGGGATTGGTTCCTGCCTTGTGCCCTGTGTTGGCTGGGATTGGCTCCAGCAGACCCCCGTGACCCTGTGTTTGGATTCAGCGGGTTGGAAAATGGATGGATGGATGAATAATTACATTAAAAGATTATATAAATATACACACACACACAAAAGTCATTGGGTTGTACACTTTTAAAATATTGTGGAGATAAAACATTTTAACATTTAATACACAACAACAAAACAATACTAAATGAAACACAAAAATGAAGTATTTTAATACTGCTGATACAACTTTAGTTGGGTATTATAAGTTACCCGCAATGTAAGACTAACAAAGCTAGCTAACAAGAGTGAAAAACAAAATTCCAATCTACACGAATCACAGAGAACATAAATCTCTGGGGCATATGGAATTTGATGACCAACTTATAAAAATGGTTAATAAACAGAAACAGTAAGAAAATATGTGATTGGTTTGGGCATCTTAGAATTTTAGACACCACTAATTGGTACTTGTAGTGGTGTTCTGCACATGAAATATTTCACCTTCTTTATCATCCACTCACCTACGTGACAATTAATTTTAGGATACCTTAAGATTCATAATCCCCAAATAGATTGGCTGTAAAAAAAAGTATAATTGCATGGTGCTCTCATTTAAAATGGTGTTAAATTTATTTTACCAACCCCAACCCACACCCCTGTGTTTCACTGTGACTCTCTTACTGCATAGTAATTATCAATACAATTGTGCCATTTACAGAAAGGGTTCATTAAACATTCCAATAATCCTGTAGGTAACAGATTTTTTTCTTTTTGAGGAGATGGGGGCTTATGTCATTGCATAGGTTACAGAGAATGAAAAATGATCACCCCCTTCGTCTCAATCTCTTCAGTTCTTACTCATGTTACTGAATTCACTGGGTTTACAGCAATAGATCTCAGCAGTGCATATAACCTGATTAGGATGATATACAGCTGTGTTACCTGGGTTCTTCCGAGAAATGGCCTATGTTATGAAATGTTACATCCAAAGAGGAACTATACAGTAACTGACAAGTACTGTGAGGAGCTAATGTTATTGGTTCACTGGAACTCCTTACTCTGGAATATGCTAGATACAATTGCCCACGAGTAAAACATTGTTTCTTTTCCAAGTAACTGATCTTGGCTTTTATTGATAGCCATTAGAAAACACGGTTTCACAGGAAAATGTATTTATTTATTTGTCTTAATTTCAAAGACATAATTAGTAGGAATGGTGGGAATTGTGGGCATGAATATTATGTCCTCATTAGCACATCCTTTATAAATAGTAACTACATTCACATTTGAATGTTATGCATTGAGCTGTAATCTTGTACCATCACAAAGTTTGAGAGTTTAGATGAAAAGGTTTATACACACATATATTTATTTTGTGCTTATTATCCATCCATATAACCTGCAATATCCTAACTACAGGGTCATGGGGGTCTGCTGGAGCCAATCCCAGCCAACACCGGGCACAAGGAGGGAAACAAACCCCAGGCAGGGCGCCAGCCCACCGGGGGGCACACACAGACTAGGGACAATTTAGAATTGCCAATGCACCTAACCTGCATGTCTTTGGAGGAAACCGGAGTACCCAGAGGAAACCCACGCAGACACGGGGAGAACATGCATACTCCACGCAGGGAGGACCCGGGAAGCAAACCCAGGTCTCCTAACTGCAAGGCAGCAGTGCTACTCACTGCGCCACCGTGCCACCTTTGTGCTTATTATGTCCTTGTTAACTTCTGAAACAAGAAACATATTTTAAACTACACATGTGAGAATATTTGCAATTCAGTACACAGGAGAAAATCATTGGCCTCTTATAATAACAGCACTGTAAAATACCCTTGACAGGCTCAGGCTCAAAATTGGTTTATCTGTGAGCAGTGAATGTGTGTACTTAATGTATATTGATATTAAAAAATGTGAGCAGTGTATATATGTACTTAATGTATATTAATATTACAAAATGTCAGCCAGTTACCCTCCATGCTAACTGCTCTCTCTGTAGTAGTTCTTATTTACAAGGGTCGAAGTCTGACCTACTTAACACCTACTGTTAAAGTCACAAGGGTTGTAATCTACGGACTTATAAATACACTCTGCAGTAATATGAGTTGAACACTAGTATAGTGTGCTCAATAACAATTTCAGATAATAAACTTTAATTAGCATTTGTATGTTTATATAGTGTATTTATAACCTCTATCTCATAGCAAAGCATGGCTTATTTTGAAATAATCAAACATTATCATAAATACTGTTGGGTAACAAGGAATTCCATGAGTTGAATTTGTTAACCATTATTGTTAGATACACAGAAGTCTGTTATGGACCTCTTGTAAAACATAACAGCTCTATTTTTTCCAATTATTGATAAAAAGAAGGAAAACAATTTGAAGTGTGATCAAGAAATGCATAGCACACTGCTTCCTTAAATTATGTTATATACAGAGTTCTGTAAATGAACAAATGGATTTGCACCTGAATGGATGTATGGATTTCCCTTGAAGTGGTACAATGATAGAAAAATAGTTTTGAAATATGACTTTATGGTTGAACTGGCCTATCAGGCTATAAAGTTTAATAGGGAACATGTTCACTATTGATCGTACTTAATTTTAAACGTAGTTAAGCCAAGATATTTATTGGAGCCTGTTAACTATGCAGCACCTCTCAGGTTTTTCAGAGAGTCATGAGACATTTAAGAAGAGAAGGAATAATTAAATCAGTCAAATCTCATGAGTATTACCACAAACATAGATTGAGTGAGTAGAGAAAACAAAAAGGAGACATTTGTAATAGCCTGCTTTGTGCCATCTCAGGAGTAGTCTAGCAGAATGTTTACCTCATCAATATTGCACCCCTGCTGAAAAGTGTGAATATTCAGGAGCAAAAGGATCTCAAAAATGTGAAGCCTGATGTATTGACTGGATTTTCTAAATGTCTTGATTTTCATCACACAACAGAAGTTGAGAGGCCATTCCTGCTGATGATAGTAAACAAAATAAATAAGAACAAATAAAGAATAAAATAAATGTATTATTTTATTCATAGTGGTATTGATGATAAAATACAACTAGGAAATAGAAAACAGAACTACAGCTAAACAAATATAAAACAGTTGAGGATTGCACACTACATTAAGTAGATCTATCAATATGAGAATATTCAGCCCAACAAAGCTCACCAGTCCTATGCACTTAATTCTTCCAAAATAACCTCAAGTCAAGTTTTGAAATTCTCTAGTCTTTAGTCTACAACACCACAGGGTAACTTGCTCCATGTGTCTGTGATTCTCTGTGTGAAGAAAAACTTCGTAATGTTTGAGTGAAATTTACCCTTAATTTTCAACTGTTTCTGTGTTCTTAATGAACTAATTTTAATATAAAGGTCTCGATGCACTATACTAATTTTCTTCATAATTTTAAACACTTCAGTCATGTCTCTTCTTAATCTTTTGCCTAAACTGAAAAGGCTCAGCTTTTTTAATCCTTCCTCATAATTCATACCCTGTAGCCTTGGAATCAGTCTATTTGCTCTTCTCTGGATTTTTCCCAAGTGCTGCTATGTCCTTTTTGTAGCCTGGAGACCAAAACTGTACACAGTACTCCAGATGAGGTCTAACAAGTGCCATATAAAGCCTGAGCAGAACCTCCTTGGACTTGTACTCTACACATTATGCTATATAACCTAACATTCTGTTAACCTTCTTAATGGCTTCTGAATACTGTCTGACAGCTGATCGTGACGAGTCCACTAAGAGTCCAAAATATGTCTCATAAGGAGTACTTTTGATTTTCAGACCTCTTGTTATTCAAACCTAACATTTTTATTTCTTACTTGTAATACTTTAAATTTACTTACATTAAATTTCATCTGCCACAGATCCGCTCAAGCCTGTTTCCTGTCCAAGATCCCCTGTAATTATTCAACAGATTTTAGATTATCTATGAATCAACCTATCTTGGTATCTTCTGCAAACTTAACTAACTTATTACTTATCAGCTACTTACTTGTGGCAACTCTGGGATGAGTTCTTAATGATGTTTTTCAACCAGGCAGAGACAACAGGTAGTGTCAGTGTTCCCCAGTACAGGCAGGTGTGAGTTAATGATTTTCTGGGATGATTTGATGACCCTCTGAACAGCCTCTTTGTCACCCACAGAACAGTTGGCATACCACACTGAGATAACATAAATGAGCAGACTTTCTTTGAGGCAATGATAAACAGACAACAGAAGCTGCTCAGACAAATTGGACATCAAAAGCGTTCTAATGAAGTAGAGTCGCTTCTGGGTCATCCTCATCATAAGAGGGGTGGTATTGGTTGGATGAAATGTTATTCTTGGAACACCATTCCCTTCTGTACAGGCTGATTCATCACTCACATATGTCACTGGTATTCGAGGTGGGTCAATAATTCTTTAATAATAATTGTTTGAATTTATATAGTGCTTTTCTCACTACTCAAAACGCTCAGCAATTGCAGGTTAAGGGCTTTTGCTCAAGGGCCCAACAGAGAAGAGTCCCTATTGGCATTTACGGGATTCGTACCGACAACCTTCCGAAAGCCGGTGCAGATCCCTATCCTCATAGCCACCACTCCACTCAATGCACTATGTGTAGGGTTGTAGTGATGATACCTTCAGTTAACCTAGTGGCCTCACAGGCATACTGATGTTGATCCAGGGTGAGTGGAAGGATGAATTTAACATGCTTTAGGAAATGTGTCTCAAAGCACTTCATGACAATCGGAGTTAAAGCCACTGGTCTATGGTCATTGGGACCACTCATTGTTGCCTGCTTGTGACTGGAACAGTAAACAGCAGACTTGAGGTATTTAGGGAGAATGTACTGTGGCAGAGGTTAAAGATTTTAGTTAACACCTCTGCCAGCTGATCAGCACATTCTTTTAGTACCCTCCCTGAAATTCCAACAGAATGTTCTACTTTCCATGGTTGGACACTACAGAGTGTTCTTCTGAAATCATCTTTAATGACAGCAAGTACAAGGCTTTAAATAATTAGTAGATGCATCATCCCCTTTTTCCTTTGCAGTGAGCAAAGAAGCTGTTGAGTTTCTCAGCTAGTAAAACATTAGTATTGGTAGGTGGGGCATTGCTGCCTCTGTAGCTAGTGAAGTGTTGGATACCTTGCCCTTAACAAAATGATTGACCATTGTATGTCTATAGAGCACCTTAGCTGCGTTGATGCCTCTCTTCAGGTTAGACCTGCCCTTACTATATAATTCTTTATTGAGTGACATGAAAGCTACATTGCATTCTTTGAGCAGAAGCTGGGCTTCCATTGGCCCATCATGGTTTGTCATGAGGAAAATTTCAGATACGCTTTTCAACAATAACACTGTCAGTGCAGCTCTGATGTAAGCAGTACAGTGGCGGTGTACTCCTCAATGTCTTGTTGTGCAGATATTTCCAAATGGGCTGGTTTGAAACGGTCCTACAGTCGATGGATAGCCCCTTCAGGTTATGTCTTTACATTCCCATCTATTGGTTTCATCTTACTTACTGTATGAGACGTCTCTTTACAGATTTCTTATATATATTCAAATTAATATGGATAAACAGATTTATTTTCTTTTGTAAAAATATACTTTAGCTGCAAAAAATAATTATCCCAAGACAGTTTGGCCAAGTTGAAGCTACTTCTGACAGGGGGCTCTGCCAGACGTTTCCAGGAGACTCTCACAACACATTTGGGCCTACCAGGCCTGACCGGCATCCTCCCCCACCATCGAAGCCAACTCACCACCAGATGGTGATCAGTTGACAGATCCGCCCCTCTCTTCACCCGAGTGTCCAAGACATTTGGCCGCAAGTCCAACGACACGACCACAAAGTCAATCATCAAACTGAGGCCTAGGGTGTCCTGGTGCCAAGTGCACATGTGAACACCCCTATGCTTGAACATGGTGTTCGTTACCGACAATCCGTGACGAGCACAGAAGTCCAATAACAAAACACCACTCGGGTTCTGATGGCGGGGCCATTCCTCCCAATCACGCCCTTCCAGGTCTCACTGTCATTGCCCACGTGAGCATTGAAGTCTCCCAGCAGTACAAGGGAGTCCCCAGAAGGTATGCCTCCTAGCATCCCCTCTGGGACTCCAAAAAGGGTGGGTACTCCGAACTGCTGTTTGGTGCATACGCACAAACAACAGTTAGGACCTGTCCCCCCACCTGAAGGCGGAGGGAGGCTACCCTCTCGTCCACCGGGGTAAACCCCAATGTACAGACTCCAAGTCGGGGGACAATAAGTATGCCCACACCCGCTCGGAGCCTCTCACTGGGGGCAACTCCAGAGTGGTAGAGAGTCCAGCCCCTCTCAAGGAGATTGGTTCCAGAGTCCAAGCTGTGCGTCGAGGTGAGCCCGACTATATCTAGCCGGAACCTCTCAACCTCGTACACTAGCTCAGGCTCCTTCCCATTCAGAGAGGTGACATTCCACATCCCAAGAGCCAGCTTCTGTAGCTGAGGATCGGACCGCCAAGGTCCCCGCCTTCGGCCACCACCCAACTCACACTGCACCCAACCTCCTTGGCCCCTCCCATAGGTGGTGAGCCCATGGGAAGGGGGACCCACGTTGCCTCTTTGGGCTGTGCCCGACCGAGCCCCATGGGTACAAGCCCGGCCACGAAGAGCTTGCCATCGAGCCCCACCTCCAGGGCTGGCTCCAGAGGGGGGCCCCGGTAACCTGCGTCCGGGCGAGGGAAAACGCAGTCCAAATTTTTTATTCATCATAGAAGGTCTTTTGAAGTAGCTTCAACTCCCACCTCTGGCAGAATTTCGACCATGTCCCGAGGAAGGTGGGGGACATTGAGTCCGAATGGGCCATGTTCCGTGCCTCTATTGTTGAGGCGGCTGACCGGAGCTGTGGTCGTAAGGTGGTCGGTTCCTGTCGTGGCAGCAATCCCCGAACCCGTTGGTGGACACCGGCAGTGAGGGATGCTGTCAAGCTGAAGAAGGAGTCCTACCGGTCTCTTTTGTCCTGTGGGACTCTGGAGGCAGTTAATAGGTACCGGCAGGCCAAGCGGAATGTGGCTTCAGTGGTTGCTGAGGCAAAAACTCGGGCATGGGAGGAGTTTGGGGAGGCCATGGAGAACGACTTTCGGACGGCTTTGAGGAAATTCTGGTCCACCGTCCGGCGTCTCAGGAGGGGGAAGCAGTGCAGTGTCAACACTGTATATGGTGGGGATGGTGCGCTGCTGACCTCGACTCGGGACATTGTGGGTCGGTGGGGGGGAGTACTTCGAAGACCTCCTCAATCCCACTAACATGCCTTCCAATGAGGAAGCAGAGCCTGGGGACTCGGAGGTGGGCTCCCCCATCTCTGGGACTGAGGTCACCGAGGTGGTCAAAAAACTCCTTGGTGGCAGGGCCCCGGGGGTGGATGAGATACGCCCGGAGTTCCTCAAGGCTCTGGATGTTGTAGGGCTGTCTTGGTTGACATGTCTCTGCAACATCGCATGGACATCACGGACAGTGCTTCTGGATTGGCAGACCGGGGTGGTGGTCCCCCTCTTTAAGAAGGGGGACCGGAGGGTGTTGTCCAACTACAGAGGGATCACACTCCTCAGTCTCCCTGAAAAAGTCTATTTGGGGGTTCTGGAGAGGAGGGTTCGTCAGATAGTCAAACCTCGGATTCAGGAGGAACAGTGTGGTTTTCGTCCTGGTCATGGAACAGTGGACTAGCTCTACACCCTTAGCAGAGTCCTGGAGGGTGCATGGGAGTTCGCCCAACCAGTCTACATGTGTTTTGTGGACTTGGAAAAGGCGTTCGACCGTGTCCTTCGGGGAATCCTGTGGGGGGTGCTCCGGGAGTATGGGGTACCGGACCCCCTGATAAGGGCTGTTCGGTCCCTGTACAACTGGTGTCAGAGCTTGGTCCGCATTGCTGGCAGTAAGTCGAACCCATTTTCAGTGAGAGTTGGACTCCGCCAGGGCTGCCCTTTGTCACCGATTCTTTTATGGACAGAATTACTAGGCGCAGCCAGGGTGTTGAGGGCGTCTGGTTTGGTGGACTCAGGATTGGGTCACTGCTTTTTGCAGATGATGTTGTCCTGTTTGCTTCTTCAGGCCGTGATCTTCAGCTCTCTCTGGATCGGTTTGCAGTTGAGTGTGAAGCGGCTGGGATAGGAATCAGCATCTCCAAATCCGAGACCATGGTCCTCAGCCGGAAAAGGGTGGAGTGCCCTCTCAGGGTTGGGAGCGAGATCCTGCCTCAAGTGGAGGAGTTCAAATATCTCGGGGTCTTGTTCACGAGTGAGGGAAGAATGGAGCATGAGATCGACAGGCGGATCGGTGTGGCGTCCACAGTGATGCGGGCTCTGCATCGGTCTGTCGTGGTGAAAAAGGAGCTGAGCCATAAGGCAAAGCTCTCAATTTACCAGTCGATCTATGTTCCTACTCTCACCTATGGTCATGAGCTATGGGTAGTGACCGAAAGAACGAGATTGCGAATACAAGCAGCTGAAATGAGTTTCCTCCACAGGGTGTCTGGGCTCTTCCTTAAAGACAGGGTGAGAAGCTCAGTCATCCGGGAGGGGCTCAGAGTAGAGCTGCTGCTCCTCCGCATCGAGAGGAGTCAGATGAGGTGGCTCGGGCATCTGATCAGGATGCCTCCTGGACGCCTCCCTGGTGAGGTGTTCCGGGCACGTCCAACTGGGAGGAGGCCCCGCGGAAGACCCAGGACACGCTGGAGGGATTATGCCTCCCGGCTGGCCTGGGAACACCTCGGGATTCTCTCAGAAGAGCTAGAAGAAGTGGCCGGAGAGAGGGAAGTCTGGGCATCTCTGCTCAAGCTGCTGCACCCGCGACCTGACCTCAGATAAGTGGAAGAGGATGGATGGATGGATGGACAGTTTGGCCAAGTAAATGTTTTTAGCAAATATTTGACTTTATTTATTTATTACTCTATTTAATTTTCTAATGCCACTGTACTAAACATTTGAAGCCATCTGAGCCCTAATCATTTTAGCTAAATTTAGAAAAATAAATTAGGTCAAGTTCACAAAATTTCCATGAATTCATTCATTTGTCTAATGATGGCAATGTAAAACAAAATAAGATCTGCACTCAAGGAATGAAATTTGAGTCCTGTGACTTAAGTTAGAGATAAACAAAAAAAGAGTATGATCCAGATTACTGCCATAGTAACTGGAAATGCACATTTTAAATACATTGATGATACATGAAGTTCTTACATTCCAAACAAAGAGCAGACATTGTTTATAATTATAGCATATGATTATTATGTATTCGTTACACTTTATTTTCAGTCATCTTATCTACTGTATAATATTCATGATCTACAACCATTGCCAGGTTATTCATTGAGCTTCAGAAAATATTATGAACATTAAACACACTAGGTGTGAATGCAGATGACACCACCTACTGTCCAGAGAAGGAGGCTGTGATCATAGATGTTGATCACTCATTCTAAGTCTGGATAGTCTACCTAACTCTCATCTTGGACTTCATTGTATTTATTCTGCTTCTCTCTCTACTGTACATGCCCTTTCACATGTCAAGCTTCTTCCCCTTTTGCGCTTGCATATATTGCCCCAGTATGAAAGAAGTCAGCTCTTTTACCATCTAACTTCTATAACAATTTTACCCACTTCAAATTATGTTTGAGCATTTTTTTGTTTGTTTTTATTTTTGGTTAATCCAAAACATAATCATGCCTTTGAACATTTTCTTTTGGAATTTACCATAGTTCTGAAATTAAATTTCTATTGTTAATAACCATCACATCTTTCTAAATGTTTAGGTGGGATATGCTTCTTTTTCATACAGTAAACTGTATCTTGTATCCATACTCTCCACTCTGTTGATATGATCCTACTGTGATGTGCGAGTTACCCTCTTGCACCCCAAGACACGAGGCAGAGTGACAGTACTTTAGTAAAACCAGATTTATTCAACTTGAAACAGGAGGGTTATTTATTGCAGTAGGAGCTACCACTCTCTTATACACAGACACAGCAAATGGGCAGGGTCGAGGCCAGGTTAGTTGCCAAGTTATACTGTTCCCTGCCTTTATAATGTCTCTTGCTTCACCTATTGGTGACAGGCACGTATAGTGTGATCTTGATCGGCTCGTAGTGGTTGCTGCTGCACTGCGAACCTGTGGTTGTCTCGGCAACAGACAAGCAGTCCTCCACAGAAGAGGCAGGCGCACTTCGTGGTGCTGTCATGTTTTGGGTTGGGGAAGGGTCCTAAAAAAGTTCAGAAACTTCACGCTATTGACTCACTTCTTATATTATATCCAGCACAATTTTAATTTTTTTTTTGCCATTGTTCAGAATCTTTGCCCACAGTGTCAATGAAGAAATTGTTTATATTGCACTGTATGGTATAGCAATAATAAATTTAAACTGTGTTTACTTGTTCTTCTTGAATGTTTAACCAGACATTTTAACTCTATCGTCCCCTATTATTTTTGGTAAAATCACATTTAACAATGGCATTAACATTATGGCAAAATGTCAAAATGTCATTCGATAATATATGAAATAATATGCCTGTAGATGTTAAAACTGTGTTTTTATTTTTGTGTTTTTCCCTAATTTTCCCCCACTCCCTTGTGTATTCTCTGTTTACATTTGCTGTAATGTTTTTACTTTTGCCGTGGTCCCCAACTAGCATGCAATTGGGGCCATCAGTATAACCTGAAGGTATTTCTATATTCCACTTGTTTGCTTCAGCTTTTTCATAAGGAATTAGCTATTTTCTATAGCTGTTTGGCTCCCCCTTTGCACATGCATGTTTATTTATGTAATTTTTTTGTTCTGCTCTCTCTCCCAATTTCCTCTTGGTTTTTTACAACTTGTTCGAGTTATTATTGAGTAGCTTATTTGATCGAAATGAACCAATGAAAGGACAGAGCAAAATACAGGTTGAGGTCAATGGTAGGCGGACAGAGAGCCGATGCAAAATGAGAAGAGAACAAAATTTTAAAAAACTTAAAGTCAAAGTCAAAAAAAAAATCTAATTTTCACTGAATATCTTAGAATAACTGCAAGGTTATTTAAATGCTCTTAACCACATCTTTGGATGCTAGTCATAATTTTCACATCCTATTAAACAGTTGCAGAGACAATGGCATCTCAAGCAGCCACTGCTGTTAACAACATGACTGTCAACATTATAAGATTTACATTCGGTTTTAATGTTTTAGGACATTTTACTGAATCTCTTGGTGTCTTTCTTGTTCTTTTGGGGTTTTTTTTTGTGACAATGACAGTTCATTTTCACCATTCAGAAAATAATCTGAATACTAATTGAAAACATTAAAAAACGGTTTGCATTTAATTGCAGTGCCATGATTGTTTATCATGGGCATCACATTTAAGTGATCTGTTTTGTTCATGGTTACTATGGTTTTATTTTCCAGAGGTGAGTGGGAGTTAGTGGCACGTCGTCATCAGTGTGACCCTTTAAAAGTTTCACACTGTGCATTTCCTAATCATCTGAAATTGCACATATTTGAAAACAAAATGTTTTTAAATAAAAGCACATTAACATGAATAATTCTGGTATTTAACCCATGGCTAGTCTGAGTTTAATTTCTGACTTGCAATTTCATTAGAACACATCTGTGGGCCAGTTGCCATAAGCCTGGGATGCTGATTTGGTCTTAGTATATATTTATGGTAACAACCCTAACTTGTAGATTTAACGCTGTTACAGTGTGCCCCAGAGCTGTGGACTAGCAACAGATCAAGACACAGACTAAATGCAGATGCAGTGTGCTTCTTGGAGTTGGAGAAGAGGAACAAAGTTGCATACTCTCTTAGGCCACCTTATCAGCAGGTTTAACGGAGCTAGTATAGTGGGTAACATTACAAAGTGAATTCCACATGTATCAGACACACTATTACAGACAAGAAAAACACAAACAATGGCATTAAAAAAATATGGAAACCATATTTTCAATTTGTGTTTATAATGAAGTATAACATGATATGGAATCAGATATACAGTCATATAAAAAAGTTTGAGAACCCCTCTCAGCCTGCATAATAATTTACTCTACTTTCAACAAAAAAGATAACAGTGGTATGTCTTTCATTTCCTAGGAACATCTGAGTACTGGGGTGTTTTCTGAACAAAGATTTTTAGTGAAGCAGTATTTAGTTGTATGATATTAAATCAAATGTGAAAAACTGGCTGTGCAAAAATGTGCGTCCCCTTTTAATTTTGCTGATTTGAATGCATGTAACTGCTCAATGCTGATTACTTGCAACAAAGAATTGGTTGGATTAGCTCGTCAAGCCTTGAACTTCATAGACAGGTGTGTCCAATAATGAGAAAAGGTATTTAAGGTGGTCAATTGCAAGTTGTGCTTCCCTTTGACTCTCCTCTAAAGAGTGACAGCATGGGATCCTCAAAGCAACTCTCAAAAGATCTGAAAACAAAGATTGTTCAGTATCATGGTTTAGGGCAAGGCTACAAAAAGTTATCTCAGAGGTTTAAACTGTCAGTTTCAACTGTAAGGAATGTAATCAGGAAATGGAAGGTCAAAGGCACAGTTGCTGTTAAACCCAGGTCTGGCAGGCCAAGAAAAATATAGGAGCGGCATATGCACAGGATTGTGAGAATGGTTACAGACAACCCACAGATCACCTCCAAAGACCTGCAAGAACATCTTGCTGCAGATGATGTATCTGTACATCGTTCTACAATTCAGCGCAATTTGCACAAAGAACATCTGTATGGCAGGGTGATGAGAAAGAAGCCCTTTTTGCACTCATGCCATAAACAGAGTCGCTTGTTGTATGCAAATGCTCATTTAGACCAGCCAGATTAATTTTGAAACAAAATGCTTTGGACTGATGAGACAAAAATAGAGTTATTTGGTCATAACAAAAAGTGCTTTGCATGGTAGAAGAAGAACACTGCATTCCAAGAAAAACACCTGCTACTGACTGTCAAATTTGGTGGAGGTTCCATCATGCTGTGGGGCTCTGTGGCTAGTTCAGGGACTGGGGCCCTTGTTAAAGTTGAGGGTCGGATGAATTCAACCCAATATCAACAAATTCTTCAGGATAATGTTCAAGCATCAGTCACAAAGTTGAAGTTACGCAGAGGTTGGATATTCCAACAAGACAACGACCCAAAACACAGTTCAAAATCTACAAAGGCATTCATACAAAGGGAGAAGTACAATGTTCTGGAATGGCCGTCACAGTCCCCTGACTTGAATATCATCGAAAATCTATGGGATGATTTGAAACAGGCTGTCCATGCTTTGCAGCCATCAAATTTAACTGACCTGGAGAGATTTTGTATACAAGAATGGTTAATAATACCTCCATCCAGAATCCAGACACTCATCAAAGGCTAAAGGAGGTGTCTAGAGGCTGTTACAGTATATTGCAAAAGGAGGCTCAACTAAGTATTGATATAATATCTCTGTTGGGGTGCCCAAATTTATGCACCTGTCTAATTTTGTTATGATGCATATTGCATATTTTCTTTTAATCCAATAAACTTAATGTCACTGCTGAAATACTACTGTTTCCATGAGGAATGATATATATTAAAAAGAAGTTGCTACTTAGGAAAGCTCAGCCAATGATAAACACAAATCCAAAGAATTAAGAGGTTTCCAAACTTTTTCATATAACTGTATTTAACTTGGTGCTATAAAAAAAGGAAAGAGATGCATGGAAATATTTATATAATGTATAATTTAAGAAATAGAAAAATGTGAATCAAAGATACAATTAACCATTAATCACTCCAAAAAAAGAGGCAGAGTTGGTGTCACAAGGACCAACACAAGTGAACACAGTGCCCCTAGTCAGTAGTGAGTGGATGCTCCTCCACCACCCCGTGAGATCAGAGCAGAATCATATTTGGATATTAAAATGAAGAATGGGTGGAAGGGGTTGAGCAGGTAATGTTCCTCTCAGTGATCAGATAATGTCACATCAGATAGAAAAGAAGGTGCTGGATGGAGCACTTGGATAAGCATTGGCACCCCAGACCAGTGCTTACTGGGCCTTAGCCTAGAGCAAGCCCTGGGTGTCCCCAATTAGGAAATCACTAATTTGTAAAGTTTGCATTGAAAGATGCTGCCAATGTCTGCTAATGCTGAATTCCTTCAAAGTTTCTTTACATGAGTTTTCTAGATCTGACATGAGATCTATAGAACTTTTACCACCACAGCACAAACCTTATAGTAGAGCACATACTTTACAAATATTGTCCAGCCTCTGACTGGGTATTTTATATGCTTTTGTGACTGTTGTGTAAATTTGGTTTGGTATGACAAGTATCAACTCTTCTATATTATTTTAGATTTGGATTATTATTTGGGAAATTAATTATAGCATTAATAGATTAAGGGTGTCACTATTTACTCACTCTATAAACATCAAATATATATATAAAATGAGCCAGAGCGTTTGTCTCCCTCAAGCATTTAAGCCAGTGGTCACTCATACAATACAGTGGGGGCTGGGTGCAACGATATAGTGCATGTCTATTACCTGCATGGAAGAGTGCAGGTAAAAATAGAAAAATGCCTGTATTAATTTTTTCTTCATAAATACTAAGGCCCCAGGGCACACACACACAGGTCCCCCAGTGGTAAAGCCATCCATGAGTTACAGAGAAACAATTATGCTTCAAATATGATTTTACTAAAGTTTATTATTATTTTCTGTATAAGGAAGGACTGATTTCAGTGCATTTGCATACATTCACAACAACAGCAGTGATGCTTATTTTAATCCAATGTACAGTAACTCAACGATTGCAAATATTAATAAGTTTACTTGAAAACATACACTCTTTCCCTGTGCTCTATCCATTTAAATTGAGAGGAGTGTATAGCTGCAAGTGGTTAAGTGCAACAGGGCAGGATGTTAATTGCCGGTGCTCCAATGTTAATGGGCAATCAGACAGCCAGCTGAGCAAACTGAGGAGAAACAATTCAAAAACATGACTTGCTGCGATTTAGTTAACTTGGAATTGATCTTATTCTGCCGTTCACTGAGACAACACTTAGATGTAGGGATTGTCTCTTCTTTGTACCATACTATGTAGTCTGCTCTTGATCCGCAGCTGGTGATTTACTATCTCAGGAATACAGACCCTATTGGGCTAACTTATGTTTTTTCGACTTTTGAACTTGGTTTAACATCTCTCCCATGGATGCTGCTATTAAAATATATCTTCCTTGAAGACAGCAGAACACAGAGTCGTTGCCATAGTGAAGCACACATTGTGAAAGACTGGAAAACAAAATGGCACTCAGGTGATGTAACCAACAAACTAATAAAATAACACCAATGAAAGAAATAAATTAAAAACCTCATGCACCCAAATTAAACCTTTTAAAATGCAAAATGCAAAAAAATTCCTTTTGTGTTACTCTGAATTTTGTTACTTTGGAAATTGAGCTCTTGATTTGTTTTGAATTTGCTCTATTTACTTAATATTCATTCAGTAATATTAATAAATTAAATGAAATATAAATGTTCTTTTTACTCAAACCTCAGGATTTGCCAGTTCACCTCTCCCTTTTGTAATTTCTAGGCCTCAGTTATTTTTGTGGGTATAGGCCTTTAGGTTGTTAGGATGTAAAAATATACATCAATGTTTCCTTTATTTTCTTACTTTACTTAGTGCAGTGCAAAACATGAAAACAAGAATCCCAAGCAGAATTAAAAGCAGCAATTGTAGCACTCTGTGGTAGGCTAACTACTCTGGCTCCCCATTCAGTTAAAAGTAATCATACAGACTGTTGCCCATTAAAGAGCTTTAAATTCAAATGTGTAATGAGGCCAGTCTACAATGTTGAATTCATATAAATGCTCAGTAAAAATGTGATCTTGGTTGTTTACCATCTTGTTTTTCTGAAGAGCTTATTTAATTTTCTACAAAAGCTCATTTAGCTTTTTGCTTCATGCTTCTAGTGTAATATTTGGATCCATAGTAAGAAATCTACCATTTCTTGAATGCATTTTTAAAAACTATGTCTATGTAATCATCATTATGTCTACCTTTGGTATAATGGGTCTGCAGCTCAGAAAAGAGGGCAGTTTTTAAAAATGATTAATGGGCCGGCTCATTCTCCATGGGTGTGCATGCTCATGCAGCTGTGGGGAGTTGGTGGAGAAATTGGGGCGAGACACACCTGAAAGAGAGGTTAAAAGATGGAGCGAGAGGGAAGGTAGGAGACAGAGAGATCCAAGAGTGCAAGAGAAAAGAGGAGAGGTGGAGGAAGCAGACAGCCAGGGGGAAAGATCGAGGGAGTGTGTGAATGGCACTCAGGGGCTGATGGCCACTCCAGCCGAATTACCTGGAAGCTGGAGTGGCAGAAACACTGCTCAGTTATAGCAGCTTGCCGGAGAGAGGCGGTGTGACTGCAGGGAAGTGAGAGGCTGAGAGAGGCGTTTCTGCAGGTGGTGCCATGGACCACAGGGACATAAGCCTGGCAGTGGGAGTTGGAGGCTCATTGGGGTTCCCTGCCTGGATCCAGAGAGGGCTACAAGGGGCCCGAGCCTAGAAGCAGCACTGAAGGTGGGCTAAACTGCTGGATAGGCATCTCCTTGACTTCAAAAGCCAGTACTGGGTTAAGCCAAGAAGACATCAAGTATTAAACAACAACAACAACAACATTTATTTATATAGCAATTTTCATAGAAAAAAGTAGCTCAAAGTGCTTTACATAATGAAGAAAAGAAAAATAAAAGACAAAATAAGAAATTAAAATAAGACAACATTAGTTAACATAGAATAAGAGTAAGGTCCAATGGCCAGGGGGGACAGAAAAAACAAAAAAAACTCCAGACAGCTGGAGAAAAAAATAAAATCTGCAGGGGTTCCAGGCCACGAGACCGGCCAGTCCCCTCTGGGCATTCTACCCAACATAAATGAAATAATCCTCTTTGTATTTAGGGTTCTCACGGAAGGACTTGATGATGGTGGTCATGCAGTCTTCTGGCTTTTAATCCATCACTGTTGGAACATCACGGTGCTTTGAGTAGAGGACACCGGAAAAGGAAACAGAAGAGAGAGTAGGGGTTAGTACAGATTTTAGAGCCACCATGAATAATTATTATAATGAATTGGATATACAGAGTATCAGGATTAAATTACAGTGAAGTTATGAGAAGGCCATGTTAAAGTAATGTGTTTTCAGCAGTTTTTTAAAGTGCTCCACTGTATTAGCCTGACGAATTCCTACTGGCAGGCTATTCCAGATCTTAGGTGCATAACAGCAGAAGGCCGCCTCACCACTTCTTTTAAGTTTTGCTCTTGGAATTCTAAGGGGACACTCATTTGAGGATCTGAGGTTACAAGGTTATTAAAGGACTGGTTATTAAAGGTTATGAGGTTATTAAAGGACTGCACCAGGGATCATGGTTTTAAGGACAGTTTCCTGCCTGTGTTTTAACCTTGTTTTAAGGGATTATTTATGGATTGATTTTATCCTCCACTTTCTCAGATTTAACTAAGCACTGAACTTTTTCAACTGCACATTAATGGACACAATTGTTTTGAATTTTGGAATAAATGCACTAGAGCACTGTTTCACCATCCCCTTGCTTGGTGTGTGTTTTCCTCATCTGCCAAGCCAATGCCATCTCAAAAAACAAGGCCCGCTCATGCCTGTGGTGACGTCACAATCGAGGTGCTACAGCAGCAACTGACACATATAGAGAACCTGTCGCGTTGTACGCGTGTAAATAAATTATTCCTGTGTAAAATTAATTAATGCAATGCGTGAAATAACAAAGGCAAGTCAGTTGCGTTATGCATTTTATTTACTTTTATATAAAACATCACACATAACGTTTAAATCACATATTTGACATACTTAACAGCAGATATCAGCAACTCAACATTAATGCAATTAATGCCTTAAACATGAGACTAACCTAAGAGTAACACTGAATACTGTATTGAATAAAACAATGCAATACTGAATGTTCATATATGAAAATGACTATGATAAAGTAAGAAAAAAAAAACTAGAAAATCACAGCGACGAGTGGTTGGCACCATATGAAAAATGAATATTTACATGCATCTCAGGAAATCACATATTCCTGGATTAAACAGAAGTAACGTGAAAAATAATGCAGATTTACCCGTTAATAATCACAAGAAAAGCTACATTTAATACTTTGTTAATGCAGTTAAATCTAAAAAATAACAAGCAACACCAGATAAAATACAAAGAGCCATTATTTTGGAATAACTAATGATAAACGATGATTTTTTTCATACCATCATAAAATAAGCAAAATTAACAAATATGCTGATATTAATCTGTACGAAAGCAGAACATTATATCAAAAGAACTGGCTTATTAGTTACCTCTTTTTTGTCAATGTAGCCAGTTTACGTTTGAGGTTAGCTTTTTCCTTAAAAGTACCACGTTTATCTTCACTATATCGACGTTGTGTAGCAAACAACAAAGAAAACTGATCAGTCAAAAAACGTAAACGAGGGTATATATCACAGCCAAATTCATCATCATCAATCAGCCTGCTACACAAGTTGTCTAATTCTCTTGCAACACAAGCAACTGTGTCAGTAACTGACATGTTACCATCATCATTTTCCACCAAACCACACAAATGACTTAATAATGTTGACAACAGTGAGCAGCATGTTGACATGCAGTCAGGACCCATAACCCATTCTAAACAATGCATATCAATCTGCAGCTCACCTTTATATACATGAACATGAAGTGTTCCATTAATTATGACAGAAACTGTAATCCGTGGAATATTAAACAGTTTAACACGATATATGCAAATGCTGCCATCCTTCTGAATTGTAATCCAGCCATTGCAGTCCTTAATAAATCCATCAAGTTTATCACATAGCACATCAAAGCTCGCAATAATGTCCTCAGACAGCCAATCTTGAAAAGCCTGTTCATGTCTAATATCAACTTCATTGTGTGGACAATCTGGAGCTTTTCGCTTTTTTGGAGGTTCTGATGACAGGTATGCCGGTGTATTGGGGAACATTGTAGGAATAGCATCTGCAGTCAACTTGGGAATTTTCCAGTCAACACGTAGAATTGATCCATCACGGTATCCACTCGAACAATAAATTGAGGTGCGAAGTGTTTCTCACAAACAACCGGCTTTTCACTGACATCCAAATTTGCTCGTGGTATCATGCACTTCCATTTTTTCTGCATTTCGGGATCATCTGGAAATCGAAACACACTAACTTTCTCATATGGATGATCCTTTGTTGCTCGATAGTTGCCTCGACAATCAGGGACACAGCAGGTTGATGGCATCTTGTGACCTATATAAAAAATAAACTAGTTAAATTCACATATTTGCAACACTAAATAACACCATGCCTGCAGCTTACTGTTCATATACATTTTTATACAACTGTAGCTAAACATTCCTTTCTTAAGCCTACTCTCGACAATAACATAGGTAATACTGCACATGTATCGGCTGGTTTTCCCTCACCACTCAAACACATAACATTATGCCTACTAGTACTGCATAAAACTGTCCCACTTTCCCCAGTTTATATTTTTCCACATACAAGTACATAAATATAACTTTATTGTTTTTAACGTTATCACATAAATATATGCCTCTAAGTAACTGCAAAAAGATCTAGATAAAAATATAGAATAGACAGTCTACCACATAAACCAATATTTAAAAAATACTTAAAACTACTCTGTATTATTGTATGTTTAAAAAAATTTGTCGTGGCGAAACCTCCCATCATTTCACTAGGCGACACCTAACACAGGTCACAGAGTCACACCATTATACTGCATTACATGCCCTAACCTCCATTTGCAGCATTATCGATGTTGCCCAGCACGCGGTGCAGTTGTTCACCATTAAAATAAATAAAACACATCAAAATATTACCTTGCACTGCACCGCAGACATCTGAACTTATAACTTTTACGATTGCAATTACTTTATATCAAAAACTAAAACGCCATTAACTTTCTTTACAACTTCAACGACGATCTTAGACGGAAAGTTCAGCTGGCACTGTTTGTAAACATAGCACCTTGATTGTGACGTCACCGGACCAATAAGTAACGCATGAGCAGGCCTTGTTTTTTGTGACGGCATTGGCCAAGCTCATCTGGTTACGTTATTGATGGTGTCAGGTTCAAGAGGCTCCCAGACCATAGTGGGAGCAAGGAGCTAATCTGCACAATCACACAATTAAGCAGTGTTTCTTTTATATAGCAACATTACCTGGGTTTATCATTACATAAATTAA
The DNA here is from genome assembly GCF_900747795.2 of Erpetoichthys calabaricus. Lineage (NCBI taxonomy): Eukaryota > Metazoa > Chordata > Cladistia > Polypteriformes > Polypteridae > Erpetoichthys > Erpetoichthys calabaricus. The sequence continues at coordinate 305,223,601 of NC_041394.2, read as the reverse complement.
CAATATTACAATGCTGTATCAAAAACAAAATTAGAACATTAAAATAAAGATGAAATAACAAAAGAAACACAAGACACACACCACCAGAAGTCACCAGGAAGTACTTGAAATCAAATATACCTGATATACAGTATTTCAAATGGTAAATATGCGAAGGAGCTATACAAGTTGAAGAACAGTGATAAAGTAAAAATCATATGCACTGCAGAGTATACAGTGGTGTGAAAAACTATTTGCCCCCTTCCTGATTTCTTATTCTTTTGCATGTTTGTCACACAAAATGTTTCTGATCATCAAACACATTTAACCATTAGTCAAATATAACACAAGTAAACACAAAATGCAGTTTTTCAATGATGGTGTTTATTATTTAGGGAGAAAAAAAATCCAAACCTACATGGCCCTGTGTGAAAAAGTAATTGCCCCCTTGTTAAAAAATAACCTAACTGTGGTGTATGACACCTGAGTTCAATTTCCGTAGCCACCCCCAGGCCTGATTACTGCCACACCTGTTTCAATCAAGAAATCACTTAAATAGGAGCTGCCTGACACAGAGAAGTAGACCAAAAGCATCTCAAAAGCTAGACATCATGCCAAGATCCAAAGAAATTCAGGAACAAATGAGAACAGAAGTAATTGAGATCTATCAGTCTGGTAAAGGTTATAAAGCCATTTCTAAAGCTTTGGGACTCCAGCGAACCACAGTGAGAGCCATTATCCACAAATGGCAAAAACATGGAACAGTGGTGAACCTTCCCAGGAGTGGCCGGCCGACCAAAATTACCCCAAGAGCGCAGAGACGACTCATCCGAGAGGTCACAAAAGACCCCAGGACAATGTCTAAAGAACTGCAGGCCTCACTTGTCTCAATTAAGGTCAGTGTTCACGACTCCACCATAAGAAAGAGACTGGGCAAAAACGGCCTGCATGGCAGATTTCCAAGACACAAACCACTGTTAAGCAAAAAGAACATTAGGGCGCGTCTCAATTTTGCTAAGAAACATCTCAATGATTGCCAAGACTTTTGGGAAAATACCTTGTGGACTGATGAGTCAAAAGTTGAACTTTTGGAAGGCAAATGTCCCGTTACATCTGGCGTAAAAGGAACACAGCATTTCAGAAAAAGAACATCATACCAAAAGTAAAATATGGTGGTGGTAGTGTGATGGTCTGGGTTGTTTTGCTGCTTCAGGACCTGGAAGGCTTGCTGTGATAGATGGAACCATGAATTCTACTGTCTACCAAAAAATCCTGAAGGAGAATGTCCGGCCATCTGTTCGTCAACTCAAGCTGAAGCGATCTTGGGTGCTGCAACAGGACAATGACCCAAAACACACCAGCAAATCCACCTCTGAATGGCTGAAGAAAAACAAAATGAAGACTTTGGAGTGGCCTAGTCAAAGTCCTGACCTGAATCCAATTGAGATGCTATGGCATGACCTTAAAAAGGCGGTTCATGCTAGAAAACCCTCAAATAAAGCTGAATTACAACAATTTTGCAAAGATGAGTGGGCCAAAATTCCTCCAGAGCGCTGTAAAAGACTCATTGCAAGTTATCGCAAACGCTTGATTGCAGTTATTGCTGCTAAGGGTGGCCCACCAGTTATTAGGTTCAGGGGGCAATTACTTTTTCACACAGGGCCATGTAGGTTTGGATTTTTTTTTTCTCCCTAAATAATAAAAACCACCATTTACAAACTGCATTTTGTGCTTACTTGTGTTATATTTGACTAATGGTTAAATGTGTTTGATGATCAGAAACATTTTGTGTGACAAACATGCAAAAGAATAAGAAATCAGGAAGGGGGCAAATAGTTTTTCACACCACTGTATATGGTTCAAGTACACCTGTAGCAGAGGATACTGCCAGAGAGAACATGTCAACTTCTGTTTTTCAGTATTGTCCTATTACTTAATGATGCATTTATCTCCCACAAAACAAATCATTTACTAGCCTTATGTTTGTTTTTTACTTAAAGTAGTACAAAATGTTTTCAAAATTATACAGAAATGGCAACACACCTACAACCATGTAAAGCATGGGTAATAGTTGTCTGGACCGACGGATGGATGAATGAAGGAATACAATTAATTTTATATATATTCTATGCCAGTTTAAATATCCATCCATAATTTCATTAAACCATGCTTAATCGAACTCTAAGTTTACGACACAGGCTGGAGCCAAACCTAGCAAAACTGAGTTTCTTGATTGGTCTCTGGAACCACCCAATAGGAATAAGAAGCACTAAACCACAAAAAGACAAACCATCACCTGAAACATTTCCAATTAACAATAAAAGGTTAATGATCAAATTGATATATATTTGTGAAATAAAAAAGCTAAGTTTTACAAACAGAAAAAGAACTACCGTATATACTCACATATAAGTCAGGTCTTCAAACCTGGAAAATCGATCATAAAATCAGACCCCGACTTATACGCCCGTTCAAAAATACGACACTCAAATCTTGCTTACACAATCTCGCACCAGTTTCTCAGACACATCGAATTTTGTTGCAGCAGCGCAATTACCAATTTCTTTCATCACTTCAATGACTTTTGTGATGAACGGCTGGCAGTTCATCCTGGTCGACACATCCAGGACACTAGATGGCGTCTTCCCTGCAGCATGGAGGTACCCCAGATTCCCGCAGGGCACCATGGGAGATGGAGTTCGGCTTCACAGCCCTGCTGGGTGCCGTGGGTGCCATCATGTGACGCTGTAGGGAGACGCGGGGATTTTAATTTTCCCTATAGCCCGGAAGTATTCCCAAGTCACGGGGACGGAAGAACAGAAGTACTTCCAGGCTGAAGAAAAATGCAAGTCTTCATCTGACCCGGAAGTGCTATTAAATCACATGGACAGAAGGACAGGAGCACTTCCGGGTCAAGGACTATATAAAGCAGGGGTGTCGAACTCCGGGCCTGGAGGGCCACAGTGGCTACAAGTTTTCATTCTAACCCTTTTCCTAATTAGTGAACAGTTTTCACTGCTAATTAACTCCTTTTCCCTTCATTTCAATAGCCCTGTTTTCAAGGATTCATTCATGTGAATTGATTTGTTTCTTCATTAAATGACAGCCAAACAGAAATGAGACATGAAATGAGCCAACAGATGACCAGCTAAACTGGGATTTCAAACTGCAACCAATTACACTCCAAGCAGTCTCTTAATGAAAAGCTGATTCTTTCTGTTAATTAAGCCCGTTATTTAATTCAATGGCTTGTTGCTGCTCTCATTCTACCACAGCAGATATTTCCAAATTTGTTGATTTTATCTGTTTTTTCTAAGAACATTGTCAAAATGTTTTGGTGACCTGAGAGACCAACCTTACTGAGACCTTCACCTTTCTTTATTTTCAGATATTGTGTGATGGGCACAGGTGAGCTGGTCATATGGTGGCTTGTTTGTCTCATTATTGTTTGGCTACTAATTAAGGAAAAAGAGACAACTAAGGGGCCTGAGTCAAGTTAATTAAAACTAAAGCAAAAGAAGTTAATTAGCAGTAAAAATGTCTCACTAATGAAGAAGATGGTTAGAATGAAAACATGCAGCCACTGCGGCCCTCGAGGACCGGAGTTCGACACCTGTGATATAAAGGACTATGGGAAACCCAGCAAGCTAAACCAGAGTTGGGAGGGAGTGTGATGGAGCTGCTGGGAGGAGAATTGGAGTGTTGTGATTATTAGTGTTTCTTGATTTATTGTTCATTCGGGTGATTGTGGTGCATGGTGGCACAATATCAAAGAAAGAAGAAATTAAAACATATCTTAGTGCTTTTACTTGGTGTCTTGGACATTTGTCTGGTGGGTTTGAGGAGCGACAGCACCCTCTAGTGTCACACTTTTAATTTGAAACCAGCTTCATATTTTCTTCTGATCGAACACTCCATCGTAGATAAGGGATGCTCTTACGAAAAAGGTGTATGAGGGTGTGAGAATCAAAAAACACAAAACAGTGCAAATGTTGCTTCAGAATAGTTTGGGTATTCCCGTGTGGTCACGTAGGTACAATACATAGAAAAAAAAGGCAGTGTGCTGCATGGTTACTCTCTCAGGTGGGCGTTAGCATATCGTAATCTCTTGGATTAGCAGCGTGAGTTTTCCGCATTAGACTTTTACGACCGACATTATAAAATACCAGAAATTATACAGTAAAATCAAGCCCCGACTTATCCGTGAAAGAACTTAAATACGAGTATATATGGTAGATACAGTCAATTCTCATTATTCGTGTGGGTTACATCCTGGAGAAACCCCCAGCATACGGAAAATGCAGACAATGAATCATTACAAAATTGGGTTAAGTTCCAACAGAACTCCAGTTCAGGGAGGACCAGCTGGTGGAGGCAAGGTCAGGTGGACGCCCCGGCCCTCTACACTAACCCCTCATGGTGCATTAATGATCCTTCCGTAGACTAATCTACAGAAATCTTGTTAAGATTTTTACTTGTCTATAGTCAAGTGTGATTGTCTTCAAGGCGATCTTCTAGGGGCCATGTTCAACTACAGCAGGGCCGACCACAGCAGGGACTTCACTAGACTGTCTAATCAATAGTAGCAATAGGTGGTGTGTACAAAGAGCAGAGACTTAATCAGTATAAGCTTATGATGGATACTTACTGGGAGTTCCTTGTTCAACTGCAAACCCCAGTCCCCATCATGATTGAGGTTCAATTGCATACCATCTGGCACCAGGTGGACACACATTGACCTATTCAGTGTAGTGTGCAGGTAACCCCAGGCATCACACACATCATTGGTCAATCTCATATTTCGTTGCTACACAATAGACCTCTTGGAGGTGCGAATTACACTTTTGTAACTGCAGATAAGTTAATCCACAGAAACAGAATCTGAGAAGAGAAGATTTACTGTACACTGAATAAGTAAGGAAAAATAATATAAGCCTTTTTACTAACATTTCTAAGGAAGCTATACACAAAAACAATCAAAACTCTGGATACTTAATTCTGAAGATGCAGAGGTCAAATCAAAACTTCCAAACTCTAATTCTAAGATATTAATTAATACAATAAATGTGAAACGAACACACAGACCAAGATAAGACAAAAGTGTGCACCAAAAAAGTGGAAAAATCAGGCATAAAGGCTAAAAATAACAAAATCTAACTTGACTCAAGGGACTTTCCCCTAGGAAAGGTGAAACTCACACCTATAATACCTTAGCAACTCCCAGATGCTAGAACTGGTGCTTTTATTAGGCCTCAGGTGACTGACATAATCAGCAGCACAAATAAATAATTGGTGGTAATTTGGGGGTCAATTGAGCAATTTGCTCAGTTCTTAATGGGAAAAAGTTAATAATATTATTAACAATTAAATGAAATATGAGCAAAAGAAAACCAAGAAAGGGAAAAAGATACAGCCAGGGGAGGAGCTCCAGCAAAACCTTTCATAGGCAGAAGGTAATTATCAACCCTTGACCAATTTCTAGTTCATCACATGTCATTTTAGAGATGTTGTTTAAACAAACTAGCTGGTTTTTGAAAGAAAAAAATATGCAAACATGGCAAGAACATAAAAAATACCCTCAAACAGTGATAGGGATGGGATCAGAAACTCAGTATTATTCAGATCACGTGCCCCCTCGAACAGCCCACTACAGAGCAAAAGGGAAGTAAGAATTGGTACAAATTTAATTCCCTGTAGGTTATCAGTAGATTAGCATGCTCAGTAAATTATGTAAAACACTGATAAATAACTAATTACATAATGAATGCACATAAAGACACAGATGTCGGTCACTCAGTTACTCTGGCACTTGCAGTACTGATGTTCTTCCATGTCTGATGATGTCTTTTTGTGCCAAGTCCCAATCTCTGGTGATGCCTGTCATTTTTGTCAGCAGAGCTACCCAGTTCTGCTACAGCATCATTTATAAAAAAAATGTTGACAAGGTACTGTTCAATTAATGAATAACAGTTATTATGAGGCAATGGAGTAATCAACAAAGTAATAAAGAAATAAGTGAATCAACAACAAAACAAAACAGCACAAAACACATTAGATACTTATCCAAAATTAATAAGAAAAAAACACAATATCAAAATATTTCACATTTATTCTATGGCTATGGATATTACTTTTTTGGGTAGATGTTTTTATTGACTTTATTTTAGTTTACTGTAATCATCTCTTTATTGTGAACTATTGGTAAAGTAGGTTGACTTTATGTACTATTTCATACCTTGTTATTCCTATACCTATATTCATACCTATTATAATTTACAATATATAAAATGGGAGGCTGTTTATTTTGCTGTTATGAATTGTGTGTTTTACAAAATTTGTGAGCTATTTCTTTTCTATCTCTATGTAACTTACTATAGTCTGACAGTTTTCATATCTGCTAAGGGCTGCTTGAGTTTATTAGCATTCCCAGTACAGCATCTGCAGATATTAGTTTTCATAGTAAAAGGATGTAGTTAGTAATTATGTTTAAAGATAATTGTTTTAGAAACAAACTATTTTATTTAAGTTTTGTAAGCCTATTAAAACATTCAGTGCTTATTTACACTATAAGCAAAAAGTTATGGTGCACAATGCCCCGTTTTACTAGGTCAAATTCTGGACCATTTCTAAAACCAAAATATTAACCAAATCTTAATTTTACATCCCTTTGACAGAAGATTTGATGATATGTTCATAGTTTTTGATTAATTTTTATAGTGATATAATAGTAATCATATAACAAATTACTTAAAGCATATTATAAAATGAAGGTAATGTCACGATTTATTTGCTTACAAATTAAAAGCTTCTCTAAATGTAATGCAACACTAAAGCACAGGTTTGTTACAGTACTTCAAAGTCAGCTTTTATGTGTATTCAAAAGAAGATGAGTCTGCAGTCTAAAGTAGTCCCAGGAACAGTCAATTAAGAATTTAACAACTCACACAGCAGGAAACTCTGATTAAAAGAGAGCTGGTGATTCACTCAGAAAGTTAGTCTGGAATAGTTAAAGTAGCCTAAGCAGCGCTGTGACCTCTGCTGAGTTTATCTCTGGAGTGTAAGTGGAAGGGAGGAGAAGAATTAGTCCAATTCCCAGGCACATTAATTAGAAGCAGGGAGGTGTTGGGTGTCACTCCTAAAGTGGGAAGACACTGTGAGCTCAAAGAAAGCCAAATAAAACAAACACTGTATTGTCATTGCCGCTGTGTTGACGTTTTGCTGCCACACTAAGTAAGCACTGAAATCCTCAGAGATTTTAGATGCTACCTGATAGAGACACGAGGAATGACAAATTGTTTATGGTAACCCTTGTCAATCATACAGTCCTTTTAAAAGATTAGATGTGTATTATCCGTTGATCTCATTGAGTTTCCATTATCACCAGGCATCCATACAGCTGAATCATAAACTCCAACATACTAGCCAAACTCTAGTGCAGATTTTCATTGGATAAATGTTGGCTGCTGAACAAATTCTAACTGTGTTCCTTGAATTTGTTATGCACAGGATCAACAAACAAATTTACTGAGATTTCAAAAAGTTATGTCTCTTTCAATATAAAATCAAAGAGGAAATTATCTCATTTAGCCTTTATTTGCCCCCATGTGAGAACTTCTATATTATATTTATATTTTTACTTGATGTCTTTTTATGTATTGATTAGAATTGTGTATTTTCTTTGCTGTACTTTATAATCTGTCTGATGTACTGTATATTATTGCAGGCAGTGTGATGTGGTGGTTAAGGCTTTAGACTTTAAACCCTAAGGTTGTGAGTTTGAATTCCACCTCTGACACTGTGTGACCCTAAGCAAGTCACTTCACCTGCCTGCGCTCCATTTGAAAAAAAAGAAATGTAACCAATTATATCTCAAATATTGTGAGTCACTTTGGATAAAAGATCCAACCAATTAAATAAATGTAGGTGTACTGTGGTGTGACTGCATTTGTGATGCTTCTGCATCAACAGATCTAGCAATAAATTTTTGTTACACTTTTAATGTGAATATATTCAATTGAACCACAAATGACATACTCTATATGGTCAAAAGTATGTGAACACCCTTCTAGATTATTGAGTTCAGCTAATTTAGCTGTGCCAGTTGTTTAGGGGTGCATACAATCAAGCACATTGCCATGCAATCTCCATTAACAAACACAGGCAGTAGTATGGGTTGTACTGAAGAGCTCAGTGGCTTTAAAGATAGCACTGTCATAGGATTCCACCTTTACCACAACTCAGTGTGTGAAATTTTTGTTCTGCAAGATCTGCCCAGGTCAGCTGTAAGGCCGGATTTATACTTCACGCGACGTGACGCATGCCGCAGAGGACGCTCCTGCTATGCAAGTGTTGTACTGTTTATACTTGCGCGCGTACTTTACGTAAATCCGGAGGAATCCACAAGGTGACAGTGTGAGATATTATCATGGGGAGAACAGGTTTGGCTTCGCTGTGTTGTGATTTGCCTGGAACATCTATTAAACTCCGATGACACCTTACCGCAATATGTCTGAAAAGGATATTTAATAATTAAATCCATCAGTCCAGGGATTTGTCAATTTCAGCTAGTATTGGGCATGAGACTGAAACAATCCCTGGGCGAGGCATCAGTTTATCACAAGGTGAATACAAGCACACACATACATGCTGGCGTCATTTTAGTGTAACCAAATCTGCATATCTTTGGAAGGAAACTGGGGCACACTGTGGAAACCCAGCAGGAAAACATGTAAACTCCAGGCAGGGAATATCAGCGACGTGACTCCCTGCAAGACAGCAGCGCTAACGCTCCGCCACCGTGTCACCCCCATGTGTGTCATTATTAACAGTATTCATTATTTAAACGAAATTACCGATTTATCTGTAAAATGTAACATATACACTTCAATGCATTTCATAATGAAAGTGATATCAAGTATAAATCTAAGGACTCTAAATGTGCAGAGAGTTGGAATATCATACATTTAATGTGCTCAGTGTGGCGATCTATTGCTGTTTGCCACTGCTGTCAGTACTGGAGGAAGCCCTAGAAAAAAAGACGGCACAGAAGTGAGACTTTGTGAGACTTTTAAAATGTATCGTGTCATTATGATCGGGAATATGCAACACTTGAATATAAAAGCATCACGAATGCATCTGTATGTTGGCATTTTGCTTCACCACTTCGAACCATTCATCAAACATCGAAGCGCGCACACCGATCTCGAAGGATCCGCAAAGTGGCTTTCTGTCACATGTAGATAGTAACCAGAGACTCTGACGTCACATTCCAACTTTTAGCACACTGCGCCCCCCGACATTTTGCTGGTAGTGCAACTTGTGCATACGTTGCATTAATTTCTGAGGTCCTGCTCAGAGGACGCATCAAATGAACGCTGGGAATGCGTGGCAGCCATGATGCGGGCGCGTACGCGTTCTGAGCGTGAAGTATAATTAGCCCTAAGTGCTATTATTGTGAAGTGGAAGCATATGAGGTGTGGTCAAAAAATACTGTGAATGTTTGTTTAAATAAAAAAAATTATTACAGTAAAAGACACATTGCCATTAATCCCCTTCAAAATACTCCCCCTTGCTTTGAACACACTTATCCCATCGTTCTTGCCACTTTCTGAAGCAGTTCTGGAATTCTACCAATTTAAAGGCTGAAGCAGTAGCTATTCAGACTGGTACAACACCTTGTAGAAAAGAGCCCTGACACCTAAAACAACTTGGAGATTTTTACAGACTGTCCTTCAGGCCTTGTTGACTGCTAAGGACAAAGAGCCAAATGCCCTGACTAATGTTCTTATTTTCCCATTCAGAGTTCACACTGTCATTTTGCAGTGGATTCCAACGTACTAGGCAATAAAATTGCTTACACATTGGTAAAGGAAGGCTCTATAATAGAGAGAGAAGACAGATCTGCTTCTTGCATGAACCTAGGACCATCATCAAGGCCAATCAACACACAAAGTGGATGTATCAGCACCCACCATATAATATGAACGGCCCGTACCACCTTCAGGATCTGGACAGACCACAGCTGCCTAAACCACTATATCTACACCAAGTTCTAGACTGTTCAGTCAGACCAATGTCCATGTAAAATGTAGAGCCAGACAACAGAGCATCTATGAAGACTGTACACATAAGGCTAGATCCGGATGGAGGAGACACAACTAATACAAAAGTTGTATGGCAGAATTTACAAGGCATAGCAGTTTTCATCAAGGAGGCCGAAGTATCCATTTGAGTGAATGACAAGAAGAATAAATGCACATATTATTATGTAGAGGTTACCTTACTGAAACCTCAGCATTCTGCATAAATCAGAGTAAATGTTATGCGTTTAATGTTCACTGACTGAACCCATTTTTTTATTTAGATATTGTCATACAAGTGAGCATGGTTAGTCTTTTATGGGAATCAGTTTTGAGGTTACACCAGGGAAGAGTGTTACACCATCATTAACGTATATTTGTTTTCCTCTCTTATCCTCAGAGAGCTCTCTCAGGAAGATGACCAAAGACATTGTCCTGGCCCCACTTTCAGGTCCTCCCTTTTCAATGCCAGCATGTAAGAGGTCAATGATAAACAGGAAGTCATCATTAGTTCAAAGTCCAACTTGTAGGAACACATGCCAGTACCCTCGCCACAAGACATTTTATTGTACACCGCAACTTTGTTTTGTTTTGTTTTGCCTGTTTTTAGGTGAATTAGATGGGGTTTATCAGATCTTTATATGTGTGGTTGTGACATTTTTATAATATATACTGTCAGACATTTATAATAATAAACTGAATTAAGAATTAATTACACATATAAGCAACTTAAATTAACATAAAATAGAATCACACAAATTAAGAATGCACAAACAAATGAGTGCAACACAGCAGATGAGGTAAAGTATTCTGGCTATGGTTACTTATTCAATAATGTCTTTCTAAATGGTGTTGTAGTATATATGTTGAAGAACTGTAGTATTTGTAGCTTAGATTTTTTTATCTGAACAGGTTTTCCTCCCACATACCAGGTCAGCTTCGTATTGACCCTGTGTGACTAAGTGTGAGCGTACAGAATTTGATGAACTGGCAGTTTGTCCAAGTTTGGAACTCACTTTGCGTATGAAGCGGCTGGGATTCTAAACTTTATTAAGAGGGTTAAAAATGATGGATGGCTAAAAAGATGTGATTCATTTTCAGTGGGGAGGCCATTTAATTTATGTGACTCAGTATTAAATAATGAATAAATGAGTAAGCTGTTCTAAGAGTATTTACAGCTCAAATTTTTTAACTTGGATTTAATGGGGAGGGTAGACAAATGTTAATTTTTGCAAAAGCTTAACTTTTAAATAACCAGGAAAACTGCCCATTTGCATACAGTACATGTAATATTTAAATATTATAGCTAAATAATGCTAAAAGCAGTCTATTATGGGTTTAGTGGGTTAATTAAACACTAGATAGATAGATAGATAGATAGATAGATAGATAGATAGATAGATAGATAGATAGATAGATAGATAGATAGATAGATAGATAGATAGATAGATAGATAGATAGATAGATAGATAGATAGATAGATTAAACACTGTACTTACAACAGATAAATGGAGTTGCATTTATATATAGTAGAACATTTTAATTTCACTTCCTCCTATTTAATTAAATCTTAATGCTACACCTGTTATATACCCATTTTAGAAAACATTTTATATTACATATGGGTTCTTGTGCCATTTCAATTTTCATCTATGCTGCTGCTTGACTATCTTCCTAGAATACCTAGCCATTTTCACTTTCAGTTGTTTTGCTACTCAAAGTTGAAAACTCTATCTCTAAAAAACTTTATCTTCGTGCTTCCTTTACAAAAATATTTTAGCTATCCACATTTCCCAAATGCTCAGCATCAGCTCCAACACTGCGATTTATCTGCTGTTTTCTCCTTTAGATGTCCATTGTTGTTTCAGTTTGCTGTGTGCAGTGGGCTAGTTTAATTACGTTCACTTGTCAGAGTAGTGCTTTGGGGCATGATAAATGTAATGGCCTCTATACATTCATATAACATCTGTAGCAATACTGACAAGCGCTAGTAAATTAGGATTCCAGATATTATGAATGCAGAGGCTTACCACATATCTAAATGTGTACGTATTTTGTTTTTCTTGGACTTGTTCAGATTCTCTCATGCACTAAGGAATTGGAAGGATGGGCGGTAATGAGTTGCTTTATCAAATATCATTGCATTATATTTGGTCATTTTTAACTCATATTCTATACCTTGATTGAATTCTTAAATTGTTTTATAATATTTTAGTTATTTTAGATGTATTTTTTATTTGGATCTGTGCTCCAACAACCCTGAACAAAAAAGGGTATGAATAAAATAAATGAATGAATGTATATTTATTGAATCATTAAACAGATATAGTTGATTGATTTTAATAAGTGGCATAATACATTTTGAACTCTGGCTGTTGGCAACATTGGGCACTTCTTCTTACAGTGTGATGGCTGACAATAGAGTGTTAGGTTGCTGTGATTTTCAAGTTGATCCCTGCCCCACCAAGAATGAAGAGAACGTATAAAATCGTATACCGGTTTGACTGCTTTGCAATGCTCGAGTACATTTCAGTTATTGCCAGGAGTAAACATACTTCGAAAGTGCTGAGCCTCAGAAACAAGCATGCATCAGAAACAGAAACAACAACCCTGTACTTTTTTGTTACAGAAAGCATAAGTTCATAAGGATATCTGCTTAGCATTCTGAGATCAGTGGAAATGAGATAACATACTTTTCTTGACATTCTGTAATGAGTAGAATGCAGTAAGTTAAAATGTGGGTATTAGACTGCTGGGCTCAAAATAGAAAGATACATGGCCAAATATACAAAAAGAATTCCAGAGATATGCTTTAATAAATCTGAAAAAAAAAAATGTTTGCTGAGAGTAATGCTACGAGGCTTTTAAATAATTAGAAGGTCAGCTTACTCGGACAATTCACTTGTGTGTGAATCAATAATACATAGTTAATTAACAAGTAAGTGATATTAAGTAATGTGCATTTAACAGGTGTGATGTTTCCTTCCATCATTATTCATTAAAATGGTACAAACCCTTTGAATTTATGTGAATAACATACTGCAAATCAGTCATTACATGATTCTAAAGATTTCACATTTAATTTGTTTAACAGAACATTTATAATTCATACAAGTGAAGTTCTGAGCTTTACCTTTAAGAAAGAGAACAAATTCATCCTCTGTTGTAAAGAAAAACTTTACACAAACTTCGTTATTAGATAGCATTAGATAGTAAAAATCAAAGGAATGAGTATGGAGCTGAAGAGTGAAAATTATATTGTTTCCTATTTGTAAGCACTCTCAAAAGATGCTTGACATCTTCAGGGAATGTATTTACACAGTTCTTCTACTGGAGCTGTGATGTGCTTCATGACATGTGGTGACTAAGAGGTAAGACCTCAGCTGGTTAAAATCCCGGATGCCAGGTCAATTTGCCCACCTTTGAGAGGAACAGATTTATTGTTTGTTCTTTGCAGGGAACAAAAATGAAAACTCTCAGAGGTGTTTCTTACTTCATTAAGCAAACAACTATGGTTCGAAGCAGCTCCAAACTGAAATGTATTTCATTCAATAGTAAAACTACCAGCTCAGTCCTTCCATTTACAGTGAGCACTGACAGCATGTATTTACCCCAATCACATATAGACAATGGGCGGCACGGTAGGGCAGTGGTAGTGCTGCTGCCTTAGCTTCCTGGGTCCTCCCTGTGTGGAGTTTGCATGTTCTCCCCGTGTCTGCGTGGATTTCCTCCGGGTGCTCCGGTTTTCTCCCACAGTCCAAAGACATGCAGGTTAGGTGCATTGTCGATTCTAAATTGGCCCTAGTGCGTGTGCTTGTTGTGTGTGTGTGTGCGCGCCCTGTGGTGGGCTGGCACCCTGTGGTGGGCTGGCACCCTGCCCGGGGTTTGTTTCCTGCCTTGCACCCCGTGTTGGCTGGGATTGGCTCCAGCAGACTCCCATGACCCTGTAGTTAGGATATAGCGGGTTGGATAATGAATGGATGGATGGACATATAGACAGTACACATACAATCAATCCAGTAATCAATGTACCTAGGAGATAATAATAGCTGATTCCATGGGAAGTCCTATTTGTACTAACAATCTATATACCAAACCAAAATAAAGCAGAAGGAAAATTAGAACAAAGGTCAGGAAATTGGTGAGCAACAATTGTATTTAGGAACATGCGTGGTGAAAATCAAATTAAAAAAATGTAAACTTAGTGTCAAAGTTAGAATATAAACTTAAAGCTTCAAAGCCTCAAAGTCAAAGAGGAACAAGCTAGAGTCTTATACCAAAGAGAGCAGAATCACTTACAAGTCTTTTTATTTTCAAGATGTTTCTCTGCAAACTTAGATGTAGACATGCCCTAGCCACCCACCATTGTGTCTAGGCAATGGTTGCTCAAAATGACAGTGTACACAACAAAACAAAATGGCATAATAATAATCTTCAGAATAAGATGTTAAATTTTACAAACAAAGCTATATGGGAATTACCAAACCAGATTCTTCTTTAGGAAGAATTTAAAATAAAGCACTGAACAAGTTTATTAAAGGAGATTTTAACTTATCAAACCGTTAGACAAAGTTTTTCCTATCTATGTGTCACATACAGTATGCTGCTCAGATCTTGACCTTACATTTATATCTTCATACTTTAAAATCTAGCTATCTGTCATATAGTTCCTCTTGTATCTATACCTCTATTTATTTTAAACAGTTTTAATAACCAAACAGTGAAAGTTTTAAACATTTTATAGATAATGAGATTTATACAGTATTCACTTCTAACAGGCCTCCTGAGCTATCTGGTCAGCTAGTGACAAATGGTCTTGCAGGTAATCCTTTCCCAAATGAAACACATGTGACCTGCTCATCTATCTATCTATCTATCTATCTATCTATCTATCTATCTATCTATCTATCTATCTATCTATCTATCTATCTATCTATCTATCTATCTATCTATCTATCTATCTATCTATCTATCTATCTATCTATCTATCTATCTATCTATCTATCTATCTGTAGATTTTGAAATCTGCACCCAGTGGGTCCCATTATTCTTTCTTTATGTTTGTCTGATGTATTTAATGTAACGTAACTGAAGGGACGGATCTGGTGGCAATACAAATGAGTACAGACTGTCATTATTTTACAAATGAAGTTCAGGGACAATCTCATAATCCTGTTTGCACCCTGCCATCCTTCATGTACAGGACACCAGAATGATACTGCTTTTCTAAACCAGTCAAACACAGTCAATGCACAAAGCGTAAGGGAAGATACTGTCAGTCCATTAAAAGGAACCACTCCAAACAGAACAAATATCACCCATGCTGCACCAAACAAACAACCCACATGTCTAAGGGTTGTGGCCTAGGAAGACTGCATTTCTGTTGCAATAATATGTATGCTGTACATATTGTACTGTGGTTTCATTTTTCTTAAACAAATAAGCAAGTTTTAATTAACTTGTTCTATTTAATTTATTTTTATTTATTTTAGATAAGTAAAAGAAATCTGAGAACAATCCCTGAACCACACAGCCTAATACAATAAATCTGAGACCCCTTACCTCTGTAGAGTGGTTGCCATTACCAAATGTAATTCCTGTCACTAAAAAAACAAGCTAAGTTAAATAAATAAGGAAACAGATAAACAAACTAACCAAAATAAACTGCATTAATCTTTTTTTTTATTTGTAGCTTATTATCAAATGATAGAGGTTTTTTTTATGTATACTCTTTTTTTATTCAAATAAAAATTGATTGCATTAATACATATTTTTTATTCAAATAAATAAATAATGGAATTATTTAAACTATACAACTATATTTTGTCAAAATTTACTTGTGCTTCTGACTTGCAGGAAGCTAAGACAAAGCACATAATTGGTTTGGTGGCAGTTTTGCTCTTCCACTTTCATAGAAGGGCTACATAGTTAGCAGCGTTTTCATATCAAGTCATTTTCTTGCATCTGCTGTCTAGCCCTGCAATCAGTTATGATAAAGAACAGGCTCCCTTGCAGGATCACTTCACAAGATGTGTTTATGTTCATATTTGCGCTTCAGATGTTGCCTTACTAGTCTCTGTTCTGTTCATTTTAACTGTTGAGGAAGTATTGTCATTGAGATACTTTGAACTATTCTCCATGCATGCATAGTGTTTTCATGCGGTTAAAGAATAAAACTATGATAATAGAGTGTGTAGGATTTCTTTTGAACGGCTTTCCTAAAGCCTGTCTCTCTTCATGTCAGCACATTTTCAAGAAGAAGGATTGGTGAAGTCTTGGCACAGAGATACGCAGCAAGGGGAGAACTTAAAAGTGACTTTTTTTCAGAGGAGGATCAGATTTTATTTGCTATCTAGAGCAGCTGAAAGAAACCACAACCCAATGTGTTGACCTCCCACTTCATTTGTCATGCAAATTCAGGTAGGCAGCAGGATCTTGAAGTCTTGGAATGCATGTGATGGCCAAGACTGAACTATGTACTGTATCTTTCAGTGATTTTCTGCAAAGGCTTACTAGAAGCCTGTGGGGCTGCATTGATGCCATGTGTGAGATAAAAAAAGAAGAGTTTGCTCAGCTACTGGCATGCTAATAGTATTTATTTTAAAACACTGCCTCACACAGGTTCTAAATACAAGTGCAAAAACTATATGATATGTTTAAAAATATCTACTGCCTAAATGTGCTCTCTGTAATGAGCAGATAAATATAAACCAATTCAAAATAAATTCCTTTGGTTTTAAGGTTAATAAAACTGTAATAATGATACATTTTTATATAGCACTTTTCCCATGCTCGAAGCGCTAAAATTTTTTTGTATAACTTCTTTTTATATTTTTGACCTGTTATAATGAAATATATTTTAATTAGTAGAATGATATACAGTTGTAATAAGCATTTTACAGTTCTGTGTTCAATGATAAAATATGATGTTAAAGCATTCACACTTTAGACCTGTGTGCTGAGATGCAAAAGTGTTTTGTACATTTTTGCTAAAGTATATATAGATCCTGATCTATCCATCATTTTTAGAATTCAAGAGCCCTGTATCAAGGTGGCCACCAACCATGGAACACATTGACAATCTGTTTGGGGAAGGCAAAGATATAATGACGCAGAAAAACATGAATATAGAAACCACATAAATATGTATTGTGAATAATCATGAAATACAGTAGATGCTTTTGGTAAACATAACATCCTCATTTAAACAAGCTTTTGTAACATTTGTTTCAATGTAATTTTATATGTAAATATCATTGTCAAAATACAATCGAATTTTTTGATAGCCATTATCACCTACCATCACTTCTTCCAATATAAAGAACAATTAAATAACAAAATAAAAAAACGCTAAAGGTGCATGGCAAGACTATGCAGAAGTGTCCAAAATTATTTTAAATTTAGAAAATAACAGTTATGGTCTAAGGATCTTTTTATAGAATTAGGAGAAGAGTCAGAAAAAGGGCCCATCTGGGATCAGTGCTGAGGAACTGCTACATTTTAAAATTTATTTCTATAGCTATGTTTAAATTATATAAACATTTGAGATAAAATATAACAAAGAAGTTTGCCAAATTTATAAATTATACTAAATCTGTAAGAAAGTAGATGCTCAAAAGCCAGAAAAATTCAATAGCTATGGACAGACCTCTAAGAAATATTGGCAAGTATGGGGTAGGTTAAGTTTAATATAAATACATATAAAGTCCAAGACAGGTAATAAAATACTACATTTAAGTACACAATAAGGGTATCTGGAGTTAGTCTTATGAGAAAGATTTGGGAGTTGTAGTACACTTGTCGGGTTCTACATCTAGAGTGTGTAGAGAAGTGATTTAAAAAGTGTAATAAGATAATTGGTCACATACTCCCAGAGGCATACATAATAGGGTGACTAGCAATTCCAAACTGGCCCATTGTGAGTGTAGATGAGAGTGACAGAGCTCATGGATGGACTAGCATGCCGTTCTCTGTGCCAACAAGCCTCCAGCCCCACACGTCTACAAACTGCATTAAACAGGTATTAAAATATTAAGTTAAGTTATGTTAGGAAGGCGGCATGGTGGCGTAGTAGGTAGTGCTGCTGCCTTGCAGTTGGGAGACCTGGGGACCTGGGTTCGCTTACCAGGTCCTCCCTGCGTGGAGTTTGCATGTTCTCCCCGTGTCTGCGTGGGTTTCCTCCGGGCGCTCCGGTTTCCACCCACAGTCCAAAGACATGCAGGGTAGGTGGATTGGTGATTCTAAATTGACACTAGTGTGTGGGTGTGTTTGTGTGTGTCCTGCGGTGGGTTGGCACCCTGCCTGGGATTGGTTCCTGCGTTGTGCCCTGTGTTGGCTGGGATTGGCTCCAGCAGACCCCCGTGACCCTGTGTTCGGATTCAGCGGGTTAGAAAATGGATGGATGGTTATGTTAGGATGATTGGTTAGGTAGCATTCTGTCTCTGTTACAGATACGTTTTGCTTAGAACAAGTTACCCAGAAAGGTATATAAAATGTATAACTTTATGACCTTTATAGATTGGGTGAATTGAAACTGTGGAGCTATACAAAACTAACCCTTTATCATCAAACATTTAATAATGTTCCTAAATTCACATATATTTTATATTATTGCTACATAATTCAGTTGAAATTATTTTTGTACATATCTCTTCATTGAGTCCAGGCTCAGAGTGTCATTACAGTTGTAATACAGATTAAATGTTGTACTGTACATACATAAAATTACAAATTAAATTAAACACACAATAAAATGGTACAGTATTTTTTTTAATCTACTGATTTCAATTTACTAAAATTTCAAAAATAGCTTATAAGCACTGGGCACATATAACCTTCATACATTCTGTAAAGAAAGCTGTCATAAACATGAATAATGGTCAATTATACTAGAAGGATAGGTATAGAAATACACTGTGTTAAAGCAGAAGTGTGATCAAAAAGGTCAAAGAAAACAATAAAAATGGGTCTTTACTCTTTAGTTCCATTCATTCTGTTTTCATAAATTGAATAGACAGTTTAGAAATAAGTTTTTAATTACTATAGCATAATATCTCATTTATTCTTGATCTCTGTTTTATTCACATTGGAGGACGAACTCCACTCCACATTGGCCTGGTCCCACCACTTTAAACAAGTTCAAATGAATCATCCATACTACTGCTGCATTGAGCTTTGAAATTTAGAGACTCAGGCTTGTTGGAAGGAGTAATGATGGAGTTCATCTAGTGTGTCAGTAATCAGAGAAATCTTAACTGATAGATAGATAGATAGATAGATAGATAGATAGATAGATAGATAGATAGATAGATAGATAGATAGATAGATAGATAGATAGATAGATAGATAGATAGATAGATAGATAGATAGATAGATAGATAGATAGATAGATAGATAGATAGATAGATAGATAGATAGATACTTTATTAATCCCAAGGGGAAATTCACATTTTCCAGCAGCAGCATACTGATAAAGAAAATATTAAATTAAAGAGCGATAACAATGCAGGTATACAGACAGACAATAACTTTGAATAATGTTAACGTTTAACCCCCTGGGTGGAATTGAACAGTCGCATAGTGTGGGGGAAGAACGATCTCCTCAGTCTGTCAGTGGAGCAGGACAGGGATAGCAGTCTGTCGCTGAAGCTGCTCCTCTGTCTGGAGATGATACTGTTCAGTGGATGCAGTGGATTCTCCATGATTGACAGGAGCCTGCTCAGCGCCCGTCGCTCTGTCACAGATGTCAAACTGTCTAGCTCCATGCCTACAATACAGCCTGCCTTCTTCTAACAGCCTTCATCATAATCACATGATAAGGCCTGGACTGGTTATAATGTCTGAAGTGATTTTGAAAAGGAAAAGCAATTCTAAAATCCTTGATCTACTGCCAAAATGTTTGCCTGCCTATGGAAAAATCATCATGGATAAAGGAGCACTGGAATCATGGGGTAGAAGAATCCTTTCATGAGATTGGCTGGCCCAGCACTGACTGCTAGTTGGCCAAGGTCTCCAGGACTCTGACTGTGTCTGGCTTGTCTGGTTCCTTTTCTACAATCTGGTTGTGAATCTACAATTAGCTGATGGATTGGTGTTGTTGTTTTTCATTTATGTTAATTAGTGTCTACTTTGTTTTTGATCTATTTGAACAAATCTGTATCCTCATATGTGAAAGTTCTGTATTTACTGTAGTTAGTGTTATAATCTATTCTTGCATTTTGCCTTGTAGTTTGTACTATTGTATTGTATTACTGTGCTGGCAACAATAGATTGGGCATCTAGTTCTGTAAAGAGAATTACTTGTGTTCTGTTTTGTGTATTATATTCCTTGTGTGATTTGGGGCTATACAAGAAATAAATTGTTGTTGTTCAAAATCATCTGATAAAATTGTTCTCCCATGCCATATTTTGCCTCTTTCTAAAAGTAAGTTGTCTGCTGTCCTTTACTCTCTCTCTCTCCAAAGCCTCCGCCTATTGGATGTCCGGATGTCCTTTCTTATGAACTTTGCTCTTTTTCCGACTTTTTGGTGATGCTAACTACCGTTCTCATTCTAGGTCTATTACATGCTCCCTGGATCCTCTATATATCTCTAGTCAAATGTTGTGGGGTATATATTGTTCCCTTCATCCCTCAAGCTATCAATCTGTATCTTTAGCCTTGATCATTTCCTAAAGTTCTCCAGCTTGTGTGAGTTTCTTTCTCTCCAAATGTTGTCTATTTACAAATTTATCAGTAACATTGTAACCTATGTGCACCTTATTCAGTTACAGTTACATAACAAAGACTAGGTTTGTGTTACACAGCGATTAATGACTAATAGATGAAATATATAGCAAAGCCCTATTCTGTAGTGTTGTTTACTTTTCCTGTCAAAAAATATTGCACTCAAAGTTTCTTTTAAGCTTACTCATCTGGAAAACCTTATTGCAATCCTAAAACTTTCAAAACATTGTGTACAACAATTAATACTGATAATGTTTGGTCATTTACTCTGCTGCTCCAGGATTGGACCTCACTGCTGCTTTTCACTGTATTTACCATAACATCTTCCTAAAATGTCTCAAGAATTATCTCTGGCTGCATTGAGTGAGCCATGATGAATCCATATCAACCTCTCTACTGTGGTGTCCCTTAAGGTTCTGTACTTGGTCCGCTTCTTTTTAACATCTATTTGATTTGCCAGCATGACATCATGTTCCACTTCTTTGAACCTGGCTCTATTTTAAAAATTACTCCCAGATGCAAATCTTATATGGAAAAGCTGACTGTTTGCCTCAGAGACCTCTGCAAACTAGATGTCTGCAAACTTTCTTTACGCCAACAAACACAAAACTGAATTATGTCTTGTGAGTTCACCTGGATAGCTCAAGAAACTAACTGAAAGTGAAAGATGCCTGAACTTTGAATTATGCGTCTCTTCTGTAGTCAAATTTCATTTTTCAAGCATAACATATCATCAGATTGTGTACCTTCCTCTCTACAATAGGTGCACTCCATCTTTCTTTTAAAACTTCTTGGTGGGACAATTGGAATTCTCTTTCTAAATGATCTTCCTGATCATAGTGAGGTTGCCAGAGACTTGATCTTAAAAAATGTTGACACCACTATACCCTCTTACTTACTCATCTACACCTTACTATACAGCTGAAATCTTCAGACACTGGCTTTCTTCCTTTTTCAAAATCCTGTTGTGCAGCTCATTAAGCATTCTGGCTCCTGCTCTTTAAAACTCTGTTTATTTTTCTGTTCTCAATGTTCAGTTTTTCTATAAACTAAAGGCATACATGTGCTTTCTAGCTTTTTCAGTTATGAGTCCCTTCCATTAAAAGAGAATGTTCTGCAAAAACTATACAGAAATCTAAATTAATTTGATCTGCTAGCCTTGAAAATTCTACCCACTTTATCTTGTTTTATGGCTTAGCACTTATCACATTTATGTTCTGTAGAATACCCAATGTGGAGGCTGGGCGTTTTATTAGCCTTAAACTTAAGAGTATCACAACTTTAGGGTACAAGGAAGATATGTCATAATCAGGTGGACTTTATACAAAAAACTCCTGAAACTGTTTATAAATATTCACTCATTTATGGTGTATTTAAATACAACCATCATGGCTATGGGTAATGATGTCTGAATCCTTCTGTTCTAACTTATGGTTCATCAGCTTGACATCCTGATAATGCATCCTTATTTCCCTACCATCAAAAGCCACTGATCAGGTAATATAGCTCAAGTGAACGTAAAAATGAATCATTACTTGGCACACAGCCTATATTGCTTGCAAATATTTTCACTTTAAATTTTTATTTTCACTTTAAATGTTAACATATATTTGCAAACAACAAAAAAAAAAAAACAGAAGTCCTGGGTTGCTTAGAAAAGTGTGTATTGGTGAAAAGAAAAACAACACATTTCAATCTGCTGGATACATATAATAATACATAATGTAGAAACTCATTTTTTATGGTGACAGTTTACATAGCTTTGTTTAATTGTGTTTGCATTCTTCAATTTTGCACTGCTTCTTTCCAGTAGGAGTGAGAACAACTCGAAGGGATGCTGTGACATGAAAAGCTTTCCAAAGTTTCTCTCGAACTCACATAAATCCACTTCAGTATTTAATCATAAAAAAGCAAACAACACGTTTCAATCAATTGGATGCATGTATTACAATAAATTAAAATTATGTTTTATATACATTAAATAGTTTATAAAATTAGAGCATTACTTACATATATCATGTTCTATGTAGGTACTGTAAATGGTAGCATGTTGGAATGAGTAAAATACTATCCACATCACCAATCCACTTTAATTTCTGCAGACTGAGTGGCTCGTACACCCGGAATGGGTGTACTGTATTCACTTTTGTTTTGTTTTTAGTGTGTTCTATCACTACCTCAGCACTTTATCAGTGTCTGCCTCCTTGACCTCCTTTTGTGTCCTTTCACAGTGAGCTGGCAGATGCCATCTCATTTTTTTATAGTTTGGTATGGAGCAGGTGCTGTCTTTTGGGTGAGTAGCTTATATGCCATGAAAAGTGATGTAAAAGTACTGTCAACAAGGACTTTGCTTGTGAAAGGCTCACAAAATATATCACCAGTCACACTGTCTTTCCCTGACAATAAAGTGGGATCTTTCACCAAATAGGGAATAGTATATACAGTACATATAATATTAAAGCAAATATAATTGGGAAACAGAGAAGTAAAGCAAGGTTAAAGCATTAAGTTTCATGTTTTCAGAAGGGAGTCTGGATATGACTACCAGTGATGGAGGTTCTTCCAGTTAAATCTGTTTCCTTCAGGAAGTCCAGGTGTACTGACACTGGAAGTGATGCCAGCTGTGGAAAAGCTTTTCGATCTGTGAAGGGAGAGAAAGAGAAGGTGCTATCATAAAGTGCCAAACCCTGGAGTGATGGAAAAGTACTGCCACCAGAGCTCTTAAACAGTCCCCTATGTGCACTTCACTATATACTGTATATGTGTGTGTGTATATGTTCTTGCTGGAATTGTTTGACTTTCACTGCATAAAATGACATTAAACTTTCAACTCCTACTCATCAACAGGTATGTCTGCCCTTACGTATGATGCTTGATTAAGCTCTGCAAAGTGTGCCAAGTGTCTGATATACATGTCAGCATACAAAGTGAACAGTTAGCATCAGTTTTAAGTGAGGAAAGTAGAACACACAAGATAGCACATTGTGGACAGAGCAATCCACGAGCGAGTGTAGTGCATTTGGAATGTTTTCACTGGCATGGCAGGCGTGACAATATATGCAAATACAGGAATAAACAGTCAGTTTTCTTTGTCTGTGAACGCATCTGCCATCAAACCATGTATATGATTCAATATGTCTGATTGTGTGTGTATGTAATTAAATACATGTGCCATCAATTCAATCTCTTATATATATTTCTCTTCTGGTTCGTCCTGCTTTCACTTCAAAACCGGTTCCGCCCAAACGCAACCGACACGGCATTTCTCGATTCCTATTCGTCCTCTTCCATGTCATGCACTATACTGGCTTGCTGAGCGTAATACATCCAACAAGTACTCGAGGTGCTGCCACAATGGTAAAGTAGCTTTACCACCTTTGCGGGAGCCACCTGTGTCTTTACAACAGCTTCTTACACAACAAACATCAGAAGCTAATAATTATTGTGAACACATTCGCGAATACAACTATTCTCTAGCGTTTGCTTCCATGGCTGCACAGATAACTCAACCTCCTGGCCATGAACCATACTGTTTTAAAATACACAGGCAAATTTATCACCAAATCTCTCCACTATACACTTCTACCTCTCCAGGATATGGACAGTTGTATGTTTTTGACACAGCACAAACTACTGAAGTACGCTTACAAAATAAAGCAAACTCTGCATGCAGCGAAAATGTACTTCTCCAGCTAGAGTCCATGCTTGGAACCATCAACCCCTTCGCTAAATCATACAAACACATGGATGAAATCGCTGAGTCCAATTTAACAATATCTTTACAAATGATTTTCAAGGAAAACCTTAGGCAGGATTTTCGATGAAACAATGCCCCGACATGTCACAGCGATGTTGCAGCGATTTTCATCGGAGAAGATGGCGAAACGCCTGACGAAAGGGACATTTACATCTATCCCATAGGCAACTCCCGTAAACAGATTTCCACGCTCAATATGAATTGTGATCCTATGGTTTACCCACTTTTATTCCCTTACGGAGACATTGGCTGGCACAAAGATTTACAACATGTTCCCGATAAAAGAACCGGCAAGCGAATAAGGCTTCCTCAATGCTAATTTTATGCGTACAGATTAGCAATGAGGAATACACTTAGTATTTTGCACTCCAGCGGCAAACTATTCCAACAGTACGTCATAGATGCGCATGTTGAAAACAGAGGGCGTGTGTCTCAACTATCTCAGATTACATCAACAAGATCTACACGTGGAACTATCAGATGCACTGCAAGCAAACGCTGAAAATAACAACATATGTGTAGGCAAAATGATCATATTACCGTAAAACGTTTCCAGAGAGTCAAAGATACATGCAACAAAACTATCAGGATGCCATGGCCATAGTACGTAAATTCAGAAAGCCTGATTTATTTATCACTTCACATGTAATCCTGCTTGGCCGGAAATTCTACATGCACACTGTGTCTTTCAAGAAGTATTTATTTCTTCTTGATTTTTGAATTCCTTTCTCACTGTTTTCTGTTCCAATTCTTACAACGCCATATGCTGCTACTATAAATGCACTCACATCATATTTTCTTTTCCTAAAAGGTGCCTTGTTTACGGCCAAGTACCATGTTGTATTACTCCATCCATTTTCACAATCTGCATTCACTGTAGGGTCTGTTGTGTATGTGAATAGTCTGTGCATGAACCACCATCTACTGCTGCGCTCTTCACCTTCCCTCCACTATATGCCACTTCTCATGCTTTCAAATACATGTTTTGTTGATTATTTTATAATTGTCTACTAAAGACAGACATCAATTTACATCTGGGAAACATCTGTCAAGGCAAAAAGGATGCACAAATGTAATGAAGTGCGAACCGGAGGAGAGAGACAGTGATTTACACCTGGGTACCAATGTTCAATGTTGTTTCTTGTGGCTGTAATTTAAAAAACAGTAAAGAAAAATATCATCATTCATGTTTTCGGAATAGAATTTCAGAGTTAAAACAACATGGGCATTTGAAGTGCAGCAATTTAGGAAAACTCAAGGAAGGACAGGAGCGCAACTTACACAATGATGAACTAGTTAAAGATTTAAAAACACATCGATAATTTGTGTTGGTCATGGTGCATCTAGTGTTAAGGAGATGCTACATCAGAGTAAGTTTTTAATTAAAGGCTGTTCTAAACACTAACATATTCGTAACATGTACTTCATATAAAATTTTAGCATTCTTAGACACTGCTTATTACATTGATCACAAGGTTTAATATTTAAAAGGCTATGCATCTTTAACAGCAGACTGGTATTCTGGGTACCCATTCTGTCATTTACAGGAGGAATTATATCCACTCTTATTCTAGATAGATAGATAGATAGATAGATAGATAGATAGATAGATAGATAGATAGATAGATAGATAGATAGATAGATAGATAGATAGATAGATAGATAGATAGATACTTTATTAATCCCAGGGGGAAATTCACATACTCCAACAGCAAAAAATATTAAATTAAAGAGTAATAAAAAATGCAGGTAAAAAACAGACAATCCAAGGCACAGTATTCATCCACTTTCTGAATCAAACTGCATATAATCTTTGAGTCACCTACTATCGATGTCCCATTGATGACAGATATCTGGGAACACTATTTGCTACTCATTGATCAAGAATTCAAGATAGAAAAACTACAGTTATAATTTTTTTTTTTTAAGTTGATCAGTAATGCATCTAAGCAAACACAGCAAAGGGAGCATCAAAGGAGACAAATCATTTCCTGGTTGATCCAATTACATTGTAATAAAAATAGTCACTGCCTCTATGCTGAGTAGACGTTTAACATTCCGTATATTTTACTGTAAGTGAATATTTCTCAAAATATATTTAAGAAAAAAGAATGATTTGAAATGTCACTCTGGGTCATCTTGGAAAAGGTTAAATGTTAGCCAGAATAGTGAGGGCAGCTAATCACAAAAAGCAACTTCTCTCTGTCCTCCCACCTTTTCTAAGATCACCATCATTTTTCATCCTGATCATTCTCTTATGGCACCCCTCCAGATTTGCTAGATAGTTTCTAGTGTGAATATTTTTAAACCATTTAGACCATGCACTAAACATTTTAACCATAGCAGGTAAAAGGTGGGCTTCGTTATTGCATAACCCACAATCATTGACATTCATTATTGTAAGTACTACACAGAATCCCTAAAATACTTTTTCTTTGTTGACTAAGCTACTTCATTTAAGAGCAATCTTTATCATTTAGAATGTCTGACAGGCTACCTGAAGATTATATGCCATTATATTGCATATATTACCAGAGCTATAATGAGTGATGGAAATACAATGGGCTAAAGAAAACACAATGACATATAATGTATAATGCCTGTTCTTTTCTAGACAGGGTCAGTTTAGTCAAATACATATTGTATAAATGAAAAAAGGTAAAAGAACAAATATCAATCTCCTCAAGAGACAATTCTACTCATCTCTTATCAGGACGAAAAAGAAAAAAAATGTTTTTTTCATTCCAAAGGATTTTTTTTTCTCCTCCTTTGCAACCCACACAGAACCATGACTTCAGATAGATGGTTAAAGAGGTTGAAGATTCATTCTCCAAAGAGAAAACAGAGGCCGGGTCAGGGTTGATGGTCAAAAGTCTTCATGATTATTTAAGACTGAGGAAGTGTATTGCCTCCAGATGGTGTCTGACTAGAACTGCTTTACAAAATAGAGTGTACTAGTAACTAATTATATGCAGCATTTGAAGAGAATGTGACTAGAAATCGATGGTGTGTGGTGTATTGATTAGTACCTGCTAGTCAGAATTTCACTGTAATCTGTGCACACGAAAATAGTGTCTCTATAATAACCTTGTAATATAATGAACTTTAAACCACAATATTGAAAATTCAGTCCCTAACACTGACATATGTGACTCTGAGGTAGTTACATTATATGCCAGAGCTTCTACTGGAACAAAACTGGTGACCAAATGGCAACTGACTAATAAAACTGATAAAAATAAATAAACACCAAAGCAACAATAATAACAGAAAATATTATGAAATGACTCTGGAGAACCCCAGATGTAATCATGACATCTTCCTACTGCTTAACAAAAGTCTCATTCCACTTTGTAGCAGTCGTAGTAGTACTACAGTCATGTGTGCAAAGTTGTAGTGAAATTCTTACTTACATGACGGACAAACGTGCAATATGTTCCTACTCTCTGGCATCACTGCAAACAAGAATGTTTTAAGTAAAATCAATCACTTCACTTCCAGCCAAGCACATTAAGTCCCCCTTAGCGTTATGAGTTAGACAACTTTAAATGTATTATCCATTTATTATATTTTTTCTGGATATCTCCTTTGTTGTTTTAGGGATTTTGAATACTAGAGATTGTTTTCTGATATGTGTTTTGTTTGTAGTTATCTTCTGCAATTAACTATATTTTGTTATTATTATATATTCGTACACAAAGCCATTTTGTTTTGTTTATGGCCACTATTATTTTGATGAATGCATGGTCAAGATGCAATTCCTGGTTGTTAGTGGATATAGCTTTGGACATTTGACATCATCGATGTGATATTTTATAAACCTTTGCAACAGATCTTTTAGCATCCGAGATTGTGAACAAATTATGGATCAGCACACCCTTTTGACTATGAATTTTCATTAATGCTTAAGCATTGACATCTGGTATTTTGGATTTATGATTTTTGACTTGTTTCTGGCATTAGACTTTAATTCATCTCAAAGTCTGTCTCACATTCTCATACTCCTCTGTTTCCTGGCAGTACACTTATCCTTGAAACTTCTTGGACCTGGCTTATGCATGGTGGCAGCATGTTTTAGACTCTTGTGCAGAATCTCATAGTTGTTGGTTGGTGTAGTCATGACAGTTAAGTAGTAATGCCATATACTGTACCATGTTTAATGCAGTGAGCACTGGTAATATGTTTGTTTCAGTACTGCTACCCTGTGGAACTTATGCCATATCCTCTTATAGCAGTGTGTTTCCAACCTCCCATCAAAAGCACAGTGAGTCCTTGGTATTTATCAAAATCGTTCAGTTAATAATTGCAATACTAATGAAGGTGGTAAATACCAGTAGAGTGTTGTAACATGTTTATTTAGCCAATAAGGGTGTCATTTCACCTTACTTTCTCCTGTATAATAAATATCAATAAAACAAAAAAAGCAGAACAGCCAATAGTTCCACCTGGCAGCCACTCTTAAGTACAAATGTGACTACTGATGTGTAATGTACAAAAATGTCAGAGTAGCATTATCACAATTAGATCGGCTGTGTCCAGTCAGTTAACCATTAAACTTGTAAGAGAGTCTCCCAAACTCACTTTAGCTGAATCACTGGGAGGTGGGGTCAAGGTTCAGCTGGTCAGAAGATCACTTTGTTAAACTTCAGGAGCTACACTGAGGTGTTTATCATTATGTGGGATTCAAGTATAAATAAAAACAAAATTGAAAAGACATCAGCGATTTAATACAAATTAACAACTGACACTTTCATTAAGCCAGAGGGACCTGGGTCGGTACCCTGTGATGGCTCTTTTTGCTATATACTGTATGTTTTCAGTTATGTTTAAATGATGTCATAAAAATTAATAATACTTTAAAACCTTTCTTGTAAGTATACTGCATGTATAAAAAAAATAGAACTAAGGCAACAAATTATCAGCATGTTTATTTAACGTCAGGTCAGCTGAATTTGCAGCTGACAGTGATTATGTGATTTATCCAATAGTCTTGAATTAGCAAAACTGCTACAACAGAACCTGAGCAAAATTCACATTGGGACAAATATGTGGCACATGAACTTTAATGTAAATAAATAAAATATTTCATACAGAAAAAAAATGTGTTTATGTTGTAATGAGGCAAAAGGATAATGAAAGAGGTCTGAGTCATATGGAAAGTAATCCCTGTATATTATAAGGTATGTAAGAGGCATAAAAGAAAATACATTTTACAGCGCAATTTCGAGTCGTACTGAGGAGTCACTTGGACTGCCCAAGATGGCACCGTTTCCTATTTTGGAGGATTCTGGGATATGGGACTAGGTGGTCGGACCCCAGAAGTGATGTCATTGATGGAAATATATCAGTCTTTTCTTTTTGCAGAGGGGAAAGGAGAAAAGAGATTGGTATTGTACAGTGCCCCCTCATGTCTTGGTGAACAATTTTAATCACCAAAGCCCCTAAGCTGTTCTCCAAGCATACGCGTATGACAATACCCCTTCCTCCTTAAACTATATATGTCGGATCGGGAGACCCGAGCCATGAGGTAATCAATTCAAGACAGCACATTGGCATTGTCATGGAGAATACCTCGGCAATGTAGGACGCTGACATTGTTTCAACCAGAATTTTCCCCCTGGCTAGGGTTCAAAGTTGTGTCTTATTAAACATTTGTATTAATGTTTATTTTATTTGTTATGAACTGTACATTTTTATGGTTGCATGTTGGAAAAGGGGAAAGGCCTTAGTTATGTCCTTTGTACTTTGTGGGTGGTCCCAAAAGGGGTGGGGCCACCTGCCCATCACCGCCAGGAACTATAGGAGGCCCTCCCTTTACCTCCTTAGTGTTTGACCAAAGCGTCACTTGGGCTGTAAAAACAGTACTTAAAGTATTAGTCTCGATTGTCACTCAGGCAACAGTATAGGCACATCTTGTATACGACCTGAGGTTTACTTGGGCTGTAAAGTGCCAACAGTGTCAGGCCCAATTGTTATCTGGGCAAGGGTATAGACGTGTCTTCTCCTAGCCTCATAGTGGCATCTCATAAGAAAGTAAACCTGTCTTCAGGCAGATAAATTGAAATGGACAGTGAAACCAAAAGTGATTCTGGGAATCCAGAAATGACACTCATGTCACTCGCACATGTGCCGCGTGGAGTTCATATTATTATTATTATTATCATTATTATTATTATTATTTGTACATTATTATAATTTCTATACTTCTGACTTTGTACTTTTAGTGTTTTGGTTGTTTTACAATAGAAAAATAAGATTTAATAAAAATGTAATTTTTCAAGCCAAAAACTGCAACACTTTTTACATGTTTTTTTTTCAGAAAAAATTTAATGCTAAAGAGGTTAAATAAAATGAAGGGCCGTTCCTGGCGGAGATGGTTCATTTAACGCGCTAAGAGTGTTTGCTTGTGTTTCTGTGTTTTTGCTAATGCTTGTGATTTTCTGGATTTTTGAACCCTTGCTCTGTTTTCGACCTCACCTTTAGATTTTGCATTGGGATAGTGTTTTTTGATATTTTTGAACCTCTGCTCCATTTTTTGGCAACGATTTCTGCCTATTGTATTAGGTCTATTCAGGCAAATCTTGTGCTCAACAGAGCTTTTTGAAAATAAACCTTTCATTTTATAAAAATTTGTCTTGGCCCTTTGGGTTTCTAGTCAGGGTTTTTGATGGTGTTTTCTCCCCAACTAGTGGGCAACTTTTGAAAGTACAGTATATTGTACCTATACTTTCGGGACCTCCGTATTTCATAACACTTGTGCAAGGCCATCCACTATAAATGGGCATGAGCCATAATGAGGGTGAACTTGCGTTCCAAAAGGTAATACCTGAGTTGGTGAACACCCCGTTTGATTGATTACCAGAGCCTGGGTCACAACCACCGCATTCATTGTTTCCTAATTCAGCAGTTTCCCTCTCAGATACGTTATGGGTTGTACAACGGCATTAACGCTTTGGCTTAACAAAGTGCCCAAACCTGTATATGAACATTCAGTCTCACCTCAAGGGGAGTAGTTACGTCCCTGGCTTCCGTGTCCTCCGCCTCTGTTACATCATTAGACTGCAACAGTGTTACATCAATCTCACCCCATTCAGTAGCTGTGTGACCTTGTTCAATTGCCGGTTGTATAAATGGTGTGGAAAACCCTGTAACAGGTTTTCACCATCAATAACTAGACCTAATGTTTTACTAGTGGTGGAAATTATACTTCTGCTTTTCTCTGTGATTAGTCCCGTCTGACGATTATGGGGTAGGGAGGGCTGCGCCTGATTTTTGTTTGTTAGCCCTTTATAAGTGATAATACATTAGGCAGACTTATACCACCAAGTTTCCCTGTGAATACAGGTTAGACTACTCATCCCAGATTCCCACTGTCGCGAAAGTATATAATGGAGAGCAACAGTAGAAATGTTATTACTGGAATCAATTAGTGATGTGACCTGAACCATTAACCACTGCCACCTCATACCGCAGTAGAGACAGAGGGTTTGAAAACAACAGTATCTTTCTCCTTTCGCCCAACTGCAATCCATGGGAACTGTTGGGAATAGTGTGCCCTAGCAGTGACAGCTATGAATAATGTGTGTCATGTTGGCTCTAGAGTAGCAATGCATCTCTACCAGGACTTATGACAATCAACGTGTCTGTCCATTTGACCTGTGAGGCGACATACTGGCACTTGAGGGATGCTATCAGGGCATCCATACTTTTGTACTCTTACCTCTGGCCCAGATGGGTGAGATGTTCTGGTAGGGCTTGCACTAGAAAATCAGAGGTGACCAACTTCGTAGGTTTCAGCCTCCGGCCCACTTGATCCCAGATGAGGGCTGTTGAGGGTTGAATGTCCATTCGTGGCAAGCCCTTGAGTGTTGGTCCAGAGTGATCCCACACATGAGCAGCACCTTGGCTTTGAATTTTTCATAGTCACCTGATGCCTGCTCATCTAGACTGTAATAGGCACACTGAGCCAGTTCTCTTAGGATCGGTACCAGGATGTGTACCCATTCAGTGTGGTCCCTGTTATGACATGGTGCTGTTCTTTAAAAAATTAACAGGAAAGTTTCAATGTCATCATCTGGATGGAGCGGTAACAGTAGCAGGCATGGTCACGTACCTCCACCTTGACAAGTTGGGTCTGTTGTTGCCCCACTTAGACCTTTAGGGTTTGGATCTCTGCTGCCATCATCTGCATTATGGCTTTGACATCCTGGGGTTGAGTCATGGTTGAATCCCGCAATAATTCTCCCGATAATACCACTGTAATGAGACAAAAGGACAAACAAAGAGGTCTGGGGCACCTCAAAGGCAAATCCCATATGGTATAAGGAACACAAATGTCGTAAAAGAAAACACGTTGTACAGCAGAATATTGAGTTGTACTGAGGAATCAGTTGGACTGCCCAAGATGGCAGCGTTTTCTATTTTGGACAATCCTTGGAGGAAGAAGTGACTCCAGGTGGTCGGACCCAGGAAGTGATGTCACTGGTGGCAATGCGTCAATTTTCCTTTCTGCAGTGGGAAAAGAAAAAGAGAAATTATTATTGTACAATGCCCCTTCATGTCTTGGTGGAGAATTACAATCACCAAAGCCCTTAAGGTGTTCTTCAAGTGAAGGCAATTGACTTTGCCCCCCACTACATATCCTGCGGTTCCTGGAAGGAGCTCTGACTCATTACAAGAATACACAGCATGATCAAGTTACTTCCCACCATGATTCTTACAGGCTTTACCAGCTGAGAAAGGTATCTTGCACTAGGACCCTGTTTTTTGTTTGTTTAGCACCATCAAACATGCATTTTGTTTGGATAATTATTATAATTAAACAAGGTTGACAGTGTTGCTGCCCTAACATTTTCAGCTTGTAGACCTGCAGTTCTTTCCAGTGACCAAAATATACGAGGGATGTTCATAAAGTTTCTGCACTTTTATATTTTCGTTGGAAGCAGTGAAGACAGGAGGAGTAGAAATTGGGCATTAAAAACTTGGTACAACACTGGGAAAATTGCATTGGAAACGAAGGTGACTATGTAGAAAAGTGATATAATTTGTTTTTATAATTCTTAATAAACAGGGTTAAAAAAAAAGTGCAGAAACTTTTTGAATGTCTCTCGTATACATTAAACGCACCTGGGTTATCCTAGTAGACTCATTACTGTCCTCTACCAGGCATTGTGAGGCCACATTCTGGGCATTGTACGATCTCCATATTACTTGAAACATAAAACTAAATAAAGTCCAACATGAGTTATCAAACTGATACCAAGATGGTGGAATATAAGATAGGATGACAGAGTGAAGAAATTAATATTTCTATCTTAAAAGGTAACATGGTGAGTGTACTTTTTATTTTTCAGCAGAGGAAGCAGGATGATTGTTAGCTCTTACCTTAAACTCAGTTCAATAGATAGATACTGGTAGAAGTTAATTTTTCTACAAGTGTAAGACAATATTTCCTCATGGGAAATGAGCATAGATGTATGGAAATTAGAAAATGGTAAAAGTGAAAGTACCTTTAAGACTTTCAAATCCTGACAACATGGTGGAAATGTTAGGTGAATTGGAACTGGCAAGTTACGTTGGCTTGAATCTATCAAAACTGTATTTATGAAGGGTGATCAAACTTTTTTGAGCCTGAACTTTAAATAGGTATTCTATGGTGCTATGGTCTATGGTTCACATATTATAGTATTCAAGTGATTTCCTGAATACTACAATATGTGAAAAGTAAGTTCTGGTAGTTTGTGAAATATAATGAGTATTTCTTGGTTCAGAATACTGAAATGGGAGAACAACTCTTGAATATAATCCAATGTCTGACTGGTTTTAGACATCAAAAAAAGAAAGCAAAATGGTACCATGAAGAAAACTGTAATGCAAAAAGGAAGAGTGTCATTACATGAGATAGGAGACACAGTAGGGAACGGCTATGTGTCAGCTGAATCAATTGCTTATTAGCAATTAAACATGAGGAAAATGTGTGCATGTTGGTTTTGGAAACATAATTTCATCTCTATTACTGTATCCAATTATCCATTCCATTACTGAACCTCAATAAGGAATTTTGACTGGGAGATATGATCTAGAGCCCAAACAACAATCAAAGCAATGGAAACTTGATGATTCACTAACAACAAAGAAATAAAAGATTCATGCTAGTGCTGGCAAGATCATGAGTTGTCTCAGAGAGCCTACATAACGCATCAGTCTCATTGTCAGTTATTTTGTTGGGGTTTTCGTTTTCAAGTTTAGCTTCATGTATTCAAATGTAAGCCTTACTTTTCTAGACTTCACCCTTAAATGAGGGACATCTTTATTGTAGCCTGAGGTGTGTTGTGAAATATTAATAAAAATGGTTTATCTTGTATTTCAAAAGTATTTCTCTGTAAAACTTGAAATTCTTTAGCTCCTTTAGATACTCTGTAAAATCTGACAAGTATACTTTCAAGCTTCTCTTGTTGTCTGCCTTTTGTGCTGCTCTTGCAAATGCTATGTGTGTGTTTATTCATAGTATTGTACTATTTAGTTGTTAATTTGATATTGACCCGTAACCTTGTTAACCCAACAATACAACAACTAAACTAAAACATTTTTTTATCTTCTATGCTGGCATATAAAATTAAGTTTGATAAATTAAGATTAAATGAACCTTCAGGAGGAAATCCAGGATGACATATTGAATTCAATTCTGTTTAACAAGTTTGCTGTATTCACCTCTTAGGGCTCATTTATACTTCACACTCAGAATGCGTACACGCACGCATCATGGCTGCCACACATTCCCAGCGTTCATTTCACGCGTCCTCTGAGCAGGTCCTCAGAAATTAACGCTACATGTGCGCGAATTGCAGTACCAACAAAAAGTCAGGTGGCGTAGTGTTCTAAAAGTTGAAATGTGACATCAGAGTCTCTGTTTACTATCTACATGTGACAGAAAGCCACTTTGCGGATCCTATGAGATCGGTGTGCACGCTTCGATATTTGATGAATGGTTTGATGTGGTGAAGCAAAATGCCAACATATAAATGCATTCATGGTGCTTTTATATTCAAGCGTCACATATTCCTGATCGTAATGACACAATACATTTTAAAAGTCTCACATAGATTGCCACACAGAACACATTAAATGTATGATATTCCAACTCTCTGCACATTTAGAATCCTAAGATTTATACTTGATATCACTTTCATGATGAAATGCATTAAAATATGTTACATTTTACAGATAAATCGTTAATTTCGTTTAAATAATGAACACTGTTAATGATTACACACATGGAGGTGACATGGTGACGGAGCAGTAGCACTGCTGTCTCGCAGGGAGTCACGTCACTGGTATTCCCTGCCTGGAGTTTAGATGTTTTCCTGCTGGGTTTCCACAGTGTGCTCCGGTTTCCTTCCAAAGATATGCAGATTTGATGACACTAAAATGATGCTAGTGTATGTGAGTGCTTGTATTCACCTTGCTATGAGCTGATGCCTCATCCAGGGATTGTTTCTGCCTTGTACCCAATGCTAGCTGAAATGGAATCATCCCTGGATTGATGGATTTAATCATTAAACATCTTTTTCAGAGATATTGCGGAAAGGTGTCATCGGAATTTAATGGGTGTTCCAGGCAATTCACAACACAGCGAAACTGAACCTGCTCTCACCGTGATAATATCTCGCACTGCCACCTGGTGGATTCCTCCAGATTTATGTAAAGTGTGCGCACAAGTATAAACGGTACAACGCTTGCGTAGCAGGAGAGTCCACTGGAGCATGCTTTGCGTCGCGTGAAGTATAAACTGGCCTTTGTCTGACACGTTCCTTGTAATTCCATGCATATTAAAACTTTGCCCAATGATTTCTGTTATCATTTGTGTTGTGGAGGTCCATTTAGAATGTGTATCAAGAACAAAAATAATATCCATCTATGGAATAATCTTGCATATTTTTATGTTTTCGGCCATTTCCTGGGATATAATGGTGTGTTGTTTTGTAGTGTAATATATTTCTGTCTATGTACAAATGTATTACTCTTATTGTATTATATTTCACATACAATAATTATGAGTTTAACTCTGATGTGTGATGTTTTTTATGCGGCTATACCACTATTTTAAAAATGTACAAGTATATCAATTCCAACTTCCTAAAAGACACATCCATCACACACATACATAATTCTACTGCTATAGAAAAGTATGGCATGATTTGAAGATAGTTGAGAACAAGCCATTTAAGCACTCTGCTCTCATGCACATACAGTGGTGTGAAAAACTATTTGCCCCCTTCCTGATTTCTTATTCTTTTGCATGTTTGTCACACAAAATGTTTCTGATCATCAAACACATTTAACCATTAGTCAAATATAACACATGTAAACACAAAATGCAGTTTTTAAATGATGGTTTTTATTATTTAGGGAGAAAAAAAATCCAAACCTACATGGCCCTGTGTGAAAAAGTAATTGCCCCCTTGTTAAAAAATAACCTAACTGTGGTGTATCACACCTGAGTTCAATTTCCGTAGCCACCCCCAGGCCTGATTACTGCCACACCTGTTTCAATCAAGAAATCACTTAAATAGGAGCTGCCTGACACAGAGAAGTAGACCAAAAGCACCTCAAAAGCTAGACATCATGCCAAGATCCAAAGAAATTCAGGAACAAATGAGAACAGAAGTAATTGAGATCTATCAGTCTGGTAAAGGTTATAAAGCCATTTCTAAAGCTTTGGGACTCCAGCGAACCACAGTGAGAGCCATTATCCACAAATGGCAAAAACATGGAACAGTGGTGAACCTTCCCAGGAGTGGCCGGCCAACCAAAATTACCCCAAGAGCGCAGAGACGACTCATCCGAGAGGTCACAAAAGACCCCAGGACAACGTTTAAAGAACTGCAGGCCTCACTTGCCTCAATTAAGGTCAGTGTTCACGACTCCACCATAAGAAAGAGACTGGGCAAAAACAGCCTGCATGGCAGATTTCCAAGACGCAAACCACTGTTAAGCAAAAAGAACATTAGGGCTCGTCTCAATTTTGCTAAGAAACATCTCAATGATTGCCAAGACTTTTGGGAAAATACCTTGTGGACTGATGAGACAAAAGTTGAACTTTTTGGAAGGCAAATGTCCCGTTACATCTGGCGTAAAAGGAACACAGCATTTCAGAAAAAGAACATCATACCAACAGTAAAATATGGTGGTGGTAGTGTGATGGTCTGGGGTTGTTTTGCTGCTTCAGGACCTGGAAGGCTTGCTGTGATAGATGGAACCATGAATTCTACTGTCTACCAAAAAATCCTGAAGGAGAATGTCCGGCCATCTGTTCGTCAACTCAAGCTGAAGCGATCTTGGGTGGTGCAACAGGACAATGACCCAAAACACACCAGCAAATCCACCTCTGAATGGCTGAAGAAAAACAAAATGAAGACTTTGGAGTGGCCTAGTCAAAGTCCTGACCTGAATCCAATTGAGATGCTATGGCGTGACCTTAAAAAGGCAGTTCATGCTAGAAAACCCTCAAATAAAGCTGAATTACAACAATTTTGCAAAGATGAGTGGTCCAAAATTCCTCCAGAGCGCTGTAAAAGACTCATTGCAAGTTATCGCAAACGCTTGATTACAGTTATTGCTGCTAAGGGTGGCCCAACCAGTTATTAGGTTCAGGGGGCAATTACTTTTTCACACAGGGCCATGTAGGTTTGGATTTTTTTTCTCCCTAAATAATAAAAACCACCATTTACAAACTGCATTTTGTGTTTACTTGTGTTATATTTGACTAATGGTTAAATGTGTTTGATGATCAGAAACATTTTGTGTGACAAACATGCAAAAGAATAAGAAATCAGGAAGGGGGCAAATAGTTTTTCACACCACTGTAGGACAATGTTGTCATTACTATGTTCATTCCATTGTGGTAGATGTCATATCCTCAAGAATGTTTTTACACTGAGCCACATTTCTGGTCATTTGTTTTTCGCAACTGCAAGAATATCATTCAGGTATGCAGCCACCATTAGAGTAACTTGCAACAATCTCCCCATTATTGCTTAAAACAATGAAGATGCTTACAATGCCACACATAATGGTATTTTGAAAGGTGTTTTTTAATTGTTCATCCATAACTATTTAGTAGTATGCATGACTCCAGTTCAGTTTTGAAGATTATTAACTCCCTGACAAAACTGCAAGTGAATCTTCCGCTTATGTACAGTGACACAGTGTACAACCTCTGTTTAGTCAATTTGTTAAGTCCTAAAAGCTAACTGAGCTATCAAGTTTCAAAAGCAGCTCTACTGGTGTAGTCCACTCACAATATTTGAATAAAGTAACAATTCCCACTTTCTGCAATCAGTTGATTGCACAATTCATTTTCAATACATGTAGTGTAAACAGAAAGTGATCATATAAATAGCAAAGCTGCAGGGGCGTACCAGTATCTTTCATCTCTTTCATAGTTTTCAGCTTGTAAACACTTCCTCCTGTTCTTGCACGAATCTATTAGAACACCACCATCTCAATTTTGAGATAAGTTTTCCCTAACCCAGCTTTATTTCATTTAGCCAGTGTTTTCCTTGGCAGTTCTGCTATAACAAAATGCAGATCTTAAAGCTCTTATTATTGCACTTTCACAACAGTAACATTCAATATCTTTATGCTCTACCAGTGTTTAATTTAAGAATTGTGCTTTTTGATCCATGCTTTCCTTCTTTTTTCTGTTTTACTTTTATATTTTGCTCTGCCTACTTCTAAAGTTGTATTTATTTAAAATCTTGTACATTATTTGCTACTGTAAATTTCACGTTCACACATGGAGTACTATATAAAGTATATGTATCCTACTTCTGAAAGATTGCATTCTCGACATCAATCAGTCCATTTTCAGAGCCTGCTTAATTAAGTGTAGTGTAGCATGCTGTCAGAGCTAATAATTCTTTACTTCAAGTACTGTACTGTTTTCTGAGCACTGTCAAGAGACTACTGCCAAGTTTGCAATATAATTTCCACAGTTCAGACTCATAATTTGGCCATGATTTATTATGCTTCCTTATTTAGAAATTGATTTTGAAACTTTGGACAGCATTGCTTGAATTGAGATTAAAAAGATCCTCAGTAATGTCACTTGCTAATGAAACAACCCTTTTCTTGACTTATTAAAATGTAGGCCTCTGCACTGATTAGAAAGGTGAGAATTTTCCTCTTCATTGGTGATCTGTTATTTTGATGTACCTACCGTTACCATATTTTAAGAGCCTGTTGTCTCTGCATTTTCCACAGCTGACATTGCTCTTCATACCTCTTTCAAAAAGCTAAAAATGTCTTACTACTATAATGGCCACCATTTTCAGTCATTTTGATTTTATTTGCTTTTGACCAAGATGTTTTATTATCATATACGGTACAAACAGAAGAAAGTGCAAGATGCTCTTGAGGTTTTTATAAAACCCCTTATTTCAAAGCAGGGTCACAAGGAACCCAAAGGACTTTCCCAGTAGCACTGGGTTATATTCAGGAATCAAACTTGACTGGGGCACAAATTCATAACAACAATGCACATATTAGTAATGGGTCATAGACAGAATGTGCAAAGTCCTTCTAAGTTGTGCCTTGTGAAGCAGGAGTAATGTGTCAATGTGCCAACCAACAACAAATATAATTCTTTGTAATTTTGTACACATTTGTTCAGGAGGAGAAAAGTATAGTAGATGCTGCTGTGGACAACATTAACAGAACACCATCAAGGGTAGCTGACACTAATTTACTCAGATTCATTTTATTTCCTAGCCAACTAAAAAAAGAAACCCTTTGGGTCAAACACATGTCCTTCTTTGGAATAAGCATGAGCATTTCCTCAACAAGATCCTCACCATTAGGAAAGTGTACCTACACCATAAACTGTACCGTATCTAATATGTACTGGACATTGACTCATCAATACTCTGCATTAATGCAATTTTCTTTACTCATCAGATAAAAGTAGGTTCTGATGGTTGGAAGTTTGATATCTGGTGAACGATATCAAGTTTGCTTTTAAAATCAGCAAAACGAGATTCAGTGCACACCAAGAAACATTTCTTAGGCAACTCATGTTCAGTGACAAGCCCGCGTTTTTTGATGTTCCATTTTATTTTATATGATAGTCCGGAGATGGAATCTCTCTTTTATTTCATGTTGTAGTAAAATGTATTGGCATTTTTAAAGTCAGCATTAGAGCCTAGGTATTAATATTCAATATTCGCTTTGATGCAGCAAAATACTTATCTGACGAGACAGACACACAGTTTGAGTGAATGCAAATTGTTCTTCTTGTACTCTTTTAAACAACATGTATTTGGCTGAAATGTTGCCTTTTTCCATTTTCTTCCTATCTTCACCATTAGCCATGTAAATCTTTTGTTTACTCAGATTTTTGATCACCATGGAGGCTAATAAAAGTTACACTGCAAGGGTTTAAAAGACCAATAAACAGCAATGGCTTAATCTGATACACAATAACATGCGTACGTTTTGGGGATGAGCATAATTCCAAAAATGTTTCAAAGACTTGAAATATGGTTGGAATGGGCACAAAAAATATGTAGGAGAGTGGGAGGTGGTCATAGAATGCGTATATGCGTTACCTGAGACTAAACTGATGCAGAGCTCAGTGACTGTACTTGTGTATGTGAGTGTGCCCTGCCATACCAGGGTTTCTTCTTAGTGCATGACATTGCCAGGATGTTGTCTGGATCTTTATGACCCCAGAATGAATACAGGAGGTTTGGAAAATGGATCAGTGAATACCTATGAACACACATAGTTCAACAATTAATTAATGGAAATATTGTCCGGTTCCATTTATGTTAATCAGTTTCAAACTACTTTGTTTCCTGTCTGTTTAAACAAGTCTGTGTCGTTATGAGTACTCATGTAATTAGTAATATGTAAATCTTGCATTTGTATTTACCTGAGAACTTGCCACAGCACTGTGAGCCTGCCGTCAGTGAAGCGCGCTATACAAAATTGAGTTGAATATGCATGATTAGACCAATATCTGAGGAGCACATGAAAGCGTAGTTGTCTCAACATGTGACACTACTACTGTTACTATATACATCCTGTATATTATATTTTAGAAGTTCTTCAATGAAAACATACTACTCTTTTATCTGTACATTAAGTAATATTTCTTAGTCATGTAGATTGTATCCTAAAAATGAAAATTCAAATGTTAACCGACCTCACCTGTTTCTTTGTGGAAATTTTAGATAAAATAACCAATATGGCAAAATCCAGCCATCTTATATATAAACACCTACACGTGGAAGTGTGTGTGTCTGTCCGGCCCTGAAGTGAGAGGTGGAGTCGGGGTAAGGGCTCCGCCTCCAAGGAAACTGAAAACTCACTTAGCTGCTAATAACATAAGTAAAGCGAGCACGTCAGCAAAACGAAACCTCAGAAGAACGACAAAGTTGCTTACCTGTTAACATTGGAAAAACGGTATCCCTTTTACTTTTCCTCCTGCCGCTAATACACAAGCGAGGCGAGCACGTCGGCCAAACAAAACTTCTGAAGAAAGACAAAGTTGCTTAGCCGTTGACATCGGCAAAATAGTATTCGTTTTACTTTTCCTCCTGCCGCTAATACACAAGCGAGGCAAGCATGTCAGCAAAACGAATCCTCCTAGGAGAGAGATGCCCAGAGTAGTTCCATTCAATTACCTGACATCTCTACATTTCAATTTTTTTTTCTGACGATTTCAATAGTTTCTAGAACCCTGGGCTTTTTACAGCACGGGCTTACACAGCTAGTTTTATTATTAAATGTGTGTAGTTACTTAACCTCTAACATATTCCTGTTTTATCTTACTGAAAATTAAGTTTACTTTAATGTGTAATTTGTCCTACCAAGAAAAAAAATGATACTCCATGTCTTAAATTTGAGATTCCTCTAATTCATTTCCATTGGTTGATTAAAAATAATTCCTGTTAAAACCCTTCACAAGCTTAAAGAACTTACTTTGGTTTATTTCTTCACAGGTTTTACTGATTAATGTAGGTTAGTGGTATTGATGCCAAGTTGTGTAATTTTAGACTTTTCTGTTACTTCCCACGCATCACATATTAACAATGAAACAGCCTACAAAAATATTTATTAGTTTGAAAAATGTTATCTTGATATGTACTATATCAGGTTGGAATGTGTTAGACAGACTTTGCTCCCTGATTTGTCAGTCAGTCATTTTCCAACCTGCTAGAATAAGCAAATTCTGAAAATGAATGGAAAGATAGGTGGCATAATGCCAGATCTGAAATACCTGAAACTTTGCAAAATGTATCCTCCCCATTTTGTGAGGCAGGTGGGTAACTATCACTATCACTGCAAACCAACTGATTCTGCTCTTTCCTAATAAATAGCTAGGAAAGTAAAACGTGTTAGACAGATAGAAAAAAGATGAGTGACTACAAAGGAGACTCAGGACTTAGCAATCATTGATCCCTATGTAGATTATTAACTATTATTATAACATTACATCGTCAGACTTGCTTAATTCAATTTAGATTAAGACAGAGGAATAGTATCATCTATCCATCCATCTATCTATCTTCCTAACCCACTTATACAGAGTAGGGTAGTGGGGTAGCTGGAGCCTATTCCATTTTTATTATTATTATTATTATTGTTATTATACATTTGTAAACTTTCTTAATTCAGTGT
The DNA here is from genome assembly GCF_900747795.2 of Erpetoichthys calabaricus. NCBI lineage: Eukaryota > Metazoa > Chordata > Cladistia > Polypteriformes > Polypteridae > Erpetoichthys > Erpetoichthys calabaricus. Next base: position 305,180,379 of record NC_041394.2, on the reverse strand, counting down.
AAATTAAAGAAGACTAATACTAATGCTATTATCATTATTATTATTAGAAGTAGTAGTGGTGTTTTGTCTCATATGTAAAGAAATTTTGCTTTACCATAATTATGTATGTAAGCAAAACGCATTTGATTTGTTTGACAAATTGTTTATTTCTTTTATTGACTGCAGGGTTAGCACTGCAAAACGTATTCTATGATTTGTCTTTAAAGCACTTCACACTATAACTATTCTATCAGAAAAAAAAACAACTTAGCACCACTGTGCATGTAATGCTGATGATATACAATAAACCAAATTCTATATTTTAAATTCATGCAGCTCTCGTTTCTTTTACAAGCAGCCTTATCTCTAGTTCTGGATTCTCTACTTCTGTTTCCAGCCAAGCACATACTAATAAGAGCAACAAAGCAAGTGGGGTAAGAGTATTAACACTCTCCTCTTGGAAGAAGAATGCCTGTTGAGAGCCCAGCAGTGCTCCTGATTAAGGCAGAGGTATCAAAATATTTGTTAGAACTGGAGTCATGGCCCAGCATGGCCTAATAGCTTGCCTGGTCATTTAGTTGTGAGCATATCCACAGACAGACGATTGGTAATATAGCGTACTCATTTAATTGGCTTCAGACAAAGGCAGCAGCTCACCAAGGGGGTCTGGAACCCATCTTGGATTTCACTGCAGGGTATGGCTTGAGGGAATCAGTCTGGACCCACATGAAAGGCGGATTATAGTATAAACATATATTTAATTAAAGCGGGGCACTGTATCTTCAGTGAAGGATTTCATGAAATAAGCCTTACTCCTAGTATGTGGTCTGAAAAAAGAGCTACTTCAGTGGCATTGCCAAAAAAACACCTCAAAACTGCCCTGTGTTTAATTCAGATCAGCTGTTTATCGTGACATCATCCATGTGTCTTCTGAAAATGAAGCCTCGGCATCTGATTTCCGGATTCTTGCATACATCTTCAGTGTCCTTGGAGAGTTAAGGACTAATCCGATATGCCTGTTTAAATTCTCATGTATGCCTGATAGAAAACCAGATACTTTCACAAGAATCAACAAGAAAATTGACATTTACTTTCCCTGAGGAACAGGTATTGGCCCCAAATAAATCTGTGAAATAATTAACTACAGTATATCAGTGGGTGTGGCGGTATGTGTGAGTGTGCCCTTCAATGAACATGCACCCTTCGCCCACTTTATACCTATTACTGTCATGAGAGGTAGCAGCTCCCTGTGACTGAACTGGGTAAGTAGATGATTAAATTTGATTTGGAATAAGTTGGTTCATAGACAGACAGACAGACAGACACAGACAGACAGACAGACAGACAGACAGACAGACAGACAGACAGACAGACAGACAGACAGACAGACAGACAGACAGATAGATAGATAGATAGATAGATAGATAGATAGATAGATAGATAGATAGATAGATAGATAGATAGATAGTGGAGCAGGTTTTTCAGTCGGGATAGGATTACCTGCGAGACCATTATGATTTGTCACTAGCTGACCAGATAGCACAGGAGGCCTGCTACAATTGAATACTGTATAAATCTCATTATCTATAAAATGTTTAAAACTTTGCCTGCTTGGTTATTAAAATTGTTTAGAATTAACAGAGAGATAGATACGAGAGGAACTATATATGAGAGATAGCTAGGCTTTAAAGTCTCAAGATATAAATGTAAGGTCAAGATCTGAGCAGCATATGTGACATATATATCTGTATATAAACATATGAATTCATTAATTTCCAAATTAGAACATTTTTAAACTGTTGTTTATCAGAAGCACTGTGGTGCAGCAGATTTCTATGGAAGATCACATCACTTGGACCTGGGTTTAGTTCAATGCAGTTCCTATGAACTGTAGAGTTTTCACATTCTTCTTTGTTTCTACCTGACATTTTATTTTCTCACACAGTTCAAAGACACCAAGTTCACTGCCATCTCTAAGCTGTTCCAATATGAATGCATGTGGATGTGTAGCTAGGACCTGTAATCCTTGTCAGGGCTCATTCTTGCCCTGCACTCATTGCTGACAGAACAGATGTAAGGTTCTGAGACCCAAAACTAAAAGATCAGGGAACTGAGAATGTGCTGAGTTAATGTTTTCACTAAAGGCATGAGACTGTTCAGGAGTGTGTTATACCAGGCTGTCATGGTGAAGAAGTACAGATCTTGTAATGTTATAAAATGCACACATTGGCTGAAAAGGTAAGATTACAGTTCAAGGTTGCTTCTGTATAGAACTGTCGGGCTTAGTTTCTTTGATATGGTGAGTTCCTCTGCAATTTAAGAAAACATGGGAGTATCTGAATGTCATAGTGGGCTGGATATTTGGTGTGAATTTACAATAGGTGCCTTCTGCAGAGGTATACTGAGCACAGCCCACCTGGTGCAGACCATGGGGTAAATGTGGCATTATATGTCAAAGCTGGCCTGGGAATCCTTTCAGGAGGAACTAAGATCCGTGGCCACCTCAATCCATGCTAGGGTAAGAAGTGTAGAAATTGACTTAAATATTATTCATAATTGCAACTCAATAATGATCTTTTTAAAAATATTTTTTCCTAAATAATTGAATCACCTGTAATGGCACACTGCATGATAGTTTTCATCCTCTTTCTCTGTACGTTTAGCATTCGTTTGCTCAGAGGTTGATGTACTTGCTGCTTCCTGAGCAGCTCTTCTTTTCTCAAACCTAGCGGCCTGCTTCTTCTCTTCTTTCGTCCCATCTTTTCGTGTTAAGTCATTGTTTGTGTTGTAATTACTTAGAACATTTTCTTTCATTTTTCACTTAAGCTGGCACGTACGTCTTCAATCTGCCTCAAGAATGATTTAAGATATAAAGAGGTAGGGGAAGTGATGGCGAAGGTGGTAGGGATGAGAACGGTACCTGTACGCATGCGCCGCACAGCCACCCTGCTGGCCGCTGCCGAGAGTTGATTCTACAATAAAGCAAAATAAAAATAAAAAGCGGAATAACCTTGCAGGTCATTCATCACCCTGAAATTAGATAGCAGACGTCATGTAGTATATGTGTTCCAAATTTCAGGTCAAGAGGTCAAACGGTTTGCAAGCTACAGGTGATTTAAAATCCTGGACAGACAAACGAACAGCCACGGTAACATATTATATATAAAGATAGCAAATATGCTGATTACATAAATGCAGATTCTAAATCTGGTTGAATTCAAAATACATAATAATAAATTATATTGTAACTGTCTATTCATTAATGTTGTTAAATTTATGTTTTGGATTTGTAACTGCAAAAACAAAACTTGAAAATTGTAGATTAAAAAATTATGTAATATCTAGTACATAATGGAAAAAAGAATGGAAGTGTTTATGTTGAGATTAATGATCATCATATACTTATTTTTAATGTAGGTGTACTTAGGTCACCCAATGCGCTATACACTATATGACTGGAATTATTTTTTATAAAATTGATTTATTTATATTAGTTTAATAAGTTGAAAGCAATTTTTTTTGGTGTGATTTCATGCACAGGGGGTGCCACTTCTGTTTCTAATTGCTAGATATCCTGCATGATCTCTCAAGTTTGCCACTATATACGTTGAGAGTGCTTTCTGCCCTGCTGTCTTTCTGTTGCCTCAGTCATATTTCAAAATTATGATACAAAAATGTAAAGAAGCAACAATAAAGAAATTTATTTTCTATGGTTATTACAGTTACTTCACAGCTCCAGGAGAGTGGGTTTGAATCCTGCTCCAGTCACCAGATGTATAGACTTTACACATTCTGTTTTTCTCCATGGATTCCAGTTTCCTCCCACATCCTGAAGGCATGCAAGTCAGGTTAATTTATTTCTGTAATCTGTCTTGGTTTAAATAAGTGTGAGTGTGAGTGTGATTGTGAGTGTACCCTGAGACAGACTGGCACCCCTTTCAGGTTGGCTCCTTGCCTTGTACTTGATGCTCCGATCCCAGTGATCATAAACTTTCATTAAGCAGGTTCAGAAGATATTGCTGGATTAAGGAAATATTGGTAGCCATATGATGCCAAACAGAAGTATTTCTAAATGGCATCCTTAAATAGTAAACTAAGTCACACTGAGTGTGACTGAGTTTTTATGTCTATTGCTACCTGGGGTGTTATTCCCCATACAAGTTCTCAGATGCCTGCTTTCCAGTAATAATAAATTTTTGTCTTTCTACAGCTGTTTTTGAGTCATACTTAAATGGCTACAGAAAAAAATCCTATTTAAACGTGTGCCTATCATTGTACATCTTCATAAAGCTAAAACAAAACAGTTGTTATAATTCAAAGTGCAGTTCATGCATAGATCAAAGTGAATCTTATCAGGAGAGGACATGGAAAACAAAGCCTTTAAATTAAAACCAAACTGTGTAATTGTACAGGAACTGGAATTTCATTCAGCAATTATTCAGAAAAGCAGAGCAGTTACTTGCTGAAAAGACACACAAAACACTCCAGTGATTTATTTTTTTAGGTTTCAGTAATGCTTTTCAAACTGTTCTAAAAATCCATATATTGTGTTTTTGTTATAAAATTAACTAAAAAAAGCTTTAAAACAAAGTGACTTCTCATGCTATTTACTTATAAATTAACAAATACCACAAACTACCTGTAAAGTGACCTTTTGCGCAAGGTAATTTTTACCACTTAGGTACAACCTTCGATTTGGTGTTCATTATAGACAACCCATGACAAGCACAGAAATTAATCAAACCCAGGCCAGCCAATCCTCACAATCATGCCGCACCAGCTATCTAAGTCATTCCACACATGAGCACTGAAGTTTTCCCGTAGGACTACCCTTTCACATACTGAATTTGCCGTGTCTAAAAACACCAACTACTCTGAGTAGTTGTTTGGTGCATAACTACAAACAACAGTCAAAGTTTTCTTCTCTTCCCCTTGAAGTCACACTAAAGCAATTCTGTTGCCCACCAGAACAAACTCCAACTGTATGGCAACCATACCTACCCAAGGCCTCTCAAGTGTGGAAACTCCAGAGGAGTCTTGTACGAGACCCTGTGCTGTAGATGGAGGCAAGTCCAACTTTTTCAGCCTCTTGCACAAGTCCTGCCTCCTTCCCCACCAGAGTAGTTAACTCCAACATTCCTAAAGCTGGATGTTATTACAAGGTTTAGTATGCCTGGATTTGACCCTCTAATACTATTGACTTTGTGGATTCTGAGTCCATATGGTAGCTTATTGTTATTTCCTTCAAAGACTAGGAAAGCTATTTGGGTCACATTGACTACCAGAAACTTGCTTGTGAACTCCACTTCCTGGGCTTAGATTCAGTAGTGAGATTCAACTTCCCTGCACTGGGCAAGGGTCACTTTGTTTTAACTTTAAAGGACTCCTCTTTGGTTTGTCTCTACTCTTAGATGAGTATACCATGAATAAACTTATAGGAACACAGATCTGCTGAAAGCATAATTGTAAGGATCGTTGAGAGCTGCCAGGGAAGAGGAAAAGAGGAAGGCCTAAGTGAAGGTTTACAGATATGGTGAGAGAGGACATGCAGGTGATGGGTGTAACAGAACAAGATGCAGAGGACAGAAAGATATGGAATAAGATGATCCGCTGTGGTAACCCCTAATGGGAGCAGCCGAAAGAAGAAGAAGAAGAAGAAGAAGAAGAAGAAGAAGTTGAGATGCATAAGCTCCCCCAGCACACCAAGATCACAATCCTAGGAGAGGTATAAAGACTTTGTGTGTCTAAATAGTTTGCTTTGTCTTAACAGAACATCACAGCTAAAAGCTACATCTTATTACCTAATTTAATGTTGCTAATATATAAATATATCCTTAGACAATTCCAATAACTTACCTTCTCATCTAAAGAATTTACAATAGAACATATTATTGGATTTAATTGGTCTGGATAGGATAAACTTTATTAATCCCATGGGGAAATTCAGATGCATACAGAAGCAGAAGCATAAAAAAAGCAATGATGTATTCACAGGACAAATATTATAGCAAATCAGTCAATCAATTGAAAAATAAAATAAATATATAAATAAATGTATATTGTGCAGATATTTCTAAATTGTATTTTAAAGTGAACTTAACAAGTGCCCTGGAAGGAAGTATTGAGTTGCCTGATAGCAGTGGACAGAAAAGACCCCCAGAGGCACTTCTTAGCACACAGTGGTGGAATGAGCCTGTGGCTAAAGGTTCTCCAACAGTGCACCTTTTGAAGGGGATGGAGGGAATTTTTCATGATGGGATTCAATTTTGCCACCATCCTCTTTTCCACAACAGCTTCCAGTGTGTTCAGGGTTTGCCCAGTGATAGAGCAAGCTTTTCTGATAAGTTTGTGTAGACATTGGGCTTCTTCCAGCAACTCAGGTTGTTTTCCCAAGTTACCAGAGCAACATACTGACTACTATGAACTGAGCATTAAACTGTAAGTACAGTCTGCTCTGGCCCTTCTTGTATAGAGCCATTGTGTTGTTATACCAGTACAGTTTGCTGCTTATATGGACCCTCATTGTAGCTCTGCATCATTTCCACATCCTCCCCCTGGATGGTGACTGGTCTCAGAGGTTCCTTGGCATGCCTGAAGTCCACCACCAACTCTTTTATCTTGCTGATGTTAACTTGCAAGTTGTTGTTCCTGTACCACAAGATAAAATCCTCTACAACCTTTGTATACTCTGACTTGTCTCCATTATTAATGCAGCCTATGATGAGCAAGTCATCTGAAAATGTCTGTAGATGGCAAGTGCTGGTATTGTGCTGGAAATCTGTTGTGTAGAAGATGAACAGGGAGGGAGACAGAACAGTTCCCTGAGGTGCTGCAGTTTTGCAACCCTTCCATCTTAGGTGTGATATCAAAGAATATCAAAAGGGTTGGATGTAATTATCACAACAGAAAAACTAGAACAAAAGAACATCAATACTGCAAATAAATTAAATGTGTTCACAGCTTGAGATGTTATGGAAGGAACAGGGCCAAGACAGGAGACAACTCTTGAAAGGGCAAAGCTGTATATTGTTTAATATGATCCAATTTAGAGTTGCCATGTTTGGTCATCTTTACCGGTTCATATTGTGTGTTAATTTAACACATTTAATCCATCAACCCAGTGTCTCTGATTCAGAAAGCCTCAGGATGCTTCTTGGTCAGAGTGCAATAAGTATTTCCGCCACAGTCCACCTTTAATATTTTTCATAGTGCTTCCCGACATAGAGTACTATATACTGTAGGAAACAGTGACAGAATCTTAATTTTCTCCTTAAGAAAACATTTTTTTTCACAATATGTGAGATATCACAAGATTATAACTTTACCATCTCACCTAGAGTGAAGGTTCAGATAATTGTTAGTAACTCAAATGATTCTCTCTTTAAAGAAAATTATTAATCTGAGTAATTTAAATGGAAATCTTGTCTGGGATTCAAAGGATGTGAAGGGTACAACTGTCTGCTGTGGCACTATATCACCCTCAGGTTAGTGATGTAGCAGATAAGGCTTTTGTCCACCTCTTGAACCCTCAGGTACCACTCTGATGACCAGGTGAAAGTATAATAACTATTTATTTTGTTATTATAATGTGCACAAAGCACTCCACACACCACACTACTCATATACTCAATAAACTATTCAATAAACCAATCCTCCTCGCCCAGACACGTCGCCACCCTACCTCCCAGCTCAGCTCAGTGTTCTGGGCTTCCCATAGTCCTTTTATAGCTCCCGACCCGGAAGTGGTTCCTGGCCAAACCCACAAGTCCGTTTTCTTTCCGGGTCAGGGCAAACAGTCCTTTTCTTCACCCCGGGAGCACGTCGTTTCTTCCGGACACGTGATGCTGACGCACTCCCGGGTTATAGGGCATACAAGAGCCCACTAGCCCCCCTACAGCGACTCCCAGTGGCCCCCAAGGTATCCAGCAGGGCTATGTGTATAAACTACAAAGTCCATGTGGCCCTGCTGGCATTCGGGACACCATCATACTGTCCGGAGGGCTCCTCCTAGCGGCCTGGGGGTGGTGACCGGAGTCTGTAGCCGGTCGTCCATCACAGTGATAAGTAAAATTTTTCAGGATAATGAAAGACTAATGTAACCAGCATGCAAACTCTAGGATCCATCATAATGCACAACTACTCAATCTGGAAGCAGATGACCAATAGAAATCAAGAGATATTTAATTGATTTTGGGACCAGATGGGATTTCTGAGTAGGATATTTTTATTTTGGGTTTGTGTCAAAGTGCCACGGGGCACTTTGCTGTATCACGTTAACATTTCAGCACAATGCAGCTCTTCTTATTTTTTTATGATATATCTTTGACTTTTGACAATTTTATTTCACACTAACAGGCATCAACACTAAGATATTCCAGTCTAATGCAAAGTCACTGGTTAAGATAATATACTCATCTTTGGCACACTGTATTGGACAAAACCCAAAGAAAACCACTAAAGCCACAGGAAGAACACTGAAACTCAGGCCAGGAATTGAAACCAACTCTTGGGAGTTGTGGTCTAGCAATTCTAACCAGTGTACCATTGCACCTTACCACACTTGTAATACTGTCTCTCTTTTTACATTAATTTTTCTTGTAAGCTAATTAACCACTTGACAAATAATACTCACTCTAAACACAAAATTAAAGCATGCAGTTTTATATGTTAATGAAACAAAAAGCACTTTTGCTTATGCTTCATATTCATAGTCATTGACTACTGTTTTTTTTCAGAGTAGGAGAAAGAAATATGTCCCATTTACATGCTAGTAATACACAGTGGATGGTGTTTTCTTTTATTAATTAATTTAATCCAGATGTGTTTCTTCCTGATTTTTATGTTGGCTTATACATAGCTTCTATATGAAAATGCCAATTACTGCAAAGAATACTATTTCTTTTGAAATAATGTTTTTATTTTACATCATTTAACACTTATATATTCACATCTGTTCTGCTCTGTGAACCCACACTGGCTGCACTGCACCACTCACAATATAATGATGCTGGATGTCTTGGAATTTAAGCCCCAAGGCTGCTGATTCAATCCCTGCCCCTTAAATACTGTTTGACCCTGAACAAGTCATTTAACCTGTCTTTTGTCTAATTGTAAGAAAAAGTATATAAGCAATTGTAATAAATCTGGCATTTTAATGCATATTTTATTGGTATTCAGTATAAAAATATACTATTAGAAATAAAAATCACTACTAAAGTACAGTAGTTTGTAGGCTCTATTTTGTGCTTTTACATGTAGACTAACTGTTGATACTTTGAGAGCCTACCATCTCCAAAACTCTCAATGAAATTAAAAACCAAGACAGAACAGCAATTACAATAATAAGTATATTTGAGAGAAGAAAACAGTGAACTGTAAAAATATTAGAAATATAATGGAGCGTGCCAATTTCTCACAAAAAAAACATAATTAAAATTATAACTAGAGTCTCTGCTGCTAATATGTTATTTTGAGACATATCGAGGTTCAAAGATTAAGATGGAACGATTTAGGTCTTGGAGAACTTGCCATTGCATTTTCTAGAAAAAAAAAAATAATTTAGAAACCAACATTCACATTTTTATTTTGGACTATAAATCTCTTTAAACCTACGCCCTTACTATTTATGAGCCAGATGATAGCTGTGTGGGGCTGTCTGAAGCGCATAGGGAATACACACACAGCGTCTTCTCACTGTTTGGCAGTCAGTTCATTATTTGAGAAGTGTCAGTGATTATGTGCAACAAAAAGCCTTCTTAGTGCACTGAAAAGAATTTGCAGTTTGCTCAAGGGAAGAAGACAGCATGAGATAATTAAGAGCTCATCAGGTTCACAGGGGAATGTTTATACTGGCATTCCCCCAAGGGATCGGTTAGGGCCTCTGCTGTGCCAAACACATAAATACAATAGAGAACCTGGGGAAGTGTGTCCAGTCCATATTGCAGCAATTTGCAGATAATACAGTTAAATGGAGCTGCTCATACAACTACTGTTTGTTGTTTTCAAATAGCCCATGCTGTTTTAAAACAAGGAAAATTAACTTCTAGAAATGGTCTGCATTGCTACATTCCATGTTAAACTCAAGGGATAAACGAAATGGCACAGTGGTTAGTGCTTCTGTCTCATAATTCCATGGATCTGGGTTCTGTTCCAGGCCTGAATACTGTCTATGTGATGTCTGTATGCTTAGATTTGTTTGTGGTAATGTTAGTAAAGCGACCTTAAATTCTTGAAAATATGAGGAACAACATGTATGTGTATACCCTGATGACCACTCCAGAGCTGATTTTTGTCATAGTGTGTGCCATCATCTGCCAAAGGAAAAGGCGTTCTTATAATTTGGTCATTATTGTGACATGTCTAGTGTTCAGTGAAGTTCTCACTTGTATTCTCATGTGCTAATCAATGTGCAACATATACAGTATTATGAACCCTGGGCTGCATCTCAAAGTCCCAAGCTAAACTGGGGGCATCTTAAAGCCCAAAATCATAAACACAATCGCAAAGACACAACCCCTGGGTTCAAAAGACTTATCTTTATTCAAGAAGATACCTTCCAACAATTTTTTTTTCTTTCTTAATAAAATCCTTTTCCTTTACTCCTCTCCAAGCGAACATTGTCATCCTCCTCTACCAACTCCAGTTCTCTTGGGTGAATCAAAGTGGATTCTTTTGGGCTGGACCCAGGAGTGCCACAACATGTCACCCAGGAAGCACATCTGGGTCAGGTGGAACCTCCTTAACACAGGGAATACTTCTAGCAGCTCCCCCTGGCGGCACCCACGGAACCCAGCAGAGCTACAATTCTAATGCAACCCTATAGGTGTGCACTTTCAGAGTATCAATAATGGCGTACTGGAGGAGTAAATTGCCCTATAAGGCAGTCTTCCTCTGTTCTTCCGTTATATCATCCCGGCAAGGACGCCCATCTATTGAAATTCTCCATTCAGTATGAGAGCTAAGCCATTCCTCTCCTACAGCTCAATATATATGGAAATTTAAACTGACTGTGAAGACTTAGAACAACTTACATGTATAATCTTTATTTAACAGACATTTTCATTTAAGGCAATCTACCAAAACACAAGTTACGCATAAAAAATCAAACCAAAGCACCAGAAGTGATATTTTAGTTTCAAGGCTCAATGAAAAACAAGAACTTAAAAAGAAAAACTGAAGTTTTCTTAGTGGTAAATTAGGCCACAAACACACATACACTGTATATAAATCATATAAAATACACACAATTATACCAGACTAGCAAAGTGTGAAGGGACTGGAAAAACATCCTAGCAGTTTGTTTTAATGTGTAAGAAATAATATGAACAGGCAGCAGATGGAGACAATAGATTCAGAAGAAATATGATGGAGTCAGAGCACGGCAGTGGATTTGTTTTCAAGCAGTTACAGGTCTGTTATTTTAAGTGACCCATGAGCTATGGTTGGACTAAGGCACCATTAACAAAGCCAGACCTCATCTAGCAAAGACAGTCAACCCAGTTGCACTAGCATGTCAAATTGGTTATGAGGGAAGGAGTACAAGTTGAAAGTGTACCTCCTAACCTCTATCAACAGTAAAGGGCAACAGAGGAGAACAGACAGAGAGAGTGAGAGTCCTGTTGCAAGTTTTAAAGGACAGGTTAGATAGGGATGTGCATACACAGCATTTTAATTAATCCTTTGGTTTCAGGGATGCAGGGAGACATAGAGTCATTAGAGAAAGTTCTAGAAATCTGAATGCAGAACTTTCTGGAGACATACTTGATCCGGGGATTGTGCAGAATAATGCCCCATAAATTTTTCAGTTTAGAGTTTAAAGCAGCCTCTTTGTCAGAGGGCCTTTAAGCACCAGGCTGAACGATCATTTCAAAATCTTTCACTATATCATACAGGTGAAGCATACCACACTCAGACACAAACAATGCCTCATATGCAAGTGATGGGCGTCAATTTCACACTCCTAATAATCAAATCGATTACTTGCTGAGCAGGCACTGAGCAGGCTCCTGTCAATCATGGAGAATCCAAGACAGAGGAGCAACTTCAGTGACAGACTGCTGTCACTGTCCTGCTCCACTGACAGACCGAGAAGTTCGTTCCTCCCCCACACTATGCGACTCTTCAATTCCACCCGGGGGGTGGGACGAGGGGGGGGGGCATAACATTAAAATTATACAAAGTTATTGTCTGTCTGTTACACCTGCATTGTTATTACTCTTTAATTTAATATTGTTCTTTATCAGTATGCTGCTGATAGAGTATGTGAATTTCCCCTTGGGATTAATAAATAAAGTACTGTATCTATCTATCTATCTATCTATCTATCTATCTATCTATCTATCTATCTATCTATCTATCTATCTATCTATCTATCTATCTATCTATCTATCTATCTATCTATCTATCTATCTAAATCGTTACAATATTTACAGTTGACTTTTAATCTGGTATGAAATCATAGGTGTGGTGTTTCATATTTTGTCGCAAAATATATTTGAAAAAATCATAGTAATCATTCTGCATAAGAAATACCCAAGTGTTATGCATCAATAAAAAGGTCCTGACCAATAGATTTCAGGCAATGCAATGAACCCTCCCACTAACTGAGCAAACGCAAGCTACAGGCTGAACACCACAAACATTATCACACTGCTCTTCTGATTTTCCACATGCTCTCACATATTACTTGACAAATCAACAGCAATTATTCTCCTGATCAAAACAAGCACATTATTGTATGATGCATCAATCATGAGATATCCTCCAAATGAGAAGAATCATGAGGCAACCTTTGGCAAGTTCCACCTAACATTTCTGGGTCATTAGCTCTTACTCAATAGGTCAGTCACTCACAAACCTCATACCATTGGATGGCAGCAACTGTGACATCTCAAACGATACGTAGGTGTTGTGACAACTGTAAGGGGTGAGCCAGCCACCCAACCTGACACAAAGAGAAGCAAGAGACACACTTATAAAAGCACAAGTGTTTTTTTTATTTTATTTCTTCACTTATGGTCAATGTCTTCCCCATTCCCACAAGTACAACACACAGCCCCAAGCACAGCACACAATAAATCAATTCCTTTCCTTCTTCTCTTTCTTATTCTCCTCCACGGCAAGCTTTGTCTCCCTCCTCCCAACTCTGGCTCACCAAGTAATGTCTGCTAACCCCTTATATAAGGCACCCAGAAGTGCTTCAGGTGCTCATTGCTCCACTTCTGGGTGTGGTGGAAGAACTGCCCACACCAGCTCAGGAACAGCTGCAGTGTCCCCAGATCCCAGCAGGGCTGTATCTCCCATGAAGCCCTGCGGGAGTCTGAGGCACCGCCGTCCCACCCAGGGGGGCTGCCATTTAGCGTTTTGGGGGAGGTAATGCTCTGTCCACACTTGTTCCCCTGGTACTTCCAAGGAAGAGGCGTCCTGGCTGGGCAAGGGCCCCAACCATCTATGACAATGTCCATATATGAACATAATGAAACACAGCTGACGGCGTGTGTAAAGCAAAAATACACTATTTGAAGCAGGAGCAAACAATGTAAATAGTTTCATGTAAATGTGTAGGTGGGGTAGGGGGTACTTGGGTGTAAGAGTGTATTAGGGGATGGGGTGTGCAATATAATTGTTCTGATTCTGGATCCCCATTTGGAGAGTTTTTGGATAGGGGTGTCAAATGCTGTAACTATTTATTTCTTTGAGTTATCTACATGAAACTTTAGAATGGTACAGTTAACATGTCTGGGAACACCTTAGAAGTGAAAAAAGTGAATGGCATTACTTGTACATAAGGTATACTGTATCAAAAAATTAAACTTTGAAAATATTACTGTGAGTGCCTATTTTTTTCATAGTTTAGCAGCCATTTCAAAGTAAAGGAATGTTTACATTTGACTCTATCACATTTGGTAAGTTATCTTTTGGGTTTTAATGAAAAACTGTCTCGTCCTACCTTTATTTTTTGAATAATAGGGGATTCTTTTGGGGTACCCTTTCTCAAGTGGAGATTGCTGAAAAACACCCTCAGGGTGTAAAGGGGTGTACTAGATAGGGGGAGAGTTATGCAAAGGTTCAGTCTGAGAGTAAGGTAGTGTGATCAGATTTTTGCAGGAGAAGAAAAATGAGGTGAGGTTTCAGAAATTAATTGAGACAGAATTCTGAGTGTTACTGTACTGTTTAGAGACAGTGCACTAGATGTCAGGCCATGCACCTGAATGACAGGCTTAAGAGCACTATAGTGAGGATTATTGTCAGTGCTGAGGCTTCTTGCTGTCTGTTGATTTTGATACTCTGTATTCAAACACCATTTATTCCTCCCTTTTATTAATTTTGGTGAAAAAAAAGAGTTATTATACAAAAAAATCTGTTTTGGCACCTTTTGTGTCAAAAAAAACTTAATTCATAATTTCACTGTGACCCTCAACACGAAAAGCAGTTTCAGAAGATATGATAAGAATAAAGTAAAGAAATGAAATGGGAAAGAAAAAGTCTTGTAAGGTTTACACCCAATGGCAGTAGCAAGAACTAAGTTAAATAGCATACCTGCTTTACTGAAGGAAAACGAAGAATATGAGCTTCCCAATCACTACTGGCAGGGTTTCACTGTGACTGTTTTATTTTTTTCAGCAATGGAGAGTATATCCATATCTTCTCAAACCTTTTACTGGTATTGACTAGAACAGTGATATATTTGGAAGGACTGTAATAACCAACTTTGATGTGCTAGGCTGGCTTTTGAAAACAGAAAGAAAACACAAGGAGAAATGCATAAAATATGCAAAATTCCAGTGGTACAGAAATTATTTTTGGTCTGAAAAACTCCTGGAAGAAAAACGAGCCAACTCATAAGTATAGCCTGTGGACCAAGGAAAGGGTGCTGTAGTGAAGAGATGTGCCAAGAACTGCCTTCTGAGCTGTAAAGAGGTGAGGGGAAAAGCTGCTTAGTGGGGATAAGAAGATACATGAGAAGGATCCATGGAAAAGACATGTTGGGAAAGATGTTGATGAACCATCTAATTTGTGGTTCATGGTTCATTGGTTCACTGATTACATTAGGGAATATGAAGAAGGGGCAGACAGTGAGAAACAGAATATTAACATATCTGAGGACTAATATGGTTACAATATGTCAATATTTTCACCAAGAATAGTGTTGATCTGCAAAATTCTCCAAAGCATTTCATGGAAATATTTTTCTTGTACATTTGCTGTTTGACTCCCCATGATGCTTTGTGAGGCCAGGGTGACATTACAGAGCTGTAACAGCTATGCACAGAACTTTCACAACGCGCCTGCTCTAAGATTGTTGCCGACTTTGTCTCAAGCACACAAGAAAAGAAAAAAAATGTTGTTTTAGCTACAGAGATGTGCTGAAACCACCCAATCCCACCCCATCTATGAAATAGTTTTGCAAGATATTTTTCCCTGTCTCTAACCACACTTGTTTCTGCCTTTTGTGGTAGTTTCAATCCCGTGAGCTCCTTGATTGCTGTATGTGAGTCTTTGGTGAACGTAAAAAAGTAAAATGTGTCCTGAAGCCAGAAAGGATGAGCTAGAATTACATTTCACATGAGTTAAAAAAAAAACAAACAAAACATTTCCAATTGATCTATAACACTGGCCACTTTGTACTTGGCAACACAGCACTACATGGCTAATTATGCATGCAAATTAGCTTTCTGCTCAGCAAGACCTTGAAACGAGCCTTAACGAAGCCCTGCACCATTATAATTCACCCAAAACTAGTTCAGGTCCTCTTTCACCCATTGGATTCAATGCATTTCATGGAGTTCAACAAAGTTCACAAACATTTCTATGATTTTGCCAAACTCAAGGTGAAGCAAATTCAGTGGGGTTCGCTCATCACTACTCAAAATCTAATGCAGCCTGACAGCTGGTTTCATAAGGGACTTGGATGACATTGCAGCCTCACAAAATATACTGTATGTTACATGAGCCTGGAGAGTGTGAGGATACAGATGGATTGAGTCCTACCTGACCACTTGGAAAGAATATTACTATTACAAGACTATTCAGAAAAGAAAAAAAAAACTTCAACTGTATTGCTTACTTTGAATGGGGATGTTTAGTAATTTTGTTTCCTGGGATGCAGCATAGAAATCAATAGCCATAAACAGCTAAAAAATACTATTTGATTTGGCAATGGTGTATTGTCCAAAATATGTTGATACTTTGTGGTCTCATGTAATCTATTCTTTGCTTGTATTATTTTTTAATAAACATTTTTGTTTAGCTCTTTTTGCATATTGGTCTGGTCAGCACAAAGGGGTGCCTCCATCAGCAGCAACATTAATTTCTATACCACATTTTCATGCAAAGAATTTAGCTCATAGTGCTTTACAAGATGTCAAACAGATAGTTACAAGAAAAGAAAAACAAATTAAATTAGTTAGTTAAGAATAATAAAGAATAATTAACAAAAAAACAAATCAATATTAGCTTAGATAGCATTGATATATAGTAGAAGAGTAACATCCTTATACACAATATCATATTGTATGTCTCTAAAGATGAGTATGGTGAGAAGGTCAAATTTCTGTGAGGACAGGAAAAAACACAAAAGAACTCCAGTTAAGCTGGAGATCAAAACAAAATCTGCAGGGGTTCCAAAGCAAAAGGCCACCCAGATCTTACTGAGCATTCTACCTAATATCAATGTTCTTAAGTCTTTCCTCATTGTTTCCAGGCTTCATCCCAGAGATTTCAATGTAGTGGGTCTTGTGGACAGCTGTAGCACTCACTATCGAGTATCACAGGTGGTGAAGGCACAAAACATGACCACAGAACAACCAGGAAAGAAAGAAAGAAAAGTAGAATTAGTAAAGAATGCAAAACCCTGAAGAATATAATTGTAGGCCTATATAGTCTTATTAAGAGTACAACTAAAATGAATCTACAAAAAAAACAAATTAAAAGAGTAGGATTTAGCAGCTTTTTAAAAACGTTCCACAGTATTAGCTTGGAATATCTTTGTTGGTAAAGTATCCCAGATTTTTGGTGCATGAAAGCAAAAGGCCACCTTATCACTTCTTTTATGCTCAGAACTTGGAATAATAAGTAGACCACAATTAGAAGATCTAAGGATATGACTTGGAGTGTAGGGAGGCAGGCACTCCAAAATATAATGACTTTTAATGTTAAGTGGTCAAATTTATTTCTAATATACTCTTTATTTGCATTTTTGCCAACCATTAAGATTTCTATTTTTTTCTCTTATTTAGCTTGGTAAAGACATTACTCATCCATTCAGAAACAAGATATTGAAACAGAGTGGCCATGGCACTCTTGATACATATCATCTGCATAGCTGTGGTAGTTCACCCTGTGTTTTCATATAAACTGGCCTAATGACATCATGTAGGTTGAAAACATCAGCAGTAGATCCTTGTGGTATACCGCATACAAAATAATGGACCTCCAAACTATAAGCATGACATCTAGAATTTTCTACCTGTTCAATACGACTAAAACCAGCTTAAGACACTACCAGAAAGACCCACCTATTGGCTAAGACAATTTATAAGAATACTGTTTTCTATGGTGTCAAATGCTGCTCTCAGGTTTAACAGAACAAGAACAGATATACAGTCTTTGTCAGCATTAACCTGAAAATGCTGTACTACTTTAACCAGGGCAGTTTCTGTACTATGATTTGTTCTAAAACCTGACTGAAACTTATCACAAATAGAATGTTTGTTCATGTAATCATTTAACTGTTTAGAATTTTACCTAAGAAAGTCAGGTTACACAAAGACAGAGGAGTTTAGATTATTTTTCTCATAGTCAATCCTTCCTAAAGTTCAAGTCTTAAGTGAAACATAATGGCATCCACTGTTACTTTACATATTCAATAACTTCAGCTATGGGGGATTGCAAGTCCTTGTATGTCAGCAATTACCAAATGAATTATTACATTTTTAAATATAAAAATGTTCAGCTTGGAAAAGTCCATGAAATCAGCTAAAAACAATAAATCATTCATGTGTGCTTAGGAGGTAGAAATGGTGGCTTGAATCTGAGAAGCATGCTCTATGGTACTACTTTATTGTCTTATAACAAAAAACTAGAAACATACCATAATACATCACACCTGCTTTACTCCTTCGTAAAGAGTATATTTGATTTGGTAAAATAAAAGTAAACAATTTAACATTAGATATATGACTATATTATTAACCCAAATCTAATATTAAAAAGCTGAGTGTATGTTGTTCGCTATGCATATCCACATATTTGAACTTATCATCACAAATATTGCACAGATTCCTCATCTGTACATGGGCAGACCATATCTTTTGTTTTGTTCCAAAATTTAGTTGTTGTCCTTACCCCAGACAGTGCCAGGAACCCATACTAGTAAAAATAAATTATAATTTTTATTTTGAATAAATCTACTCTAAAACAGAAGTTTTGAAAAAAATGCCTTTATTGCTATAATGATAATTGGCAAGTTATTATTTTTACGAGAAATAACAATCTTATGTTCACTTCCTCCTATTCTTCTGTCTTATAATAAGCTTTGTCTCTGGGGGTCTTGGGTGTAGCACTTTGTCATGTGGGTTGGTCAGTTGTGGGCTTCAAATCTATGAGGTCAACTCCTTAAGAGACAGGCGGAGGTGTTTAATCCATTTATGTAAGTTTTCTAATGCATATTTTATTTTCTCCCTCATTGTTTTAACACAACCCCTTTCAAAAATTTTTTGCAGTGAAATATTATCTTAAAGTGTATGGAGACTTATCAGTAAAAAAGTGATGTGGTGGTTAAATAAACATCTTGTAAAAATACTTAAAAAAGATTTTTTTTTTATTTATAGTTATATGTTGCTTAGTGTTGAGTATGGATCTGCTGAGAAAATCAAGCATGTACCTAAAAGATAATAATTAAATAATACTTTATTTTCATTGTCAATTCATTTTACACTAACAATATTAAAACAAAGGAAAGAGACAAAAACAGATTATTAAATCAAAGGCAATGTCTTAGCATAGTATCATTTAAAATTCCCCAGATGCAACCTTTAACTACATTGCTACGTAACTAGCGTTCTTTGATGTCTCTTTGACTTTTTTAAGTTGAAAATGATTCAACTCCTTCAGTTGTCTTCATCAACTTCTACCCTAAAGATTTGGAAGAAGTACATAACCCATTCTCTTGAGTCTGTGTACTCTTTTATGCATTTTATAGTTAGGTCAGTGATGAAGCCACCAGAACTCCAAAATCTTTTTCATAATGTGTACTTTTATCTCAAAATTTCAAATTACGCAAGTAGAATCTAAAGATATGTGTAAATATTTCACTTATTTACATTTGCCACCCATCTACTCAAATCTGAATTCTGTCCATGACCAACTGTAATTCTAGATTAACCCACTACATCAATGATTTTGGCGTTATCTGGAAATTTAAGTAACTTTTTACGTTTTTATGTGTGAATATTTTACACAAATTAAAAAGGACCAGATATTCAGCCATACAGATCTCAGTCAGAAAAGATTTTCCTACTATAACCATTTGCTTTCTCTTTTTAAACAAACTCTGTAATCATCTTCACACCACTTCTTGAATCTCCATTTGTTATAGACTAATGATTAGTCTCCTATGAAATACAAAGTAAAGGCAATAAGGCTAACTGTCCAAAAAAACGTACTGTCAAGCGTGGTGGTGGCAGCATCAGACAATTCAAGTTTCTTTGCAGGGACTGGGACTGTTGGCATCACCAATATATAAGTAAAAAAAAGTTATACTAGGTATGCTTCAAGCAGTGACAAAGACATAAAGTTGAGGAAATCCCCTAACAGAACATAGCACTGGACTGAGAAAGTAAATCTAAAAGACTTAACCATGTAGCAAAAGCTTTACCTCCTTCAGCTCTGTTGTAGTCAAAGAGAGCATCTGACTACTTTATGTATGACTTAAACATCACAGTACTAAAAAATGGTAAAGACAAAAGACGTGTACAAACAGACAAATTATAAACACTAACCAAAAAAAACTCAAAAATGAAAAGAACATTTTCCAAACGTCCTTGCATAGGTGAAAACCTGTTTCAAAATACTGAGGCAGTTTCAAAAGATCTAAGTGAAACTTCAAAATAAAGCTTAAAAGAGCTGACAATCTGATCGTGCTTCTAGGTCTGTCTAGGTATTATTCCTAAAATGTCCACCAAGCTTTATGAGCATGACTATTACTTGACTATTCTTCAATGATATGTTTATCACATTATCATGTCTGTCATATCATGTTGTCATGATTAGGTTTGTATACTTTCGTACTTATATTGGGGGTTATCGACGCTAATGATTCTGTTCCTTTTATTATTTGCTTGAATTTTGTAATAATTCCAATGTTATATTTTGTTTTGCAACATCTCGGATGCCATTTTAGATTTCCAGCAATTGTCACTTTGTAATCCCGTCATTAGGTCCATTTCCCCTTGTTCTTGGGGTGTGGCTTCTGAGGATCTGACCTGTGCTTAATTGATGCAGTAGGATAAAAGAACAGCTACAATGCCATTTCCTTATCCAATCTGTGGATACCAAAACTCTTAAAAAAAGCCTTGTGCAAAACTTATTGCATGTTACTTTCAGTTTTGACCTGTTCCTTGTGACCACCATAGTGACCATCCTAGATCTGTGACACCAATTAGCTAATCACCATGCAATCTAATTAAGAAAAATAAATTAATAAATAAATCAGTAAGAAAAAAATGTAATCAACTAGAAAAAGTCCAAAAATCAGGAAAAATCTAAAGATCAAGCCATACAAACTAAAAAGCAGATGAAATCAAGTAATAACTAAAAAAAGATCAATGCCTAGGAATGATCCAATCAGAGTCTAGATATCAATCCTACAAAAAAATCTGTGAACTCATCTACAGGAAAAAGTACACCATGAGGGCAAAGAAAACAGGACCAGGAGTTATTTGGGGGTCAAGACATAGCAGAGGGTTGATATGTGGAAGACTGTTAAACCAAATATCAAGACCAAAATGTAACTAGAAATTGAAATTTTGAAGCTTATCTTTTTAGTCAAGTAGAACTTTTCTTGAGCATGAAAAAATTTTTTTTTTTTGCTTTTCCTCACAGGTGGCGCAGTGGTAGTGCTGCTGCTTTGCAGTAAGGAGACTGTGGAAGATTGTGGATTCGCTTCCCGGTTTTTCCCTGTGTGGATAACGCTTTGAGTACTGAGAAAAGCGCTATATAAATGTAATGAATTATTATTATTATTATCCGCAAACTCAGATAATCCGGAAGTACCAAGAGCTGACCTTTATAACCTATACCCCAAGACGTCACACAATCTGTAACCCCAGACATCATTCCTCATGCTAACTTTGTAAATAAGGGTGATAACCTATAACAATTCTAAATAGTTTAACTTGGAAATACAAAAGATTTCTACTATATCAAATCAAATGATTACATCTTGCCTGAAGAAGGGGCCTGAGTTGCCTCGAAAGCTTGCATATTGTAATCTTTCTAGTTAGCCAATAAAAGGTGTCATTTTGCTTGGCTTTTCTCTACATTCATAATGGCTAACACGGTACAACACCCTAGTACTACTATATCAAATCAAAATTCTTAAAAGAAAATAACAGTCAAAATGCATTCAGCAACCATAAAAATTCTAATGAGAAGTATAATATGAAAATAATAGTTTCATAAAATGCTGACAATAACATGCTCATAATTTAGGTCTGCAAAGTGGAATATGACAAAATTTCAAAACTCCAAATGTGATAAGTTCATATAGATCTATCCAAACAGACTTGAATCATAAGATACTCTCACATAGTATAAGTTAAACAGTCTGTATGTACGAGGGGTGTTCAAAAAGTTTCCACACTTTTATATTTTCATTGGAAATGGTGATGGCGGGAGTAGTAATTGGGCATTAAAAAGTTGGTACGACCCTGGGAAAATTGCATCGCAAAGGATGGTGACTATGTAGAAAAGTGCTCGTAATTTGTTTTAGAAATTCTTAATAAATAGAGTTAAAAAAAAGTGCAGAAACTTTTTGAACATCCCTCACACATTAATGCAACCAGGGTGTTTATTTTTTTTATTTTTAGTTGTTTTCCAAAATAAATATACAAATGGTTTTTCACTGAAATATTGTTGGTTACATGGTCGGTCAAATTTATAAAGGAAAAATTCCAATATGATTTATCTTGAGTTTTAGCCAATATATCAACAAAAGTATGAATTTCAATCATGGTGTGTAGACCTTTGATATCCATAGTAGGCAGAGGTTTGAAGCAAATAAGGCTCAAAAACAGCCATTTGTAAAAGGTACAATACACAAATTTGATAGAACTCTGTGGTGAAAAATATTAGCTGAGCCCTCTAGGACTGCTTTTGTTGTATTTGGGCTAGTCGTACAGAAGGAAAATGCTTATAAAAACAATTCTCACACTGTTAAAGAAACAACACAGATTTGAGCAAAACGTTTAAAGACAGATGGTACACCTAGTAGATATGCTGCTAACTTGTAGCCCTTTCTTCTCAGAAAGATTTCTTCTGCAAAGAGAGTTAGATCAGTATATAGAAGGGGAGTAAAAACTCAGTTATACCTAAGGTGACATTGAACATCCATGCTTAATCTAGCTTCCTATGTTGTGTTCTTGGAAGGACAACCAATCATCCTAAAATTTTAGCACATCCATTTCACCAGCCTTGGCCTCACCCACTTTAAACTCTTAGCTGTTTGCTGTGTCATTCTCAGTTCGGCTTGCTAGGCAGTGTGTGCTTGGAGATGCTCATGTGATGTCGGTCAGAAGTGTATTTCTGTATGGTTCTTGAATCAGTTTTCTGGTCCTTCCATGAGTCCTTTGAGTTTGACCTCTTGGTGTCCTTTAGGCTTCAATGCTTCAAATAAACATTCTGTAATTTTGGCATACTCTTTTTAAGAGGCATTATACAGAAAATTCCATCAAAACATACATTTTTCAAAGTAAATAATATAATTGTCATATTGCTTAAAAGCACATACCTCTGTCCAACATAAATATTACATCGATCTGCTAATGAATGTGGATTTTATTGTCTTTAATGCAATTTGGACATTGTGTATCTTTGTACACCAAAAAAAATATTAAATTCTTTTACAGTCATTAAATTAAGACAAAAGCATCACCATAATGAAAAAATGTTTATATGGTTATTAGGATCTGTATCAAGATTAATGATGTGTAACCAAAATGCAATTTAATTAAAAAAAAATAAAATAAAAAAAACTAGATTGTTCCAAGTCAAATATTTATGGAGAGGAAAAAGAACAATAAGGTACTAATTGAAACATATTAATTGAATGTCAGATATGCAATTTTGAATTTTGTTTCAATAAAAGAGTTATTAAAAAATATATTAAGACAGATTATTGTGTAATGGATACTGTGTTCATTAGTTCTTTTCCTAAGTTAGTGGAATGCATTTTTATATATTCTGCATGTCTTTAGCTTTTTTTGTTTTAGGTGATACAGTGGTGCTGTTGCAGTGTTGTCATTATTTAGTTATGTTCACACTGTGTTACAAAGATGTGAAGATTAGTTTAACTGGTGACTTTAAAATGGCCCCAATGTGTGTAAGTGTGGTTTGTGAGTCATGCAATGGATTGGCGCCTAGTTCTGGGAGAATTTATCCATTGTTGCAGCTGTCTATGCCTTCCTAAAAAGAATGAGTCAGAAACACAAGGCAAATCCTGGAGGAAAGGATGATGAACTCATCTTTTCAGGAAAGGAATTAAGGTGCAAGAAAAGGACAGGCTTCATAAGGTCAGCAAATATGGAAGGAACACTGGCATGATAGCAACAGATCTCAATTCCAGTAACACGGCACTGGGACTGCTTCAAAGTAGAGTTGTCAGACTCAGATCATCGCTGAAGTTTTCCTTCCAACCACTTTTTTAATTAGTAACAAATTACTGCTGCTAATGAAACAATGCTTAGCTGGCTTCATTTTGATTGATTTATTTTTTAAGATTCTGTACTTATATCATTGTTTTTTTACTTGGACATCAGCCAAGCAACAAAAAGATGCAAAGTGAGATAACTTGATCCCATTAGCACTTGTGTGTCCATCTTACTATATCTATATCAGTAAAATATCTAAAAATGAAATAGTGAACGTTTGAAAAATATCTTGATCCACAAAACATGTAGATTGTGTTTGCAAACAGCTTTGGAAACATCTGGTGTGGCTGAATTAGAGCACTAAGAAGTCACAGAAATAAATCATGTGTTGTATTAGTAATAACCTGAATTGTCTTCTGACTATGACACTGGTTAACATGAAAACAACATCACCCTTGGAACTGACTTTGAGACCCTTAGCCCAGCCTCTGTTGACTCATTTTGCTGCCCCATGATGTAACAATGTGGTGTCCATCTTGGAAAGAATGGGATAATCACCAGAAACTTTAATAAAGAAATATAAATGACAAAGAAATTCAAAAATAGTGTGAAAAATAGAACAGATGGAAAATTATTTTTTATGTTCACCTCTTCACACTTTTATGTGGAGTTGATCTGTTTGACCAATCTTCTCTATATAGCTTAGTCCTGCACCTCCTACCCAGTCAGACTCTTTTATTTGAAGTCTTTCTCTTTGCCATTTCTATCACTGTTTGGCCCACATATCCATTGTCTGTCCTCCTCATATGTCCAAAACACTTCAAGCTACTTTCTTACATATCTTTCCTACTTTTGCTGTACCTCTGATCATTTTTTTTTTGTTATTTTGTCCTTCTTCTTTACACATCCATCTCAACATTCTCATTTCTGCCACATTTAACTTCTTCTCTTACACTCTCATTAATGTCCATGTCTCATCTCCATACATTACTGCTGGTCTTACCACTGCCTTAAAAACCTTACATTTAACAGTTTCCTTAATTCTAGAATTCTACACAGTACTCCGGATATCTTCTTCTAATTGTTTGATCCACACTGCACTCTGTGGGAAGTGTAGTAGCAGTCCACAGGGACAGAGGCGGATCATTCCATGGTCCAGAACCAGCCCTGGCACACACAGAGTATAATCTGGATGAAGGTACACAAAGCAATTGTGCACCAGATGAACATAGTGTTCTGCGGTGGGTTGGCACCCTGCCCGGGATTGGTTCCTGCCTTGTGGCCTGTGTTGGCTGGGATTGGCTCCAGCAGACCCCCGTGACCCTGTGTTCGGATTCAGCGGGTTGGAAAATGGATGGATGGATGAACATAGTGTTTGAGATAGGATGTAAGGACAGAGAAGGTTTTGGATATACAGGGATGCCAAATCATGAACCAGTAAATCATGAACATGTACTAGTAAAATTACTTTTGTTATAACTAGGAGCCCAAAGGCATGTTTGTCGCAAAAAAAACTTTCAAAAATGCCCACTAGAGGAACATATACTGCTAAACTCTGACTAGATGAAAGGTCAAACACAAAAAATCTTAATTAAAACAAAATGTTGTTTTATAAAATGTTCTGTCATGCAGTGATGCACCTTAGAGCATAAAAAATATATAAGATTTGAATGAAACACAAAGCAATCCAAGTAAACAAGTCCCAAAATGAAATACCAAGAATAGACAAAATACAGAAAAATTACTATAACACTCACCACTCTTAATCCCATTCGAAATAAACCCCCAGAAACTATGGGAGACCCTCCATTTTATAGGGCAGAGGGCAGTTCTTGATGGTGATTGGTAAGTGGCTCACCTCCTTATGGGACCACCCACAAAACACATGAAACAAAGCCAATGCATTGAAACTTAAGCACAAGCAATAAGAAATAAACACAAATAATACATACAAAGGAACCAAAAATGAACAAAGAAGAATAAAACATGAATCTCAACCACAGCCAGAGGAGAACATTTGGCTAAGCCATGACAGCCTTATACTGTATGTGATATTGCTCTGACAGCCAATGCAGATGTTCATGATGGGAGTAATATGATTCCATGATTTATTATGGGCAATAATGTTGTGGCTTGAAGTCTGGGCATACTACAATCTATTCCATGTACGAATAGACACTCAGAGGAGAAGTGCATTGCAGTAGTCCAGTCGTGAGGGTACAAAAGTATACATGAAGATCTCAACAGCTGCATGATTAAGAAAGTGATGTAATCTAAGTATGTTTTTTAATTAAAAATGCTTTCATAGTGAAATTTTTAATATGTGAATTATAAAAAATAGTAGAAACCAAAAAAGCACCAAGATGTT
Organism: Erpetoichthys calabaricus; assembly: GCF_900747795.2. NCBI lineage: Eukaryota > Metazoa > Chordata > Cladistia > Polypteriformes > Polypteridae > Erpetoichthys > Erpetoichthys calabaricus. Next base: position 305,154,165 of record NC_041394.2, on the reverse strand, counting down.
TCACCTCACCTGTGTTGACGATTAGAAAACTGAAAATAGACATTTCATGGGTACTGAATGCGATGCAACAATGAGAGCTTCATATTTATTGCAAGTTAGCTGTAGAATGTTTTCAGGTATCCAAACATTAATATCATATAAATACATTTTTTATTAATTTTATTGTAATCATTCTATACAAATAGATCAATTTCTACAAAAGATAGGATTGAAAACAAGTCGCCCCCCCACCCCTGAGAGAGAGAGCATGGCCAGCAGAGTAAAACTTAAGGCTTGTAAACATACCTAAATTGATGAGTTTAATAGGGCAATAGAGATAAATTGGAGAAGAAAAAGAAATGTGGAGATAATTGCTTCCTCGATGCATTAAAAGCTTATTCTAAGATATTATTGATTAGATCCTGCCAGGTTTTGAACAAGGAAGAATAAATTGAATAGTTTTAAAGTTCATATACATTTGAATATCATCAGCATAAAAGCAAAATTTCTGACCAAGCCTCTAAACGAACATCTCAAGAGGTTACATGTAAATAATAAACAATAGCAGACCCAACACTGACCCCTGGGGCATACCGTGTAATAAACGAGATGAAGCCAACCTGAAGTTGCCAATAGAAACAAACAGCTCCCTACAACAAAGGTTAAGACTTGAACCAGGACTGCCCTGAATTAGTTACACCAACTAGAATGATCCAACAGGATCTTTTGACTAATGGTGTCAAATGCAGCAGAGAGATCTAACAAAATAAGAATGTTAAGATATCCAGAATCAGTAGCTACCAATAAATCATTCATAAAATTCTTCCAACAAAGTATTATTAGATAAATGACCCTGTACTTGTCTAGCTACCACATGTTCAAGTAATTTCAACAAAAATGGCAAGTTTGAGATAAGCAGGAAGTTGCTTTAGGCCAAGGAATCTTGCTCAGGTTTTTAAGGTGGTAGGGTAATCACTGCAGTTTTCAAACAAGCATAAATAGTACACTCAAAAATTTTAGTTACCAATGGGGATACACTTGGGCAGCAAACAATTACCAGAAATGAAGACATAGGGCCAAGAATACAAGAACAACATCTAGATGTGACCATACGCTCAGAAATTTATTTAATTAATTAATAGGAGTGTGTGCTTGCTTGTTTGTTTCATTACTGAGGCACTTGCACTGGAAGTGATATAAGGGCTGTGAAACTTGGCACTCAATAATCCTTTGAGAGGGAAAAAGAGTGAAATGCCTTGAGTTGAGCAGGAAACCTCACAAGAACCAGTTTTGTCAGGCCTGAGGAACATCCATGAGAGAACTTAATGTCAACTGGATATTATCAAGAAATGTGTAAAACACGGAGTTGCAGTCAGCGAATCAAATAACCCACTGGGACCACATAAATAAAGGCCAGAAGGCTGAGCTGAGCCACATGACAGAAAGCAGGAACATTTGTTTTTGCAGACAGTGTGATCGCAGTCGGCATATGAAGAGCTCCTTTATTGTAATAATGTTCACCATGCATTCTTTAGAGGAAAAAACCTGAATGAGATGAGACAATCAACCAATCAGAGAAGTGATATGAATCTGTATTGTCTTTTCTCCTCCGTCAGCTTGTAATATTGTTCATTTTTACATAAATGATTCTGGGAAATGTTATCTTGCTTCTGCTCACAAAGCATCTTTCATAGCAGTATATCAGTGCAAGCTACAGATTTACATTTGTTCTTCGGCATTTTGATTGATGACACCATCAAGTGGCTTGCAAATTACAAAAATAACAGTTGTGCTTGTTTGGTTATGCATAACAAGGAAACATTGTGTATTGCTGCTTATTTTGCTGGATTTAGAGTGGAAATGAGAAAAAAGAAAAGTGATAGTTTTCTATGCAGCGTGCATTCTGGGACCTTTCCAATTACTTTTCTGCTTTTTACATGACAGATATTAAGATATTTCCTTTTTTTAAAGTTCATTTCAAACTAAGCAACTTTATTCATTCCAATTACCTTGCCTGCAGTTTTACAAGGGTTTTCTGCCTTAACAGACTTTCTTAAACTTAAACATTTACTGCATGTAAAAGAACTCCCCACAAATCCAAAAGTTTAATCATTTAAAGAAATTAGTAAATACACGCATGAACTAATTGAACTGTTGAAGCATTTGTGTAGTTATTGTGTGTAAATACCAGTAGTTTTTTTAAAGATGTAATTAATCTTTTCAAAGCAGTTTAAATAGGAATGTTAATATAGTGGCAGTAAAACGTGTTCACCCCCTTGGAGCTTTTCACATTTATTGTTGTACATAGAATAATTGATCTAGTAAGTGTTCACGCCTTTTAATGTGACATCATCACTGGTGCAACAAATCAGTTTTAGAAGTCACACAATCAGTTCAATGAAATGCACCTATCTGGGCTTTCAATTAATTGTAGTGTAAATGCACCTGAATCTGGAAGGTCCAGCTTGTGGTGATTTAGTATCATGGCCTAACCTACACAATGAAAGCAAAAGGAGCATTACAAGCAAAGCTGTGAAAAGGTGGTTGAAAAGCAAAAGTCATAGGATGGAGACAAGAAAAATCACTGAATATCCCTTGGCATCCAGTTAAATACACCATTAAGAAATTGAAAGAGTATGGCATAGCTCTAAATATGCCAATAGCAGGCCACAAAACACCTGTCAGAACTCAGCTGCAGTGGGTAAGATTGGAGACTGTGCAGACAAAAACTATTGCTTGTTGAGAGTGACAAAGAGAAAATCACTGTTAAAAAATGCACATGACATCTCTGCTACGGTTTGCCAGAAGACACATGGGGAGACTCTGATGTCAGCTGGAAAAAGGTTCAATGGCCTGATAAGATCAAATGTGAGCTTTTTGACCATTAGACTAAATGCTTGCTTGAACACTGCATGTCATCAAAAATAAAATCTCTCCACTATGAAGCAAGGTGGTGTCAGCATCATTCTGTGGGGATGCTTCTCTACAGCAGGTCCTGCAAGGACTGTGAGGGTAAAATTATTGCAAAAAAATATGGGGAAACCTGGAGGAAAATCTGATGCAGTTTCAAAGAAACCTACGCCTTTGGAAAATATTTGTTTTCTAGCGACACCAAGCAATAAACACAAAGTTACACATGAATGGCTTCAAAGCTACAATGTTAATGTCCTGGAGTTGTCAATTCAGATTCCATTGCGTCTCAGAATTACTCGTCCAATTCCGATAAGAATTTAAGCTACTCCAGAGGAGCACATGAGAAGTATTTATGAAGCGTCCAAAACCTACTCCAACCAAGGAGTAGGAGATCATGTTTGAGAATGATAGACGTCATGATATTATGGCACCTTGAGCTTCAAAATGACACTTATGAAGGTGTTTTATACTTTCTTTGGAAATCATGATGATGTTTTGTAGTTTTGCGATACTAATGCTTCAACACAAGAAATATTTAAAGTGACATGATTACTTTCATATTAAAGGTTCATGTCACTCTCATGAAGTACTCTAGAGTGTGTGTTGAACTTAGCCACTTTGCAACAACATCAAGTATAATACTGTAACAAGCAGTTGTGTCATTGTAGGTGGGATTTCGGGATTTTGGATTTAGCCCATATGGAAATACAGTGAGACACATAAATATATAAACTGTGTTTATTTAACAATAAATGATTGACAGGTGTACTTCCAGAAAAATCTAATTCCCATTGTTTAGACTACATGTAACAACAGTTACTGAGACTAGTCACAGCTACTCTTCTACTGTTTCTGAAGTCGTGTTCACTCTTCCAGTTTTCCTTAGCATCTTATGGAGTCACGTCTCTCTCTTCATGATCTCCCCTTATCTCCCCTTATCTTCTGTAAGGATTAGGATGTTTTTCTTTACACAAAGAATGATAGACACTTGGAATAAGCTACCAAGTAGTGTGGTATATAGTAAGACTTTAGGGACTTTCAAAAGTCAACCTGATGTTTTTTTGGAAGAAATAAGTGGATAGGATTGGCGGGCTTTGTTGGGCTGAATGGCCTGTTCTCATCTAAATTGTTCTAATGTTCTAAATGTATTTATCCAATGCCCCAGAAGTCACTGCCTTCTTTCTTTAATCCTTCTAGCATTGTCAAATGGAATGCAAAGCTTATTGTACCTGCATGACATTTTACTGTCAATCACCCTTCCTTCCCCGTCAATTTCAGGGTAATATGCTGGCTACTACAATACAGTGTGTATCCATGAGCACCTGTGTGTTGATAGTGTGATATTGCTTGTGATTGATGTCATGAATCATGCTAAGAACTCCACAAAAACCATCGATTTTCATGAACTTGCTTTAACATTACCACACATGGAATGGTGAGGAAATGTATGAGTCTGTGTATTATCTGACACAAGTTTGGTGCAGAATTCTAGAAGTGGTTGGTTGTGACACAACCAAATTATTGTTATTCACATCTTAATTTTTTCCTTGGCCAAAAAATAAAACGTTACCAACACTTGCATTTCTCCTGATGGTGGATGGCTTCTTCAAGTAAATGGTGTAATCAGATGATGTACAAAATTTGTTACTAATATTATTCTACCTCAGTCAAATTGATATTTTTTACAAGTTCCTTGTTGCCCAGTGTTTCCAAAACATTCTGCCTTTCATGGAGTGTACAGTCATATGAAAAAGTTTGGGAACCCCTCTTAATTCTTTGGATTTTTGTTTATCATTGGCTGAGCTTTCAAAGCAACTTCCTTTTAATATATGACAGGCCTTATGGAAACAGTAGTATTTCAGTAGTGACATTACGTTTATTGGATTAACAGAAAATATGCAATATGTATCATAACAAAATTAGACAGGTGCATAAATTTGGGCACCCCAACAGAGATATTACATCAATACTTAGTTGATCCTCCTTTTGCAAATATAACAGCCTCTAGATGCCTCCTATAGCCTTTGATGAGTGTCTGGATTCTGGATGGAGGTATTTTTCACCATTCTTCCATACAAAATCTCTCCAGTTCAGTTAAATTTGATGGCTGCCTAGCATGGACAGCCTGCTTCAAATCATCCCATAGATTTTCGATGATATTCAAGTCAGGGAAATGTGATGGCCATTCCAGAACATTGTACTTCTCCCTCTGCAAGAATGTCTTTGTATATTTTGAACTGTGTTTTGGGTCATTGTCTTGTTGGAATATCCACCCCCTGCATAACTTCAAATTTGTGACTGATGCTTGAACATTATCCTGAAGAATTTGTTGATACTGGGTTGAATTCATCCGACACTAAACTAGCCACACAGCTCCACAGCATGATGGAACCTCTACCAGATTTGACAGTAGGTAGCAGGTGTTTTTCTTGGAATGCGGTGTTCTTCTTCCACCATGCAAAGTGCTTTTTGTTGTGACCAAATAACTCAATTTTTGTCTCATCAGTCCAAAGCACTTTGTTCCAAATGAATCTGGCTTGTCTAAATGAGCATTTGCATACAACAAGCGACTCTGTTTGTGGCGTAAGTGCAGAAGTGCAGAAAGGGCTTCTTTCTCATCACCCTGCCATACAGATGTTCTTTGTGCAAATTGCGCTGAATTGTAGAACGATGTACAGATACATCATCTGCAGCAAGATGTTCTTGCAGGTCTTTGGAGGTGATCTGTGGGTTGTCTGTAACCATTCCCACAATCCTGCACATATGCTGCTTCTGTATTTTTCTTGGCCTGCCAGACCTGCTGGGTTTAACAGCAACTGTGCCTGTGGCCTTCCATTTCTTACAGTTGAAACTGACAGTTTAAACCTCTGAGATAGCTTTATGTAGCCTTCCCCTAAACCATGACACTGAACAATCTTTGTTTTCAGATCTTTTCTCATGATTGGACACACCTGTCTATCAAGTATAAAGGCTTAATGAGATAATCCAACCAATTTGGTGTTGCAAGTAATCAGTATTGAGCAGTTATATGTATTCAAATCAGCAAAAGTACAAGGGAACCCACGTTTTTGCACAGCCAGTTTTTCACATTTGATTTAATATCATACAACTAAATGCTGCTTCACTACAAATCTTTGTTTGGAAAACACCCCAGTAGTCAGATGTTCCTAGGAAATGAAAGATATACCACTGTTATCTTTTTGTTGAAAGTTCAGTAAATAATTATACAGGCTGAGAGGGGTTCCCAAACTTTTTCATATGACTGTACATGCTGGTATCTGTCAGAACACTATCTTCTGGAAGCTCCTACTAAGTTAGGACAGCTAACAAGCTCATCTAAATCCTGGTGTAGTTTGAAGTAGTTTACTAAATTAGGAAAGCTAATAAAATACCATTACTATTACTTCTGAGAGTAAGACCAAAGTTGCATCATTCTGAGATTTTTTTAACCAGTTAGGACAGTTTTCCTACTCTGAAAAAAACTTCATAAATATGGGCACAGGTGTCAATCTAGCTGAGGGTTCACAAAAT